>NW_012115710.1:938242-953116 GCF_000951035.1 Colobus angolensis palliatus | reverse complement strand
TGATCTCGGCTCAGTGCAACCTCCGCCTCCTGGGTTCAAGCAATTCTCCTGCCTCAGCCTCCCGAGTAGCTGGGATTATAGGCATCTGCCACCATGCCACGATAATTTTTTGTATTTTTAGTAGAGACAGGGTTTCACAATGTTGGTCTTGAACTCCTGACCTCAGGTGATCCACCCGCCTCAGCCTCCCAAAGTGCTGCGATTACACGCGTGAGCCACTGCATCCAGCCAAGATCTTCCTTCCAAGGTGAACGATAAGTTGCTGCATTTGGCCCTTCCTACCACAAAGAAAGAGGCATAACACCTAGTGGGCCTGTTTGGATTTGGAGACAACACATTCCTCATTTGGATGTGTTACTCCAGCTCATTTATCAAGTGACCCGAAAGGCTGCCAATTTTGAGTGTGGTCTAGAACAGAAGACTCCGCAACAGGTCCAGGCTGTTGTGCAAGCTGCTCTGCCACTGGGCCATATGACCCAGCAGATCCAATGGTACTCGAAGTGTCAGTAGCAGATAGGCATGCTGTTTGGAGCCTCTGTCAGGCCCCTAAAGGTGAATCATAGTGGGGCCTCTGAGATTTTGGAGCAAGGGCCTACCATCCTCTGCAGATAACTACTCACCTTTTGAAAGACAGCTCCCAGTCGGTTACTGGGCCTTGGTAGAGACTGAACATTTGACTATGGGTCACCAAGTTACCATGAGACCTGATGTGCCTATCATGAACTGGGTGCTTTCTGACTCATGGAGCCATAAAGCTGTGCATGCACAGCAGCATTCCATCATCAAATGGGAACGGTATATATGTGATTGGGCTCAAGCAGTTCCTGAAGGCACAAGGAAGTTACACGAGAAAGTGGCTCAAATGGCCAGGCACGGTGGCTCACGCCTATAATCCCAGCACTTTGGGAGGCCGAGGTGGGTGGATCGCTCAAGGTCAGGAGTTTGAGACCAGCCTGGTCAACATGGCAAAACCCCATCTCTACTAAAAATACAAAAATTAGCCAGGTGTGGTGGTGCATGCCTGTAATCACAGTTACTCAGGAGGCTGAGGCAGGAGAATCGCTTGAACCCGAGAGGTGGAGGCTGCAGTGAACCGAGATTGTGCCACTGCACTCCTCCAGCCTGGGCGACAGAGCGAGACTCCATCTCAAAAAAAAAAAAAGAAAGAAAGAGAAAGAGAAAGTGGCTTCAATGCCCATAGTCTCTACTCCTGCCACCTGCCTTCTCTCCCTCAGCCTGCACCAACATTCTCATGGGGAGTTCCCTATGATCAGTTAACACAGCAAAAGAAGACTAGGGCCCAGTTTACAGATGGTTCTGCATGATATGAAGGTATCATCTGAAAGCAGACAGCTGCAGCACTTTCTAGGACATCCCTGAAGAATAGTGGTGAAGGGAAATCTTCCCAGTGGGCAGAACTTTGAGTAGCACACCTGGTTGCGTACTTTGGTTGGCAGGAGAAATGGCCAGATGTGTGATTATATACTGACTCATGAGCTGTAGCTAATGGTTTGGCTGGATGGTCAGGGACTTGGAAGGAGCATGACTGGAAAATTGGTGACAGAAAACTTTGGAGAAGAGGCATGTGGATGGACTCAAGTGGTCAAAAACAGTGAAGATATTTGTGTCCCTAAACAATCCCTGCTCCCCAGTAGCACTGAAACCACAAGGCCCACACCCCATCTCCAATCTATGTCTGGGTGTCAGTCCTTCCCAGGACCATGCCCAGCGGAGCCTCTTCAGAAGTTCATGTCACTAGGTCATGCACGACGGAATCTAAGTGAGATGAGAGGGACCGAGGGAAGGCATACGTGAATGAGCAAACACGTCAGGCAGGATGTTTCAAAGATTTGCAACTTCAAAGAATGACATTTTGTTACAGTAGGTAGCTCATATGGTATGAGCAGGAGAGGGCTCCCCCTCCCCATACACACACATCAAGAATGAGCCAGGCAACCATCAGGTGATGGTCAGGTGGTTGTTAACTGTCTCTCTAAAATAATAATTAGTCACAGCCAGCACCAGGGAAAGGCATAGACAGAAAACACCTGAAACGCGATCAGCCCCTTCCCATGAGATCTCAGGAGTTCGGCGAGTGTGCATGTGGACAGCCCACCCCGAGGGAAGAACAGCCCACCCCAAGGAAGCAAGACCCCGGAAGTATGCCAACGTATACAACCCTAAGTCAAAAGGTCAAACTGCACACTTGCCTTTCAAGTCATCCACCTGGCCCTCTTCCAAGTGTACTTTCCTTCCTTTTATTTCTGCTCTAAAGCTTTTTCTTTTTCTTTCTTTCTTTCTTTCTTTTTTTCCTGAGTCGAAGTCTTGCTTTGTTGCCCAGGCTGGAGTGTAGTGGCATGATCTCGGCTCACCACAACCTCCACCTCCAGGGTTCAAGCGATTCTCCTGCCTCAGCCTCCTGAGTAGCTGGGACTAAAGGCGGGCACCACCACGCTCGGCTAATTTTTGTATTTTTAGTAGAGATGAGTTTTCACCATCTTAGCTAGGCTGGTCTTAAGCTCCTGACCTCAGGTGATCCACCTGCCTCAGCTTCCCAAAGTGCTGGGATTACAGGCATGAGCCACTGCGCCCAGAAAAAAATTTCATATGTGTTATATTATAAGCAGAGAAATCAATATGTAAAACTTAGTCAACTTATCCTATCAATCCCCTCTTTGTTCATTATTCTGTGTTTCCCTCCCTTATTCCATACATCTCTCTCATTCCCATCTTCTCTAACTCTTGGGTTCTTTTCTGTTTCCCCCTGGGTTTCTGCTCCTCATTTTGAGCCTCTCTCCTCTCTTGCTGTTTCTCTCCTTCTTCCCGCTATTCCATCTTTTCCACCTGTTCTGCTCCAGTCTTGCAACTTGTTTCACCTCCTGTCCCTCTTTCTCCCCAATCACTGGATTGTCCCTAGTGTCCATATATTTCTGCCTCTGTCTTCCTCCATCTCTACTTCCCCTGTTAAACTCCCTCTTCCCTGTTTATGCCCCCTTGTCCTCAGTCTCTAGCACCCTCAGATCCCTAGGCTTATACTGAGGTCTATGATCCATTCTGAGTTAATTTATGCACAAAATGTGAGGTTTTTAGTTGGATTTTTTTCTTTTTTTCCATTTGCATGTCCAGTTGTTCCAGCACCAAAACTCAAAGAGAAACAGACAATCTGAACAGGCCTATAGCTTTTAATGAATTTGAACCAATAATCCCTGAGAACCCTGCTGTGGTTCTCCCTCTGCTCTCCTTATCACCATCCGCCCCTTCTTGCTGTCCCAGCACCACGCTGCTGCCTGCCGCGGCTCCAAATCCCTACTCCTCTCCCTCACTCTCTGTCTGAGAAGCCTCCCCTCTGCTGCCCCTTTCCCTACTTTGCTGTCCTTCATCTTTCTGGACATGGAGCTTTTCTCTACATTTCTCCAGTTGTTTCCCCATCCTGTTACTTTCTCAGCTCCTTCTTTCACTCTTCCTGGCTCTTTGTGAATCCCCCGTGCAACCTCCATTTTGCCATCTGTTTATGGGTTTCCCTCATTCTCTGTCTCAGTTTGTCTACTTCTCTCGTAGTCCCTGTTTCCAGATCCCCTTGGCCCACACATTCACAGGAGGGTTTGCAGTAAGACGCCTGCATCCGCAGGAGCACATTTTTCAGGGGGTGGAGCTGGGAAGGCAAGAACACTGGGTTGTCACAGGACAGGCCCCGGGCACCTCCCTAACGCGGGCAAAGGGGAAGCGGTGACTGCAAACGAAAGGCCTGGGGAGCAGCAGGGCCCAGCATGAGTTGGAGGGAGGTAAGGGGTGACGGTGCCTTAGGACAGGGGTGGGGTGTGCAGGATCCCACCAGGCAGAGGACGGCGGCCTCCCTGGGACTGGGGCTGCGGGGCCGACGAGGGCGAGGCTGGGAGGCGCCCAGGATGCGACTCCACCTCGCGGGTGAGGACCTGAAAAAGTGCAGGGCAGGAGGAGGTGTCAGTAAAGAGTTTCGAACAGAAAATTTCAAGGAAATAACATGTCTACATGACCTGAAGGCAGAAACACCGGCGACGGAACCAGCCTCAGAATGATTTTACCCCAAATCATTGACACGACTCCAAGAGTCTCACAACGATGTGTGACTTACTAACAGTGAGGGGAGCGGTATGAGAATTTTCAGGGGTGTACGAACCTCCAATCCGGGGTATGGAGGTGAGAGAACTGCGAAGCCCAAGGTTAATCTTAATAACAAACAGGGAAATGCACGCGCCGCCATAAAAGGTTCACTCCGCGCGATCTGTTTCCGGGTCTGCAGGAAACTAAGCGCGCGGAGCGGAAGCCTGGGCGGGTCCCGCGAGCGACAGCTTGGTGAGGGAAGAAGGAAGGGGGCGGGGCCTCCGCGGAGGAGCTGGGCCTGTGCTTTCCTCTTCTGGCTCCCATGGCATCTCTATTTTCCGGGTTTAGGAGGCAACATTTACCAGTGAGGCTGAAGCAACTCAGCAGGATCTCCCTGGGGCAGGGCAAACTGTTGGTGAGTGGATCCAGGAAAATTCCTGCTATCGAAATTAAGTTTAGCAACTTAATTTAAAAGCCCCAGAATTGTCTGTGAAGGGGATGTAAACTGCAATGAGAAATGAGGGTAATGGTGCAATCCCATGCTGATGTTCCACAAAACAAAACAGAAATCCTTTTATTTATTTATTTATTTATTGAGGCGGAGTCTCGCTCTGTCGCCCTGGCTGGAGTGCAGTGGCCGGATCTTCTCAGCTCGCTGCAAGCTCCGCCTCCCGGGTTTACACCATTCTCCTGCCTCAGCCTCCCGAGTAGCTGGGACTACAGGCGCCCGCCACCTCGCCCAGCTAGCTTTTTGTATTTTTTAGTAGAGACGGGGTTTCACCGTGTTAGCCAGGATGGTCTCAAACTCCTGACCTCGTGATCCGCCCGTCTCGGCCTCCCAAAGTGCTGGGATTACAGGCTTGAGCCACCGCGCCCGGCCAGAAATCCTTTTATTTTCTAATCTCCATTTACTCCAGAGAGTCAACCTTGTACTCATTTCCAAAGACTTTCTTTTCTTTTTCTTTTTCTTTTTGAAATGGAGTTCCAAATCCGTCAGCCTCGACCTCCCAAAGTGCTGGGATTACAGGCGTGAGCCAGAGGGCCTGGCATCCAGAGACTTTCATAGAGACAACACCTGGGGTGTAAGCATGGAAAGCTAGGTCTGTCATCACCCTGGATTCATCTTGCCTCTGCCCAGAAGAGACAGTGCACTGAAAACAGGAGGGTTTTGCAGCAAAGAGTTTAATTATTGCAGGGCTAGCCAAGTGGAACAAGTTGGGAGACGGGGAAGTTAGTTCTCAAATCTGTCACCCGAAAAGTTGGGAGGCTAGGGTTTTGAGGATAATTCAGAGAGCAAGGGGCTAGGGAATTGGTGTGGCTCATTAGTTGTGGAGAAGATCATAGGAGGGTTCAAAACAGGTCTCCTGGAGCTGAGTCAGTTTCTGGGTGAAGGTCACAGGACCGGGTGGTGCCAGTTCTCTGGTACCAGTGAAGAAGATGTCCAGGTGGCCTGAGTGACTCTGCCCAATTGTAAAAGTCTGAAAAATACCTCAAAGACCAATCTTAGGTTTTCAAAATAGTAATGTTATCTACAGGAGCAGCTGAGAAATTACAAATCACTGGTTATTGTTTCTGTCTACATTTTAGCAGAATTCAGTTACCTCCCATAATCCTAACATTGTAGCCTTTCATTAGTCTTAGAAAGTTGGTTTCAGTCACCCGAGAGGGTCACTTTGGGGAGGGACTACTATCACCCTTTCTTCAAAGTCGTAACTATAAACGGAATTTCACCCATAGTTAGCTGGGCCAATGCCCAGTAATGAGCAAACATAGCTTGTGTGTTAGACGCAACAATTAGGTTAGATTTCTCTATCATAATTTTTTGCAAAGGCAGTTTCAGGTTCAGTGATAAGTTATATCACCAATTTTTGCTTTAAATAATAAGCAATGGCCAGGTACGGTGGCTCATGCCTGTAATCCCAGCACTTTGGGGGGCTGAGGCGGGTGGGTCACCTGAGGTCAGGAGTTCAAGACCAGCCTGGCCAACATGGGGAAACCCTGTATCTACTAAAAATACAAAAAGTAGCCAGACATGGTGCTGTGTGCCTGGAATCTCAGCTACTTGGGAGGCTGAGGCAGGAGAATCACTTGAACCTGGGAGGCAGAGGTTGCAGTGAGGCAAGGTTGCGACATTGTACTCCAGCCTTGGTGACAAGATCGAAACTTCCTCAAAGAAAAACAAAACAAACAAAACAAAAACCTAAAACATTTGATGGGAGAAAGACCGGCACAAACAATAACAAAAAAACCCCAAACAATATACTGAGTGCTCTAATGGTAAGGAGAAATTTAAACCAGCTGATTATTAATCTTAACTTTAGCCAAGACAGAACCCCAAATTCACCTATGTACCTAGGAATGGGTATACCATCCTAGAAGCAGGAAAAAAAACTCAAATTCACCTTCCCAATTGGAAGCGAGCTTAAACTTTAGAAAGGAGTTACCTGCCTTCCGTTGTCATGGAAGCAGGAAAACGTGCCTTCCTTATTGGAAGCAAGTAAAACTCCAGAAAAAGAAGTTGTACAGCAAAATAAACTTAAGATCTCAACCAAAGTTGGTAGATCAGGGATTCTCTGGAGAGGGGGCTCCTAGGCCTCAGCCAATTGTCCTATCGGTTTGAGCCATAAGGATAGCTCAATCTGGTACCAAGCACCAATAGGAGATTTGTCAAAGGTCAGGGCCCCCTCCACTCAGAGTTACTTCCTTGGGTCACCAATTTGTCAACCAAGAGTATCTGAGACAGGTCTCAATCAATCAGGTCTCAAAATTAAACTTTCTCAATCTAAATTTAGAAAGTTTATATTGCCAAGGTTAACAACGTGCCTGTGACACAGCCTCAGGAAATCCTGATGACATGTGCCCAAGGTGGTCTAAGTACAGTTTGGTTTTATACATTTTAGGGAGACATGAGACATCAATCAATATATGAAAGATACGGGCTGGGCGCAGTGGCTCATGCCTGTAATCCCAACAATTTGGGAGGCCAAGGCGGGCAGATCACAACATCAGGAGTTGGAAACCAGCCTGGCCTACATGGTGAAAGCCTGTCTCTACTAAAAATACAAAAATTAGCCAGATGTGGTGGTGCGTGTCTGTAATCTCAGCTACTCGGGAGGCTAAGGCAGGAGATTTGCTTGAACCCGAGAGGTGGAGGTTGCAGTGAGCTGAGATAGGACCACTGCACTCCAGCCTGGGTGACAGAGTGAGACTCTGTCTCAAATTTTAAAAATAAAATAAAATAGGAATATATGAAAGATGTACATCAATTTGGTGTGGAAAGTCGCACACCTCAATCAGGGAGGAAGCTTCTAGGTCATAGGTAGATAACAGACAAACTGTTCCATTCTTTTGGAGTTTCTGATTAGGCTTTCACTGAATTTTTGATTTATAGGAATAGTCACTTATGCCTTAGTCTGGCTTAGTGAAACAATAAGACAAAGGAAAAAATCAGATATGCATTTGTGTCACGTGAGCAGAGGGATGACATTGCGTTCTGTCTGTCCTTTGTCCACAAGGAATTTCCTCGTAGGTAAATTTTGAGGAAGGTATGTAGCTTTTAAAAATCTTTGTAGATGGCCGGGCGCGGTGGCTCAAGCCTGTAATCCCAGCACTTTGGGAGGCCAAGACGGGCGGATCACGAGGTCAGGAGATCGAGACCATCCTGGCTAACACGGTGAAACCCCGTCTCTACTAAAATACAAAAAAATTAGCCGGGCGTGTTGGCGGGCGCCTGTAGTCCCAGCTACTCGGGAGGCTGAGGCAGGAGAATGGCGTGAACCCGGGAGGCGGAGCTTGCAGTGAGCTGAGATCCGGCCACTGCACTCCAGCCTGGGCAACAGAGCGAGACTCCGTCTCAAAAAAAAAAAAAAATCTTTGTAGCTATCTTATTTAGGAATAAGGAATAAAATGGGAGGCACATTTGCCTGACATAGTTCCCAGTTTGACTTTTCCCTTGGCTAAGTGATTTTGGGGTCCAAGATTTATTTTCCTATTACACCTCCTTGTAATATCATTATAAGAGAAATGCAAATTAATATGGATTTTTTCAAACAAGTTAAATTAGGAACTACTTTGTGTGTGTGTGTGTGTGTGTGTGTGTGTGTGTGTGTGTGTGTCAGAATCTCATTCTGCCACCCAGACTGGAGTGCAGTGGCATGATCATGCTCTTTGCAGCTTCAACCTCCCCATGCTCAGGTGATCCTCTCACCTCAGCCTCCTGGTAGCTGGGACTACAGGCATGTACCATCATGCCTGGCTAATTTTTGTATTTTTTGTAGAGACAGGATTTTGCCATGTTGCCCAGGCCAGTCTCAAACTCCTGGTCTCAAGTGATCCTCCCAACTCAGCCTGCCGAAATGCCAGGATTACAGGCATGAGCCACTGAGCCCATCCAGGAAGTACTTTCATCTCTTGAGTATATATTATAGCCTGTGTCATAAGAAAAAAAAAAAAAAGAGAGAATGTACATATCCTAACACAGATGGAACAATGAAAATATTTACTACTGTCAAAAAACAAATTTGGACATCGATTAGAAGAGATTCTATTCAAAAAATATATTGTGGTAGGGAGAATGCTCCAACCACAAGATCTGCAAATGTTTGAGTTACAAGAAACGGGCTTTTCTTTTCTCTAAAGAAGGAAGCAAGGCTAGAAGGTACCAGGTATGGGGCAGGGGATGAACATCTGCTGTGACCTACTCAGGGAATTTTTTTTTTGAGACAGTCTCGTTCTGTCGCCCAGGTGGGAGTGCAGTATCACGATCTCAGCTCACTGCAACCTCTGCCTCCTGGGTTCAAGCTATTCTCCTCCCTCGGCCTCCCGAATAGCTGAGACTATGGGTGTGTGCCACCACCCCCCACTCATCTTTGTATCTTTAGTAGAGACAGGATTTCACCATGTTGGCCAGGATGGTCTCAATCTCTTGACCTCATGATCCGCCTACCTTGGCCTCCCAAAGTGCTGGGATTACAGGCATGAGCCACCGTACCCGGCTCAGGGAATGTTTTATCCTAAGGTCAGCCTACTCTTGGGAGGGGATATTAAGGAGGAGAAGTTATTCTAAATCATAGTGGCCAAGCGTGATTAAGGAGGAGAGGCTGTTCTGAATTTCAGTGCCCAAGAGTGACCCAATAGTCAGAGACCTTGAAGTAAGAGAGAAGCCTAAATAAGATTTGATTAAGTCAAGTAAACAAGCATTGTTCCCACTGATCAATGTGGATAAACAATTGAGTAATCCTTGGTGAGACAAAGGGTGGGAAATTGGAGCTTTTTCCTAGTAAGCAAAGAAGGTATCATTAGACTTGAAGTACTCTGGGGAAAGTGGGGTTATTTGAACTAAGTTTTGGGTTGGGCAGGGGAGTGGTTTCTGGTAGGTTTTTTTGTTTTTTGTTATTTTTTCCCCAAGGCACAGTCTGAAGAGGTCTGGAGAACATGTGACCTTCCGGTGGGTCCTTCAACCTTTGCTATTTTTTTTTTTTGAGACGGAGTCTCGCTCTGTCGCCCAGGCTGGAGTGCAGTGGCCGGATCTCAGCTCACTGCAAGCTCTGCCTCCTGGGTTCCTGCCATTCTCCTGTCTCAGCCTCCCGAGTAGCTGGGACTACAGGCACCCGCCACCTCGCCCGGCTAGTTTTTTTGTATTTTTTAGTAGAGACGGGGTTTCATCGTGTTAGCCAGGATGGTCTCGATCTCCTGACCTCGTGATCCGCCCGTCTCGGCCTCCCAAAGTGCTGGGATTACAGGCTTGAGCCACCGTGCCCGGCCACTATTTACTAGTTTTACAGTGCTGTGGTAAACTTCAACATTGTCACCACATATTATAACATCAAACAAAGATTTTAAAAAATAATAAATACACGTCTTCTACTTGAAAAACAGAACTCAAATAGTAAGAACAATAGCAGACTGCTGCTTACCTCAGTTTTTGAATGACATTGAAGGGTCCTCAGTGTGCATTCCGGATGTGTGGTATTCATTTCTATCCCATGCAAGACACTGATTGGTTCTTGTTGGAAGATACCGCGCTACATTTCCAACTTCAAGGGTCTCTGCAACTGTCAAATGAAGCAGAAAGCTAGGGTTATATGAAGGAAAATAGTGTCCCCTTACACATTTTTCTGCTGATCATGGGAAAACGTATTCTCACAGCTTCAAGAATTCTTTGGTTATAATTTGACAATAAAAACACTAATTTATACGTCAGATCCATGTCACATTCTCATATTCATCTAAATTTTCTTGACATCCTTTTTGGTACCAGCTGAGCCCTGATGAAGGAAGGTAATTCAGAAACATTTTCTCTCGTGTTCAGAGAAATAACCTAATGAGAATAAACTTTTTTTGATTGGGTTTTTTTGTTTTTTGTTTGTTTTTGAGACAGGGTCTCTCTCTGTCCCCCAGGCTGGAGTGCAGTGGCATGATCACAGCTCACTGTACCCTCCACCTCCTGGGCTCAAGCCGTCCTCCCAGCTCAGCCTCCTCAGTAGCTGGGACTATGGAGTCACAACACTATGCCCAGCTAATTTTTTTGTATTTTTTTGTAGAGATGGGGTTTGTCATGTTGCCCAGGCTGGTCCCAAACTTCTGAACTCAAGTGATCCTCCTGCATCAGCCTCCCACTGTGCTGGGATTACAGGTGTGCACCACCATGCCCAGCTGAAAATAAAATTAAGGTGAAGAAAGTTGTTCTCTGTGACCTCAGGGGAAAAGCTTTAGGTAAATTTGCATTCAGATTGCTTATAGAAGAAACATACAGATGTGGATGAACTAGATACTACTTTAAAAGTCTTTATAGCCTGTAATCCCAGCACTTCGGGAGGCCGAGACGGGCGGATCACGAGGTCGGGAGATCAAGACCATCCTGGCTAACATGGTGAGACCCCATCTCTACTAAAAAATACAAAAAACTAGCCGGGCGAGGTGGCGGGCGCCTGTAGTCCCAGCTACTCGGGAGGCTGAGGCAGGAGAATGGCGTAAACCCGGGAGGCGGAGCTTGCAGTGAGCTGAGATCCGGCCACTGCACTCTAGCCTGGGTGACAGAGCGAGACTTCATCTCAAAAAAAAAAAAAAAAAAAAGTCTTTCTAGTGCCAGGTGCGGTGGCTCAAGCCTGTAATCCCATCACTTAAGGAGGCTGAGGCGGGTGGATCACGAGGTCAGGAGATCAAGACCATCCTGGCCAATGTGGTGAAACCCCGTCTCTACTAAAAATACAAAAATTAATTGGGCATGGTGGCATGTGGCTGTAATCCCAGCTACTCGGGAGGCTGAGGCAGGAGAATCACTTGAATCAGGGAGTTGGCGGTTGCAGTGAGCCGAGATCACGCCACTGCACTCCAGCCTGGGCGACAGAGCGAGACACCATCTCAATCAATCAATCAATCAATCAATCAAGTCTTTCCGTCCACAAACCAGCTGTTGGAGTAGGTAGGTAGCCAGGCATGAGCAGTTAAGGAAAGGAATCTTTAGAAACAGAGCCCACTGACAATCCCCTTGTGACAGCAAAAGCAGGACAGTGGCTACCTTGCCTACACCTGTCCTTGTGGCTGGGCTTGTCTGGCCCAGGAAAAGAATTATCAGGCCCTAGCCAGAAATAACCCAGCTAGTGGATTTTGCCTATTAAGAAGCATGCGCACTCCTCTAATAATTCATCCTAGAATGGCCTTTTGCTCATTATAATACTAAGAAACACATCCTCCTTTTTTCGAATATGATTCTAGAAAAAAATAAATAAAAGCCACACCCCTGGGTGGAGATTTGAGATGCTAATGAGACATGTGATGTGTGTACTAGCAAGGACAGTCACAGCACATTCCTGCCCAGAGGACTTCCTGGAACATGCTTACTAATAACACCTGTGCAGGGCCCCTTCATGAATAATCATGTCAGGTTCTCATTAAAAGGGTCAGGCCAGCATTAGTAAGGACAGACTCCTTCTTTTCAGGAGCCCACCCAGTTCTGTTGTTCAAGGTGTCTCTTCTTTCTGAGATCCAATCTCTTTAAATGAAGGGCATTTACCCTTTAACTCTTTCTGCACATCTCTTGACTGAATCCAAGAAGACCAAGAACCAGAGGACTTCCACACGCCTCCAGGCAACATCTGGTATTTTCACCTGGTTACCTGGTTACCTGACGGGGTTAGCAAGGTAAGTGCCCAAAAGCTGGGGCCAGATTCTCTAGTTGACGATCTCTGCTTCTTTCTGCACTGAAGAACCTCCTGCCCTAATGCAGTTCTTGCAGCTTTAAGGGGAGGGGTTTCTCCTCTCAGGCTCTGTCCACTAACAACTGCCCCGTACCATTTCCCTTCAGTCACTGTGACTCTGCTCCCTCTGGCTGATTTCTCAGCTTATCCTGAGGGGTGATAAGCAGAGGAGGGAGGACTTTAAACTCCACATTCAGTAGATCTGAGACACATGGTGACCATTCCGCAGGAGGCTTATAAAGGTGGCAGGGAATATGCCTGGCTGTGCAGTGACTGGGGAGTTTCATATGTTTTTGTTTTTTTGGGGGGGTGGGGGGACAGAGTCTCACGCTGTCACCCAGCCTGCAGTGCAATGACGTGATCTCAGCTCACTGCAACCTCCGCCTCCCGGATTCAAGCGATTCTTCTGCCTCAGACTCCAGAGTAGCTGGGACTACAGGCGTGCGCCACTATGCCCGGCTAATTTTTGTATTTTCAGTAGAGATGGGGTATCACCATATTGGCCAGGCTGATCTCGAGCTCCTGGCCTCGTGATCTGCCTGCCTCTGCCTCCCAAAGTGCTGGGATTACAGGCGTAAGCCACGGCGCCTGGACCATATCTTTTTTTTTTTTTTTTTTTTTGAGATGGAGTCTCGCTCTGTCACCCAGGCTGGAGTGCAGTGGCGCAATCTCGGCTCACTGCGAGCTCACGCCATTCTCCTGCCTCAGCCTCCCGAGCAGCTGGGACTACAGGCGCCCGCCACCACGCCCGGCTAATTTTTTGTATTTTTAGTAGAGACGGGGTTGCCCCGTGTTAGCCAGGATGGTCTTGATCTCCTGACCTTGTGATCCACCCGCCTCAGCCTCCCAAAGTGCTGGGATTACAGGCATGAGCCACTGCGCCTGGCCCTGGACCATACCTTTTAACTAAAACTACAGTCCTGTGTTAAGTCAGCTCTGATACTTGCCGTTCATGGCTGTTCAATCCCCTGAACACAATATGCTCCCACCGGTGCTTAATCTGCCAGGTCACTCTGCTTATTCTTTGCTGTCCCTCTCCTTGCCACCGGGATTTCATGAATTCTTCCTTCGGGTGCAAGACCCTCACATTGCCCTGCTCATCCAGGACCTGCTGCGTTTGCTTCATTGCCAGGTGCCAGAGTCCTCTGAGGGCCTATGCCGATGTTTATACTTTTTTCCTCAGAAATGAGACTCAGCTTTGTCCTTTCCCTTGCCTCCTTTTTCACTGGAGGGACCAGCACTGGCAGGATGCTTAAAGAAATCCCTCATCTTGGCCAGGTGCAGTGGCTCATGCCTGTAATCCCAGCACTCTGAGAGGTTGAGGAGGGTGGATCACTTGAGGTCAGGAGTTCAAGACCAGCCTGGCCAACATGGTGAAACCCCATCTCTACTAAACATACAAAAATTAGCTGGGCGTGGTGGCACACGCTTGTAATCCCAGCTACTTGGGAGGCTGAGGCAGGAGAATCACTTGAACCCGGGAGGCAGACGTTGCAGTGAGCAGAGATCACGCCATTGCACTCCAGCCTGGGCAACAAGAGCAAAACTCTGTCTCAAAAAAAAAAGAAATCCCTCATTTATTATTAGGTCCTGTCCACCTGACTACTCTTCAAAAATGCCTCTTTCCGTGACTTCTCAACTGAACTGCCTGGCTCCTCCAGAGGGTCACCTGTGACCACTTCCTTACTCCCTAGTTTCTCTGTACAACCAGGGTTTCCTATGGGGACTTCTTTCTTCCCCTCATTAGGCCATTGTAACAGACCCATGAAGTACTCAGGTCCTTTTTGCTTTGTGTTGAATAAGCTGATGGAAAATGCTTCTCACATTCCAGTAGGGGCACAACTACTGGGCTTCCTGCAGAACCAGGGTCACTGGGAACATGAGAGAAGAGAAGAGAACTACTCTCATGGCAGACATTCTTCCACCCTTCCTTACCCAACACGGAAGTGTGGAAGGCATCACTGCTGGGCATCAATCCCAGGAAATCTAAGAAATCCTTCTGAGCAAAACGATAGGAAGGAATGCAAATGGCAGAGCACACGGTAGGGCTAATTCCAGAGCTCGACGGTGAAGGACACTTGCCCCTTGCAGGGAGAGGCATGAGACACCTCATTTAGGTCAAGGTATGGAATGCCTGACCTTCATGAGTCACCAAATAGGTAAAGGGATGCTTCCTCCATCCTGCATTCTCCCTTGTCTTCTCTTTCAGATGGGTAATCAGGTCTTTATATCCTAGGGTTCCCCTCCTGGGTCCCCTTGGAATCTGGGATAAGGTTGATCCCTAGATTGTAAAACAAAACACACTGATTTTCCTTTGCAATATAGTTTGCTCAAAATATGAACCAGAAGGGCAGGAACCTGGTCAAAGGTGGAGAGCTTAAATGTTAATACCATATTCCAGCTTGACCTTTACTGCCAATGCCAACACAAACGGTCAGAGGTCCCTTATGTGAAAATCTTCATGATTGGCCGGGCGCGGTGGCTCAAACCTGTAATCCCAGCACTTTGGAGGCTGAGATGGGTGGATCACGAGGTCAGGAGATTGAGACCATCCTGGCTAACCCAGTGAAACCCCATCTCTACTAAAAAATACAAA
>NW_012115710.1:932423-937521 GCF_000951035.1 Colobus angolensis palliatus | reverse complement strand
CGTCTCTACTAAAAATACAAAATTAGCTGGGCATGGTGGTGCATGCCTGTAATCCCAGCTACTTGGTAGGCTTAGGCTGGAGAATCACTTGAACCTGGGAGGCGGAGGTGTGGTGAATCGAGATCATACCATTGCACTCCAGCCTGGGCAACAAGAGCAAAACTCTGTGTCAAAAAAACAAAACAAAACAAAAAACAAAAAACAAGTCATTCAGGAGTTTGGACAAAGAGGTACTGCCTGCTCTTGACCCTTTCAGTAATCAATAACCATTATACCAACCAGGGTTGAAAAACCTGATCAAAACCTGGAGAGATGGGTCACTTGGGTCTCAACTCCCTATGGAAAGGCCCCTTTACTGTCTTACTTTCCACCCCAACAGCTATCAACATTTCTGGCCTCTCCAGTTGGATACATCAGTCCCGAGTAAAACTGTGGGAAGGTCCCGAAGAACCACAGAAGAACAACAGAATTCAGCACCTGGGCATTCTTGTGAGCCACTGGAGAACTTAAAATTCCTAGTCAAGTCAAAAGATAAGTAAAGCCTTCTCTCTGTTCACCCAAAACTAAAGTCAGTCTCAGTACCGGGAATCTTGGTTGCGGTGGCATTGGTTATTCTCCTTATTTGGACAGACACTTGCATGCCACCTGAAGTCCCGAAAACAGCCTGTTTTATCACCAAACACTCCATCTAACCATTTAATTATTTGTCTCTCCTATTTTCACCACTTTCCTTTTGCTTTCACAAAGCTTAAGGGAGAATCAGCTATGACAGAGAAATTCCTTTTCCTTTATCTTTCCCTCCTTCCCATGCCCCTACTCTCACAGGCACAATGGAGTGAAAATTCCCTTGTCAATTTTTCCAAAATAATTGCTTCGGGAAACCATCTAAGCAACTGTTGGATCTGTCACAACTTCATCACCAGGTCCTCATCTTACCAATATATTTTGCTAAAAAATTTTTCTTTAAACCTAACATTTGGTTCAGGAATCCCTGAAGGCCAACATAAATCTGTTCCACTCCAGGTTTCGCTTGTTAACTCAGCGTACCAAGTCCCCTGCCTGGATCTCACTCCACCTTTCAATCAAAGCTCTAAAACTTCTTCCTATTTGTACAACTGCTCTTCTCTAAACCAAACCTGTTGTCCATGCCCTGAAGGGCGCTGTGACCCGAAGAACACCTCTGGGGAAGGATTCCCCAGTCCCACCATCCATCCCATGAGCTTTTCCCCAGCAGGCTGCCACTCTAACTTGACTCACTGGTGTCCAGCGAGCCATAAACAAATGAACGATTACCGAGACAAGTCACCCCAAAACCGCTGTGCAGCTTGGGAAGGAAAAGAGCTAATCACATGGAGGGTTCTATATTCGCTTCCCAAGGCACACACTGTCCCCACATGGCCAAAAACTACTGTTCCCCTGGGAGGGCCTCTATCCCCTACATGCAATCAAACTATTCCAGCCGTGTGGAAATCGCAGTTACACAAGTGGTTCGACAGCCGCATCCCCCGGTGGGCCTGTACCCCTCCCGGCTATGTGTTTTTATGTGGACCACAAAAAAACAAACTGCCCTTTGACGGAAGTCCTAAGAGAACCTATTCAACTCCCCCCGTGGCAAACCTCTTTACTTGCATTAATAACATCCAACATACGGGGGAATGTGCTGTGGGACTTTTGGGACCACGGGGGATAGGTGTGACCATTTATAACACCACCCAACCCAGACAGAAAAGAGCTCTGGGTCTCATACTGGCAGGGATAGGGGCAGCCGTAGGAATGATCGCCCCGTGGGGAGGGTTCGCTTATCATGATGTCACCCTCAGAAATCTCTCCAGACAAATAGAAAACATAGCTAAGAGTACCGGAGATAGCATCTCTAAACTCAAGGCCTCCATAGATTCTCTAGCAAACGTAGTCATGGACAACAGATTGGCCTTAGATTACCTCTTAGCAGAGCAGGGTGGAGTCTGTGCAGTGATCAATAAAACCTGTTGCGTTTATGTCAATAACAGCGGGGCGATAGAGGAGGATATAAAAAAGATCTATGACCAGGCTACGTGGCTCCACGACTTTGGAAAAGGAGGTGCTTCAACAAGGGCCATTTGGGAGACTCTGAAGTCTGCCCTCCCCTCCCTCAAATGGTTTGTCCCTTTACTGGGACCAGCAACAGTTATCCTCTTACTTTTCCTCTTTGGCCCTTGTTTCTTTAACTTACTGATTAAGTGTGTCTCTTCTAGGATAAAGCAATTTCACATGGAGTCCCCCAACATGGAAAGACATCAGCTCTCTGTCCCTGGAGGCCCCAGCACCTACAAGCACATCTCTCCCTTGGATGCCAGTGGACGAAGATTCCGGGAAACTACGGAGGGATTTCCTCTCTGAGACAGAGCAAGAGAGGGAGACCCTGATGATTTCTTCGTCCCATGTCAGCAGGAAGTAGTTACGGAAGACCCACGACGTCCTTATGCCCAAAGCATTTCAGGGTCTCCATCTCTTGAGGAGGGAAATATTAGGGTAGACAGGTAGGCAGGCATCAGCAGGCATGAGTGCCCTTGGGAGAGGAATCTTTAGAAAGGCAGCCCACTGACAGCTTCCTTGGTGATGCTGCCCACAGACAGCACCTCTCTAAAAACCCACCCTAGAACAGCCATTGGCTTTTATTTTTATTTATTTATTTATTTATTTTGAGAGGGAGTCTCGCTCTGTAGCCCAGGCTGGAGTGCAGTGGCCGGATCTCAGCTCACTGCAAGCTCCGCTCCCCGGCTTACGCCATTCTCCTGCCTCAGCCTCCCGAGTAGCTGGGACTATAGGCGCCCGCCACCTCACCCGGCTAGTTTTTTTGTATTTTTTAGTAGAGACGGGGTTTCACCGTGTTAGCCAGGATGGTCTCGATCTCCTGACCTCGTGATCCGCCTGTCTCGGCCTCCCGAAGAGCTGGGATTACAGGCTTGAGCCACCGCGCCCGGCCTAGTTTTATTTTTTTGAGACAAGTTCTTGCTCTCTCTCCCAGCCTGGAGTGCAATGGAGCAACCTTGGCTCACTGCAACCTCCACCTCCCAGGTTCAATCGATTCTCCTCCTTCAGCCTCCCGAGTAGCTGGGACTACAGGCATGTGCCGCTATGCCCAGCTATTTTTGTATTTTTAGTAGAGACAGGGTTTCACCATGTTGGTCAGGCTGGTCTTAGACTCCCAACCTCAGGTGATCCACCTGTCTCAGCCTCCCAAAGTGCTGGGATTATAGACGTGAGCCACTGCACCTGGCTACTCAGAACACTTCTGAATGGCACGTTCATGAATAATCATGTAAGAGTCTCATAAAAAGCATCTGCCCAGCCATTAGTAGAAGACACATCCTTTTGATCAGCCCACCCTGTTCTGTCTTTCTGGGTGTACTGTTTTGATGACTAAAAGCTCCCATAAAAACTAAGGCACTAGCAGCCGGCTCATTCTTCTGAGCAGCCAATTGAGTCTCTTCTTGATGTCCTCTCGTTTTAAGTAAAGGTTACTTAACCATTTAACTGTTTCTGTGTGTCTCCTGATTGAATTCCTTCCTTGAAGAAGACCAAGAACTGAAGGATTCCCCATGCTTCGTGGTAACCAAAGGTCTACGAAGGATTCAGTGCATCTAAACTAGTAAATACAGGCTGGGTGCGGTGGCTCACACCTGTAACCCTAGTACCTTGGGAGGCTGAGACAGGTGGAGATCACCTGAGGTCAGGAGTTAGAGACCAGCCTGGCCAAAATGGTGAAACCCCATCTCTATTAAAAATACATATATTACCCAAACATGGTGGCAGCCACCTGTAATCTCAGCTACTCGAGGGGATGAGGCAGAAGAATCGCTTGAACCTGGGAGGCAGAGGTTGCAGTGAACTGAGATTGCACCACTGTACTGCAGCCTGGGCAACAGAGAAAGACTCCATCTCAAATAAGTAAATAAATAAACAAACAAACTAGTAAATGCAAACTGTACTCAACTGACCAAGAAATACTCTTTATTTATTAAAAGTTGGGAAAATATAATTAAAGGCAAAATAATTTTCTCCTCACCCAGAAATCCTCTCCACAAAGGAAAACAATAAATTGATAATCCCAGTCCAGTTAGTGGCTGGTAAATGCCTCTACCTTTATCAATACATGTTTTGAAGCAGTCAGTATCTATTTTCTCATGAGAGATGACTCTAGAGAACCTAGTCTTTGCTTTGCCTGGTAGGCGAGGAATACCTTAATCTTATCAGAAATATATAAATTGGCTGGGTGCAGTGGCACACGCCTGTAATCCCAGCACTTTGGGAGGCCGAGGTGGGCAGATCACGAGGTCAGGAGATCAAGACCATCCTGGCTAACACGGTGAAACCCCGTCTCTACTAAAAATGCAAAAAATTAGCCGGGCATGGTGGTGGGTGGCTGTAGTTCCAGTTACTCGGGAGACTGAGGCAGGAGAATGGTGTGAACCCGGGAGGCGGAGCTTGCAGTGAGCTGAAACTGCACCACTGCACTCCACCCTGGGCGACAGAGCAAGACTGTGTCTCAAAAAAAAAAAAAAGAAAGAAATATATAAAATTATCTGGTTTTGCACAATATTTACTAAATTTCTCTACTCACCCGCTGTGAAGACAGCACAGTTTGAAATGGACACCACTCTCTTGTAATGGAACACAGACTCAACTTCTGCTCCATAACGATAAATAATAATAGTAATACTAAATGAAATATTAAGTGTTGTGGGAAGTCAGGGATCCCAAACGGAGGGACCGGCTGAAGGCATGGCAGAAGAACATAAATTATGAAGATTTCATGGACATTTATCCCTTCCCCAATCAATACTCTTGTGATTTCCTATGCCTGTCTTTAATCTCTTAATCCCATCATCTTTGTAAGCTGAGAATATACGTCACCTCAGGACCCTGTGATGATTGCATTAACTGCATAAATTGTTCGTAAAGCATGTGTGTTTGAACAACATGAAATCTGGACACCTTAAGATCAGGGTAACAGCGATGTTCAGGGAACAAGGGAGATAACCTTAAAGTCTGGCTGCCTGTGGGCTGGGCAGGACAGAGCCATATTTCTCTTATTACCAAAAACAGGTAAGAGAAA
>NW_012115710.1:931786-932373 GCF_000951035.1 Colobus angolensis palliatus | reverse complement strand
GAGATAACCTTAAAGTCTGGCTGCCTGTGGGCTGGGCAGGACAGAGCCATATTTCTCTTATTACCAAAAACAGGTAAGAGAAATATCGCTGAATTCTTTCCCCAGTAAGGAATATTAATAATTAATAGCCCTGGGAAAAGAATGTATTCCCGGGGGGGGGTCCCTAAAATGGCCGCCCTAGGAATTTCTGCCTTTATGCAGATGTAGAAAAGGATGAAACATGCCCTAGTCTCCTGCAGCACCCCCAGGCTTGCTAGGATTAGGAAATTCCAGCCTGGCACATTCTAGTCTGACGGGTTCTCTGCCCTTGAACGTTGTTTATCAATGACAATGCGTACACAGTGGGACGTGGAAGTTCATTCGTGATTCTAGTTTCGCCCCGACCTTGTGATCTCACCCTGATCTTCTGCCCTGTGATCTGTTGTTGCCCTTGAAGCATGTGATCTCTGTGACCCACACCCTATTTGTACACACCCTCCCCTTTGAAAATTGCTAATAAAAACTTGCTGGTTTTGCGGCTCAGGGGGCATCACAGAACCTGCTGACATGTGATGTCTCCCCCGGACACCCAGCTTTAAAATTTCTCT
>NW_012115710.1:929749-931736 GCF_000951035.1 Colobus angolensis palliatus | reverse complement strand
GGGGGCATCACAGAACCTGCTGACATGTGATGTCTCCCCCGGACACCCAGCTTTAAAATTTCTCTCTTTTGTACTCTTTCCCTTTATTTCTCAGATCGGCCAACACGTAGGAAAATAGAAAAGAACTCACATGAACTATCGGGGGCAGGATCCCCTGATAATTAAGTAGTTTCATGTAAGTATGTATACAATTGATAGTTTGATATTATTTTCAGTTTTGCAATTGGTACAAATTACATAGAATAATTTTTTCTTTCTTTTTTTTTTTTTTTGAGACGGAGTCTCGCTCTGCCGCCCAGGCTTGAGTGCTGTGGCCGGATCTCAGCTCACTGCAAGCTCCGCCTCCCGGGTTCACACTATTCTCCTGCCTCAGCCTCCCGAGTAGCTGGGACTACAGGCGTCCGCCACCTCGCCCGGCTAATTTTTTTTGTATTTTTTTTTTTAGTAGAGACAGGGTTTCACCATGTTAGCCAGGATGGTCTCGATCTCCTGACCTCGTGATCCGCCCGTCTCGGCCTCCCAAAGTGCTGGGATTACAGGCTTGAGCCACTGCGCCCGGCCTTAGAATAATTTTTTCTTTCTTTTTTTTTTTTTTGAGATGGAGTTTCACTCTTCTTGCCCAGGCTGGAGTGCAATGGCGTAATCTCGGCTCACCACAACCACTGCCTCCTGGGTTCAAGTGATTCTCCTGCCTCAGCCTCCCGAGTAGCTGGGATTACAGGCATGCACCACCACCCCCGCTAAATTTTTTTGTATTTTTAGTAGAGACGGGGTTTCTCCATGTTGGTCAGGCTGGTCTTGAACTCCCTACCTCAGGTGATCCACCTGCCTCGGCCTCCCAAAGTGCTGGGATTACAGGTGTGAGTCACTGCACCCGGCCTTTTTTTTCTTTCAAAGATGGAGTCTGGTTGTGTCACCCAGGCTAGAGTGCAACGACACAATCTTGGCTTGCTGCAAGCTTCACCTCCCAGGTTTAAGCAATTGTCATGTGTCAGCCTCCCAAATAGCTGAGATTACAGGTGCCTGTTGCCATACCAAGCTATTTTTGTAAGTTTTGTGGAGATGAGGTTTCACCATATTGGCTAGGCTGGTCTCAAACGCCTGACTTCATGATCTGCCCGCCTCGGCCCCCCAGAATCCTGGGATTACAGGTGTGAGCCACTGCACCCGGCCTCTATCTTAATTTCTTCTGTGTTCATGAGCTTGTGGCATACATGTGGCTCTGAAACAGAAAAGTCAAAGGGCATTTTACGAGCTGGGTATTGGAGACGAGAAGACTCCCAATAACAAATGCTTTGGCCTCAGTGATGAGTGAGATGGCAATGAGTCTCCACTGTCCTACCTAGGAATCGTGCCTTAGGAATTAGAGTTTGAATTGAAAGAAGCCACCTTAATGGTGTTTGGTTGTTGTTCATTCTCCTCCAATTGGCAGGAGATAAGGACAGAGTCCCCAAAGCTGCTAGAGAGCTTAAGGTGAATATAAAACATTAAAACTTCATTTACTTGAAAAGCCAGCAGCCAAGAAGCTGCTCAAGATTAATGCCAATGATGTCTTGCTTCCTGGCATTCAGGAATGTTCTTTTCCCCTAACCCTGACTCTTTCCTCCCTCTCTATCCCAATCTCAGTCACCTTAAGGAAATGCCGAGTATTCTGAACATTTTGGCGGAAAAGAGAGATTCCAACTTTTGTAGCTCTGTTGGTAAGAGGTCTCGCAACCACCATCAGAGGAGAAATGTTAGGTGCAGGAGTGTCTCAAGCCACCAAGACCTGTGGGACCAAGCATATATGGGGCCCATAGGAAGAAGCCACGGAGCCTCCGGAGCCCCCAGATGCTGGGAGGTACATGGAACAGTAAGCAGTATTATGCTTGTATCAAGCACTCAAGGACAAAATAAGGCCACCTAGCTGTCCCAGCCTTCCCTGACATGATTTTCTTTCTTTTTTTTTTTTTTTTTCCATAGTTTACTGGAATATTTCAGTGGTTAG
>NW_012115710.1:920983-925274 GCF_000951035.1 Colobus angolensis palliatus | reverse complement strand
ACCACGCACAGCTAATTTTTTGTATTTTTAGTAGAGTCAGGATTTCACCATGTTGGCCAGGCTGGTCTCAAACTCCTGACCTCAGGTGATCCGCCCACCTCGGCCTCCCAAAGCGTTGGGATTACAGGCTTGAGCCACCGCCCCCAGCCTGCTAGCAGTCTTTTTTAAAAGACTGGTGCCACTCCTGTTTACAAGACAACAAGAAAGCACCAAGACCTGCACCCACCAGCACCCCACCTCAGAACCCACCTCCAGGGCAACCATGCATACAGTCTCCAGAAGGTGACCCCGCCCCCGACACAGCGGCATTGTCTCTGCCACGGTGGTGAATGCCTGCACGGAGGCAGGGAATGCAGCACTCACTGACACTTTGCTGCAGCTGCTGCACTTCAGCTCCTGCAGCACAATAGATTACAAGCCTTGAGAAGCCGGAGAACAAAGTCATTGTGCAATACAAGTTTCTGAGATTTACAACATGCACTCCAGGAGTTGGGAGCTGAGCACTGGTGCCCCTAAAATCTTCCAGAAACAAGGCCAGTAGGCTAAATCCACCTTATACCACAATCAAATGCTCAAGGTCATCAAATGGGATAAAAGAAAAGGCCGGGCGCAGTGGTTCATGCCTGTAATCCCAGCACTTTGGGAGGCCGAGGCAGGCAGATCACTTGAGGTCAGGAGTTCAAGACCAGCCTGGCCAACATTGTGAAACCCTGTCTCTACTAAAAAATAGGCATGTGGGTGGCACACACCTGTAGTCCCAGCTACTAGGGAGGCTAAGGCAGGAGAATAGCTTGAAACTGGGAGGCGGAGGTTGCAGTGAGCTGAGATTGCACCACTGCACTCCAGACTGGGCAACAGAGCGAGGTTCCATCTCAAAAAAAGGAAAAAAAAAAGAAAAACTCATCCAAAGGTCAGTTTCCTCAAAGACTGAAGGTAGATAAGCCCACAAAGATGAGAAAAAAATGAAGGCCAGGCGCGGTGGCTCACACCTGTAATCCCAGCACTTTGGGAGGCCGAGGCGGGCGGATCATGAGGTCAGAAGATCGAGACCATCCTGCCTAACACGGTGAAACCCCGTCTCTACTAAAAATACAAAAAAAAAAAAGAAAAAAGAAAATCCGCTGGTCGTGGTGGCAGGCACCGGTAGTCCCAGCTGCTCGTGAGGCTGAGGCGGGAGAATGGCCTGAACCCGGGAGGCAGGGCTTGCAGTGAACCAAGATCACACCAATGCACTCCAGCCTGGGCAACAGAACGAGACTCCGTCTCAAAAAAAAAAAAAAAGATGAGAAAAAAATCAGCGCAAAACGCCTGAAGACTCAAAACGCCCCAGAGCTTCCTTTCCGAGAAACAAGCAAATCATCTTTCCAGCAAGGATTCTCAACGAGGCTGTGATGACCGAAATGACAGAAATAGAATTCAGCATATGGATAGGAATGAAGATCACTGAACTACAGTCCACTGGGACCTGATGCAAGGAATCGCATTGGGTTTCAATGCAATTTTACAATCATGATAAAACAATGCAAAGAACTGACAGACAAAACAGCCATTAGAGAAAAGAATGTAAGCAATCTGATAGAGCTGAAAACACATACCGAGAATTTCATAACGCAATCACAAGTACTAGCAGCAGAACAGACCAAGCAGAGGAAACAACCTCAGGGCTTGAAGGCTGGCTTGCTGAAATGAGACAGTCAGACAAGAATAGAGAGTGAATGGTGAAAAAGAACAAACAAAACCTCCAAGAAATGTGGGATCATCTAAAGAGGCTGAATCTGTGACTCTCTGGCATCCCTGAAAGAGATGGGGAGAGTGGACCCAACCTGCAAAACATATTTTAGGATATCATCCATGAGAAACTCCCCAACCCAGCTATAGAGGACAACATTCAAATTTAGGAAATGCAGAGAACCCCGGTAAGATATGGCACAAGAAGATCATTCTCAAGACATATAATCAGCAGATTTTCCAAGGTTGAAATGAAAGAAAAAATATTAAAGGAAGCTAGAGACAAAAGTCTAGTCACCTGTAAGCCCATTAGACTAACAGTAGACCTCTCAGCAGAAACTCTACAAGGCAGAAGAGATTGGGGGCCAATATTCAACAATCTTATTTATTTATTTAGAGATGTAGTCTCAATCTGTCACTCAGGCTGGAGTGCAGTGGCATGATCTCGGCTCACTGCAACCTGTCTCCCAGGTTCAAGCGATTCTCCTGCCTCAACCTCCCAAGGTCTGGGATTATAGGCACCCGCCACCATGCCTGGCTAATTTTTGTATTTTTAGTAGAGATGGGGTTTCACCATGTTGGCCAGGCTGGTCTTGAACTCCTGACATAAAGTGATCCATCCCCCTCGGCCTCCCAAAGCACTGGGATTACAAGCAGGAGTCCCTGTGCCCAGCCTAATATTCAATATTCTTAAAGAAAAGAAATTCCAAACCAGAATCTCATATCCAGCCAAACTAAGCTTCATAAGCAAAAGAGAAATAAAATTCTTTTCAGACAAGCAAATGCTGAGGGATTTTGATACCACCAGACCTGCCTTACAACAGCTCCTGAAGGAAGCACTAAAAATGAAAAGACCATTACCAGCCACTACAAAAACACACTGATGTTCACAGATGAGAGATATTATACCAGCTAACATCATGATGACAGGATCAAATCCACACATATCAATACTAATCCTAAATGTAAATGGGTTAAATGCCCCATTTACAAGACACAGAATGGCAAGCTGGATAAAGAGTCAAGACCCGGGGCCGGGCGCGGTGGCTCACGCCTGTAATCCCAGGACTTTGGGAGGCCGAGGCGGGTGGATCAGGAGGTCAGGAGTTTGAGACCAGCCTGACCAACATGGTGAAACCCCGTCTCTACTAAAAATACAAAAGTTAGCCAGGTGTGGTGGCGCACGCCTGTAATCCCGGCTACTCAGGAGGCTAAGGCAGGAGAATCAGTAGAACCCGGGAAGCAGAGGTTGCAGTGTGCCGAGATCGCACCACTGCACTCTGGCTTGGGTGACAGAGGTGGACTCTGTCTAAAAAAAAAGAGTTAAGACCCATTGGCATCCTCTCTTCAACAGACCCACCTGCAATGACACACATAGGGACAAAATAAAGGCATGGAGAAAAATCGACCAAGCAAATGTGAAACAGCAGAGGTTGCAGTCCTAGTTTCTGACAAAACAGACTTCAAACCAACAGAGATCAAAAAAGACAAACAGGGGCATTATGTAATTGTAAAGAGGTCAATTCTGCGAGAAGACTCAACTATCCTAAATATATATGCACTCAACAGAGCAGCATCCAGATTCTTGAAGCAAGTTCCCAGAGACCTTCAAGGAGGCTTAGATTCCCATATAATAATATTGAGAGACTTTGACACTGCACTGACAATAGTAGACAGATTATCAAGACAGAAAATTACCAGAGATACTCAGGGCCTGAACTCTGCACTGGATCAAATGGACCTGACAGAGATCTACAGAACTCTCCACTCAAAGGCATATATGTCCAAGAATTTATCCATTTCTTCTAGATTTTCTAGTGTATGTGCATAGACGTGTTCATAATTTTTTTTTCTTTTTTCTTTTTTTTTTGAGACAGAGTTTCGCTAGTTTCACCATGTTGGCCAGGCTGGTCTCGAACTCCTGACCTCATGTGATCTGCTTGCCTCGGCCTCCCAAAGTGCTGGGATTACAGACGTGAGCCACCACGCCTGACCACGTGTTTGTAATATTATCTGACGGTTGTTTTCTTGTGGAGACAGTGGTAATATCTCCCTTGTTGTTTCTGATTGTGTTTATTTGAGTCATTTCTTTTCTTCTTTATTAGTTTACCTTCATAAGACTGAACCGGGAAGAAACTGAATTCCTGAACAGACAAATAACAAACTCTGAAATTGAGTCAGTAATAAATAACCCAGCCAGGGGTGGTGGCTCACAAGGTATAAACAAAATGAGATTGTTAACAATGAGAAACCATGAAGAAGAAACACCAAGAGATTCTAGCATCTGTGTACAGTGGCTCACATCTGTAATCCCAGCACTTTGGGAGGTCAAGGCAGAAGAATCCCTTGAGGCCAGGAGTTCAAGACTTGTCTGGGAAACATGGTGAAACTCTGTCTCTACTAAAAAAATACCAAAAGTTAGCTGGGCGTGGTGGCACACACCTGTGGTCCTAGCTAGTAGGGAGGCTGACTTGGGAGGATCACTTGAGCCTGGGAGGCGGAGGTTGCTGTGAGCCAAGATCACACCACTGCACTCCAACCTGGGTGAGAGTAAGATCCTGTC
>NW_012115710.1:916522-920448 GCF_000951035.1 Colobus angolensis palliatus | reverse complement strand
GAGGCGGGTGGATCACGAGATCAGGAGTTCAAGACCAGCCTGACAAACATGGTGAAACCCCGTCTCTACCAAAAATACAAAAATTAGACAGGCATGGTGGTGCGTGCCTGTAATCCCAGCGACTCAGGAGGTTGAGGAAAGAGAATTGATTGAACCTGGAAGGCAGAGGTTGTGGTGAGCCGAGACCACGCCATTGCATTCCAGCCTGGTACTTTCTCTCAAAAAAAAGAAAAGAAAAAGAAAAAGAAAAAAGAAAAATATAACTTACCACGACTGAATCAAAAATAAATTTTAAAAATCTGTACATGCCTATAAATAACAACACTAAAGTAATCAAAATGTCCCAACAAAAGAGACCAAGTATAGACACATAATTTGTAATCACTGCATAATTCTACCAAACATTTAATAAAAAATTAACACTGAGAACAGTGGTTCTCCACTGAGATGTGCAGGAGGGAGGAAAGCTGAACAGAAACGTCTTAGTGCCTAAGCTGTATGTCTGTAGTTATACTATCAAACAAATATATTAATCATGTGATATTTAAATAAGGAGAATATTTAATAATTATTGGGTTAAAAAATGGTTCCATCGTCTCCAATGGCAAAGTTCTGATCCTCTGTCTGAGTACAATGATAACCATTTTCACCTAAAACACATTTCACAGGGGTTCCTCCAGGAATACACAGACTGTGGTCTGTGTTCTGGACTATCTGCAAATAGTTTAACATTTGCTGTTTGACATTTACATTGACTTCATATCTTAAAATGGGTAATGAAAGTGTCTTATCACTGATGTCTGTGTCTCAGCTTTCCATTCCATTCCCAGTCATTAAGAATTTGGAGTCGGCCGGGCGCAGTGGCTCAAGCCTGTAATCCCAGCACTTTGGGAGGCCGAGATGGGCGGATCACAAGGTCAGGAGATCGAGACCATCCTGGCTAACATGGTGAAACCCCGTCTCTACTAAAATACAAAAAAAAAAAATTAGCCGGGCGTGTTGGTGGGCGCCTGTAGTCCCAGCTACTCGGGAGGCTGAGGCAGGAGAATGGCGGGAACCCGGGAGGCGGATCTTGCAGTGAGCTGAGATCCGGCCACTGCATTCCAGCCTGGGCGACAGAGCGAGACTCCGTCTCAAAAAAAAAAAAAAAAAAAAAGAATTTGGAGTCAAAAACACAGTGACTCACTCACTCAGAGAGTTTCAAATATGATATAAATGAGGCAGGAAAGCTTTCCCCTTAGTGTTCTAATTTTAAAGCATTTAGCAGGAACTTGTGCACAGTAATATTTGGCTTCATGGGCAGTTTCTTGAATCCTGTTCTACAAAGAAGTGGCATGCATCCAGATGTGGTCCCTAAACAATCCCTGCTGCCTGGCATACAACCCACACAAATACATGACCAGAAAACAAAACTATAGACCAATATCCCTGAAAAGATTCGTGAAAAAGTCCTCAACATATTATTAGGGGGTCCACACCCCATCTCCAATCCAGGCCCCAGTGGAGCCTCTTCCCAAGTTCTTGTCACTAGGTCACGGGCAATGGAATGTGAGATGAGAGGGACTGAGGGACGGCATGGGTAAGTAAGCAAACATGTCAGGCAGGAAGCTTCAGACTCAAACACTTGCAACTCCAAAGAATGACATGTTGTTATTGTAGGTAAATCCTCCGGTATGAGCAGGGCAAGGCAGGGCAGGAGAGGGCTCCCCCTCCCCATACACACACATCAGGAATGTTCAGGCAAACCATCAGGTGACGGTCAGGTGGTTGTTAAACATCTAAAATAATAGGTACAGCTGGTAGCAGGGAAAGGCAGGCTCCTCATAGACAGAAAACACCTGAAACTGGTGATCTGCCTCTTCCCATGAGATCTCAGGAGTTGGGTGAGTGGACTCAAGCATGCACATGTGGACAGGTCCGTCCCAAGGGAAGAATCAGGGAAGCAAGACCCCGGAAGTATGGCACTGTATAAAACCCCAAGTCAAAAGGTCAAACTGCACACTTGCCTTTCAAGTCGCCTGCTTGGCCCTCTTCCAAGTGTACTTTCCTTCCTTTCTGCTGTAAGCTTTGTTCTTTTTTTTTTTTTGAGACAGGGCCTTGCTCTGTCACCCAGGCTGGAGTGCAATGGCATCATCTTGGCTCACTGCCAACCTCCACATCCTGAGCTCAAAGGATTCTCCTGCCTCAGCCTCCCAAGTCGCTGGGACTACAGTCATGCACCACCACACTGGCTGATTTTTATCTTTTTTGTAGAGATGGGGTTTTGCCATGTTGCCCAGGCTGGTTTTGAACTGCTGGACTCAAGCGATGCACCCACCTCAGCCTGCCAAAACATTGAGATTACCGGTGTAAGCCACTGTGCCTGGCCATTTCTGCTCTAAAACTTTTTATTTATTCATTCATGTATTAATTTTTGAGACGGAGTTTCGCTCTTGTTGCCCAGGCTGGGGTGAAATTGCACCATCTCAGCTCACCACAACCTCCGTCTTCCGCGTTCAAGTAATTCTCCCCTCAGCCTCAGGTCAGGCTGGTCTCAAACTCTCGACCTCACATGATCTGCCACCTTGGCCTCCCAAAGTGCTAGGATTATAGGCGTGAGCCACCCCGCCCGGCCCTGCTCTAAAACTTTCTAATAAACTTTTGCTTTCACTCCTGCTCTAAAACTTGCCTCAGTCTCTCCTAGTGCCCTATGCCCCTCAGTTGAATTTTTTCTTCTGAGGAGGCAAGAACTGAGGTTGGTGCAAACCTGTATGGACACGGATTCACCACCTATAACAATGTCAGAAACAAGAGAAATAAAAATCAACCGATACTATTACTTTACCTGCGTAAGAGCCATCCCTGTTTCCTCTTCTTTCTCTTCTTCCTCTTCTAGGCATCTTCCTTGGGTAATATGAAAAAGCCTTCAGAAGTCAAGCCTGAATCTCTAAAATATGCTAGTTAATGACTGGAATCAACACCCTCATTTTCGTGCCTCGAACACCCATTCAGGGAAGCCCTCTCTGTGGAAAGCCAGTTCTCTGCGAGTCATTGCACCAGATGGGACACAGGGACGACAAGCTCCTACAGGAAGACCAACAGGTGAGTTTTGGGCCCATTTCTTCAGATCCCGCTACCCTCCCAGAGAAGCCCCCACACAGGCTGCAGCAGTGGGGAGCTGGGCTGGACTGAGCTTCTCTTCAGGGCACAGACCCAGCCCTGAGCAAACCTCATGCAGAGCACAGCCCCCCTCACCCATCTGTGGACCACAGGCTGATTTCAACCCTCAGAAACAAAGGGCGGAGCCTGGGTGCTCAATGCTGAACACATATGGAACCACCTTTAAATATTATTAAGGACAGGTCCCAAAGTATTTGAATGAAAACTTCCAGTAAGGGGGCACCAGAGGTGTACCTGCAAAATGCCCCAGCACTGCAATGTGAAGCCAGGGTTGGGTTCTGCCCAGAGGGGGCAAGCCCAATACACCCCCCACCTTCTGGCTCTGCCCCCACTTCCAGCCTTATTGTCATCAGGATCGAAACAGTAGACAGCAAAGGGGCAGAAAGTAACATCCACAGCAGCCAATATGGACCAGAGGTGGGGGTGACGGTGTGGCTGGAGTGTTAAGATGGGGTTGGGGGAGCCCACAGAGGTTCCCATTAAAAAGGTGACACCATGCTGGGCACGGAAGCTCAGGCTTCCGGAAGCTGGGCACGGAAATCCCAGCACTTTGCAGATTCCAAGGTCAGGAGTTGGAGAACAGCCGAGCCAACACAGTGAAACCCCATCTCTACTAAAAATACCAAAAATTAGCTGGGCGTGGTGGCAGGTGCCTGTAATCTCAGCTACTCTGGAGGCTGAGGCAGGAGAATTGCTTGAACCCGGGAGGCAGAGGCTGAAGTGAGCTGAAATCCTGCCATTGCACTCCAGCCCGGGTGACAGAGCAA
>NW_012115710.1:913361-914447 GCF_000951035.1 Colobus angolensis palliatus | reverse complement strand
GACTGGGGCTGCGGCGCTGCGCTCCAAAGCCGACGACGGAGAGGCTGGGAGGCGCTCAGGACGGGAATCCACCTCGTGGGTGAGGACTTTAAAAAGCGCGGGGCGGGAGGAGGGGTCAGGAAAGGGTTTTATGCGGGAAGAAGACGCGAAAGGGGACAGGGACTGGTCTCAGAGCGAGTTTTACCCGCATGGCGAGGTCTGTATTTACCTGGGGTGGAGGGCGCGATGCGGGGATTTTAAGGTCAGCAGAGCGGGTGTGGAAAAGGGGGACGGCGAATCGAAGGCTTAATCTACACTCACGCACACTCTGCTCGGCGGCGTCACCTTCACACACCGCGATCCGCTTCCGGGACTCCAGGAAACTGCGCGTGCGCGCAGAGCCCAGGTAACCTGGGGCGGAGCCCGGGGAGAGGCCGGGTCTGCGGAGGGACAGCGGGGGCGGGGCCTGTGCAGTTTTAAGGTAAAAAGCATAGGGTTGTGAGGGCCCCTTATGTTGGAAAGCAAAATGTTTTCTTCCTACCAAGATGAAAACGGTTTATCTCAAAACTATTTTTGCCAGCGGATTGGGCCCGATCCTGCTAGGGAGTCTCCTGCAGCTCAGCGATCTGGGAACTGGGAATTCGGTGGGGGGAGTCCAGGAGGAGCAGTGAGTGATTGGATCCAGGAAAGTTCCTGCAATTCAAATTAATTCGAGTAACTTACTTTAAAAGCCCTGAAATTATCCGTGAAGGGGATGCAAACTAGACTGTGAAATGCAAAACTCCGCCCGGAATGAATGTGATACGTAATGCTATTGCCCAAAGGATCCTCCTTTCCATTTCTATTCCACACCTGTCCCAGTGGAAGAGCCAAGTCTGTGCTTCCAGAAAATTTTATAGGACAACACCTGGACCGTGGGCTGTGGACCGTGGAAGGCTAAAACCCGCAGTAAGCTCGATCACCAACTGCTGCTTTAAAACACGAATAACTTTTAATAAACACATATAGCCGGGCGCAGTGGCTCACGCCTGTAATCCAAGCACTTTGGGAGGCCGAGGCGGGCAGATCACGAGGTCAGGAGATCGAGACCATCCTGGCTAACACGGT
>NW_012115710.1:897395-907992 GCF_000951035.1 Colobus angolensis palliatus | reverse complement strand
TGGCTGGGTATGGTGGCTCATGCTTGTAATCCCGGCAATTTGGGAGGCCAAGGCAGATGGACTGCTTGAGCTCAGGAGTTCAAGACCAGCCTGGGCAACATGATGAAACCCCATCGCTACCAAAAAAAAACAAATACCAAAAAACAACAAAAAAAGAAAAAAAGAGGAAGAAAAAATAGCTCATGTAGACCAGGTGCAGTAGCTCACACCTGTCCACCATTTCCCAACCGAGCTACTGCAGCTCCCTACCTCCTGGGAGCAAGCTACCTAGGAGACACTCCATCACCCCCTTCCCTGTTTTTGCTGGGCCACACCCCTGGCTACTTAATGCCTGAAAACACAGTGCCTGAACCAACCTCCTTGGGTTTTGGAGATGCAAGTTACCTGAGATACCCACCACATATATACCTCTTCAATGGTAACTGCTTGCTTGCTGTTGGACACTGGTGGGAACAGTGCATCTTACAGCCGGAGTTCTGTGTTACCCTGTAACATGAACTGCCCATTCTCACTCGGGTGCTCACAAACCTTACCAATAAAATTGGACAGGCTCGGTAGTGCTCAACTATAAAATGGAATGGCAAATTCAAGACGAGTCACAGCAGAACCTCAAGGGACCAGTGTACTGCATGAACAAATGGGTAGCTTACAAGAAGGGGTCAAACCATCCTTAAGGGATCCTTTGGCTCCTCTTGTGGCTACCTGGGACCCAAGGTTCACATATATGCCCACCAAGTATATGGCATGGTTTACTGATGTCTCTGCAAAACAATAAACACACAGGGTCTACTGGGCTTCAGCCCAGTGGATGGCCATTCTTTGACCCAGTGAATGGCCATTCAGCCAGTGGAAGGCCATTCTTGACTAAGACTAGTCACAGACATTTTGCCTAATTAGCCAAACTGCATGCATTGGTAATGGCCCCTGCAGGCCACATCCACCACCATATCTCATCATGTTTTCATGACTCATGAGCCATGCAGACTTGTGTGGAACCCTTTAATGCTGAAGGACAACAGGGGCTCCTTTGGTCCATCCAATCTTTGAAACTGTTGTATTAAGACCTTTGTTTCAACTCCATCAATTTCCATTTCCATTTCACTCATCCCTTTTTTTTTTTTTTTTTTTTTTTTTTTTTTTTTTTTTGGCTGGAGTGCAGTGGTTCAATCACTGCTCACTGCAGCCTCGACCTTCTGGGCTCAAGTGATCCTCCCATCCTGGCCTCCCGAGTTAGCTGGGACCATAAACGTGCACCACCACACCTAATTTTTGTATTTTTTGTAAAGCCTGGGTTTCACCATATTGCCCAGGCTGGTCATCCCATTTCTCAACTACCATCTAAAGATTTCCACTCTGCTAGGAGGACAGCCATGAGACAGAGTCTCGCTCCATTACCCAGGCTGGAGGAGTTTAGTGGCATGATCTCGGCTCACTGCAACCTCCCCCTTCCATGTTCAAGCCATTCTCCTGCCTCAGCCTCCAGAGTAGCTGTGATTATAGGCGTGCACCACCACACCCAGCTAATTGTTCTGTATTTTTAGTAGAGATGGGGTTTCACCATGTAGGCCAAGCTGGTCTCGAACTCCTGACCCTAAGGGGTCCACCCGCCTCGGCCTCCCCAAGTGCTGGGATTACAGGTGTGAGTCACCATACCCAGCTCATGAATGCTTGCTTTATTCACCTTTTTTCTTAATGACCGTTTTAAAATGTCCACCTTCATGAGAGAAGTCCTTTGAATCTCCACTATTTTCCCCCACCCATTCTCTTCTTAATTAACTTGATATTGTTAATGAGCACTTGAAAGTTCCAACAGGAGATGTGAAGACAGCAAATTTGTTAAGGCTTCCTGAGCTGTCTTTTGGTTTTGTAGAAGTAAGGTACCGTGGGATGTATACATTAAAGGAACAAACTTAAATTATTTTTCTCTCCTTCCTCGCTTGTAGTTCTCAAGAATAACTTCAGAATGTATTGGGAAGGTAATACCCTGAAATATGAAGAAACTGGCCAAAGCAGCCTGGGCTCCATTCCAGAGCCCCCTGCCCCCCTTTCAAAGAACAGGCTATCCTTCAGTGCTTTAGGGCGGCTCATCACGAGGCCATGTGCCATAAAACCTAGGGTGGGTGCTCCCTGGGGTCCCTCAGCATCAGTGCCGGTGGGACACCAGTAGATAAGATTCCATCTTCCCCAAGCAGTTTTCCTGAGCCTTGGGGGACCAGCTTGCAATGAATCAATCCTAGGCTTCTACTGCCCCTTGTTGCCTGTCAGTAGTAAACTCACTTTTTTGAACTTGTGTGCATGGGTTCTGTCTCACTGGAGTCAGACATTTGGTAACCAGTGCGAAGTGAACCTACTTCACAGGCAACAGAGTTTGTAATCCTCCTATGCTTGGCGGTGAGAATGTACAATGGCACACCCACTATGGAAAACAGTATGTTGGAAAACTTCCTCGATAGGGTACCTACAAAACCTTACAGCAAACATCATACATCATGGTCAAAAAGTGAGATTCCTTCCCAAGGTTGGGGACAAGGCAAAGATGTACACTCCTACCACTTTTATTCCACATAGTGTTGGCAATTCTTGGCTGAGGGTAGTGGCTCACGTCTGTAATCCCAGCACTTTGGGAGGCTGAGGCAGGAGGATTGATTGAGTCCAGGAATTTGAGACCAGCCTGGGCAAGATGGGGAGACCCCATCTCTACAAAAAAACCCTGAAAATTGGCTGGTGGCTGGGCGAGGTGGCTCATGCCTGTAATTTAACCACTTTGGAAGGCTGAGGCAGGAGGATCCCTTAAGCCCAAGTGTTCAAGACTGCAGTAAGCTCTGACTGCACCACCTCACTCCAGCCTGGGTAACTAAAGCAAGACCCCATCTAGAAAAGAATACTACTAATAAATGAAATTTTAAAAATGAGACCAAAAAGGAAAGCATAATAGTGTACACGATGTGATGGTTGTGGAAAGCTAATGACCCCCACCCCCAAAGATACACATACAAAGGATTTCCATATCAATAGCCCTATACCCTATATTACATGGTTTCTCAAAGCAGAGTTTGCATGTCATCTGGCTGAGGACCTTGAGGTGGCAGAATATCCAGGACTATCTGGTTAAAGCAACATCATCACAAGAGTCCATATAGGAAAAATACAGGTGGACTTAGAATCACAGAGAATTGGCAATGCTTGCATAGCAAAGACACAAGGAGGTTTTATGACACTACCTTCTGACTGTGAAAACGGAGGGATGTAGACCATGAGGTAAAGGATCTAAGTGGCCTCTGGAACCTAGCAGGGGTAAAGAAATCAACTCTCCCCTAGAGATTCAAGAAGGATCATAGTTCTGTAAACCTGTTTTGACTTCTGACCACCACACATTAACAGCATAAATTTGTGGGGTTTTTTTTTTGTTTTGTTTTTGAGACGGAGTCTTGCTCTGTCGCCCAGACTAGAGTGCGTTGGCACGATCCTGGCTCACTGCAACCTCCGCCTCAAGCAATTCTCCTGCCTCAGCCTCCCGAGTAGCTGGAATTACAGGCATATGCCACCATGTCTGGCTTTTTTGTAGTTTTAGCAGAGATGGGGTTTCACCATCTTGGCCAGGCTGGTCTCAAACTCCTGACCTCATGATCCACCTGCCTCGGCCTCCCAAAGTGCTGGGATTATAGGCGTGAGCCACCGCGCCCGGCCGAAATTTGTGTTGTTTTAAGCCACTCACTTTGTGGTAATTGTTACAGCAGCAATGGGAAATTAATAGAACAGTTTATGTAGAAAACCCTAAGAAATCTAAAAAATCTGGAGAATGAGATTTTAAGGAAATGGACTACGAAATTAACATACAAAAACTACTTTATTGCTATATACTAGCAAGTAATACATGGAAACTGAAAATAAAATACAATACTCCTCTGGTTTGAATATCCCCAACAAAACTCATTCGGAAACTTGATCCCCGGTGCGGCCACATTGAGAGGTGGAGCCTTTAAGAGGTCACTGGATCATGAGAGCTCTGCTGTCATGAATGGATCAATCCGTGCACAGATTAATGGACTGTGTTATCATGGGAACAGAAGCGATGGTTTTATAGCAAGAAGAGAGACCTGAGCAAACAGTATACTTGGCGCTCTCACAATGATGTGCCACATTGCTTCAGGATGCTGCAGAGTGTCCACCAAGAAACCCTTAACAGCATTGACCAAAAAGGTCAAAAAATGTCTAATTTTAGCAAGGAGACCTTTGTTTCTTACAAAGGGTTGCAGCCTGCAGGCTAGTCATCTGGCAGGCTGGGAAGCATGGTCTCTACCAGAAGCAACACAGGTAGTTCAGAGGAGGAAAGCTGCCGCAGGAATTTATGCTGAATAGCAGTATGTTGAATATTAAGTAAACATACTCAACAGGTTATGGGAGAGTCATGCCTGTGTGTGATAAGCAAACATACATGTTCCTAGTTTATCTACCAGAACAAAATAAAACTCTCATTTTCTATACTCACTCTTAAGAGGAAACTCACGAACATTAATCTTTTCAAATTATATCAATATTCCAAGAACATCACGAAGGAGGTTTTATCTTTATTCTCCACTTTTCTTTTTTTGAGACAGTTTTGCTCTTGTTGCCCAGGCTGGAGTGCGGTGGCATGATCTCAGCTCACTGCAGCCTCTGCCTCCTGGGTTCAAGCCATTCTCCTGCCAAGTAGCTGGGATTTACAGGCATGCACCACCACATCTGACTAATGTTTTTGTATTTTTAGTAGAGACGGGGTTTCACCATGTTGGCCAGTTTGGTTTTGAACTCCTGACTGAAGTAATCTACCCGCCTCAGCCTCCCAAACTGCTGGCATTACAGGCATGAGCCACCATGCCTGGCCAACTTTTTAAAATTTTTTTTTTTTTGAGACCGAGTTTCGCTCTTGGTGCCCAGGCTGGAGTGTAATGGCATGATCTCAGCTCACTGCAACTTCCACTTCCCGAGTTCAAGCAATTCTCCTGCCTCAGCCTCCCAAATAGCTGGGACTACAGGCATGCACCACTAAGCCCAGCTAATTTTGTATTTTTAGTAGAGATGGGGTTTCACCATGCTGGCCAGGCTGGTTTCTCCTGACCTCAGGTGATCTGCTTGCCTTGGCCTCCCAAAGTGCTAGGATGACAGGCGTGAGCCACCATGCCTGGCCTAATTTATATTTCCCATCTTCTTACTATGTATTTTCACTTCATGGAAACCAAGATGCAGAGCATAGGTCTTACTCGGTACACAAGAAACTGATGTGGAAACATAATATGGTGCATATGCATCAATGGCAATGACGACTGTGGGGCGTAAGAATGTGAAATTAACTTTCAGTACGATTTTCGTTATACCCCCGAAAGTATCCTAAGCCACAGTGTGGGGCACATAATTCAAGCGCAAAATGTGGTTACAGGTTTCCAAAACTGTGTTATTTGATTTCACCATGAAACAAAATGTTCTTGATCCTTTAAGAGCCTAGTGGTGCATCGTTATTATGTTACGAAGTATTCTACTGAGGCAGGATAAAACTATGCTGGCAGAAAGGATGTGATTCATTCATAGAGAAAAACCATTCTATTTTATTAGTTAAAACATTATATCTATGATACATTCTGAATAAAACATTAGCAAAGTGTGCTTTAAGCAGATAATGTGAGTTCTACTAAAGAATATGTTACTCTACTTCTGTTGATTAAACTCTTCACTCTGACAACTACTCTCTCTTCAATTTCTTTCTTTTTTGGATGGAGTTTTGTTCTTGTTGCCCAGGCTGGAGTGCAATGGCATGATCTTGGCTCGCCGCAACCTCTGCCTCCCGGGTTCAAGTGATTCTCCTGCCTCAGCCTCCCAAGTAGCTGGGATTACAGGCACCTGCCAACATGCCCAGCTAATTTTGTATTTTTAGTAGAGATGGGGTTTCTCCATGTTGGTCAGGCTGGTCTTAAACTCCTGACCTCGGGTGATCCACCTGCCTCAGCCTCCCAAAGTGCTGGGATTACAGGTGTGAGCCACTGCACCTGGCCTCTCTCTTCAATTTCAAAAACAAGATCAATTTTTCATCACTCTTTGCTAAACAGGTATTGCTCTTTAATGGATAAGGGGGCAACCTTTTCCCCTGCAGTATTTCTACCACACAATCAGTGTCTAATTACCTATTACTCTCCTCCCACAAAAATCCCAATGTCCTAGGGTCTTGGCCTGCTCCATTTCATGTTCGGTTGATAGACCATTTCTTTCTTCTAAGCCCCAGTACTCTCCTGGTAGGAGAAAGGCAGCCTGAACATTATCAGAATGGTGAGTGACATCATGGTTTTACATTGTTTTTCGCCACTCCCAAATGCTAATTCCGACAATACTTGATTTTAAAAGCAAAGTCCTCCTTCTTCACAAATTGGATAGAAATAATCCTTCACCTAATTAATGATCTTCACCCAATTGATAATCATTCCATCCCAATGATCTTTCCAAGAAACCACCATGGAAGGTGTATAAGGATGCACAATAACAGATTTCAGAGTTCACATTGAAACTCAATAGTAGGCTTTCCAAAAAACCTTAAATAACTCAATAAAACATTTCATAAGGTGAAGGTAACTGACTGCCTACAAATATCCGGCAATCTTTTCATATATGAGTTAAAAATATATAATTTTTAGTATATTTGGACTGGTGAGTATTCTACAGTGTATAATATCAAAGGCAAACAGGGAAACCAGAGACTGTTATTCCTCATAGGAATCCTCACTCACCGTCAGTCACTGGGTAATGGCCTCAGGATGCATATTACATTTGTTTGGTTTCATCAAAGATATAAATTTTGATGCCTAGTAACCTGCGAGGCCTGGATAAACTCTCTGCCACACGTTTACATGATGTCTCTTGCTTACGGCCTCTCATATCTATTAATGCTTCAACCCATGAGGGATTAGCCACTGTCACTGCATTTGTAAGGATTCTGTCAAGAATGAATTAACTGATGTGAAAAGAGTGAATTGTACCTAATGACCTCACCACACTCATTTGTAAGGTTTCTCTCCGGTATGCATTCTGTGATGACTTGCAAGATTTGAACTCTGCCTGAAGACCTTGCCACATTCATTACATTTGTAACGTTTTTCTCCAGTGTGGATTGCCATATGGGTAGTTAGACTTGACCTTACCCTAAAGGCTTTCCCACACTCTGTACACCTGTAAGGTTTCTCTCCAGTATGAATTCTTCGGTGATTTGCCAGGTGCGCATTTTGAGTAAAGACCTTGCCACATTCGTTACATTTGTAAGGTTTTTTCCCAGTATGGATTGCCTGATGGGTGGTTAGGCTTGAACGAACACTGAAGGCTTTCCCACACTCATTGCATCGGTAAGGTTTCTCTCCGGTGTGAGTCCTTTGATGATTTGCAAGGTGTGAATTTTGAGTGAAGACCTTGCCACATTCATTACATTTGTAAGGCTTCTCTCCAGTGTGGATGACCTTATGGGTAGTTAGGTTTGAATGCATACTAAAGGCTTTGCCACACTCATTACATTTGTAAGGTTTCTCTCCAGTATGAATTCGCCGATGAGTTGCAAGGTATGAATTGTGCCTAAAAACCTTGCCGCATTCATGACATTTGTAAGGTTTCTCTCCAGTATGTATTGCCTGATGAAAAGTTAGGCTTGAACGATCACTAAAGGCTCTGCCACAGTCATTACACTTGTAAGGTTTTTCTCCAGTATGAACTCTCCAGTGCCTTGCAAGTTGTGACGTTTGAGCGAAGACTTTACCACATTCATTACACTTGTAAGGTTTCTCTCCGGAATGAATTCCCCGATGACTTCTAAGGTGTGATTTTTGAGTGAAGCTCTTGCCACATTCAATACATTTGTAAGGTTTCTCTCCAGAGTGGATTGCCTGATGGGTAGTCAGACTTGAACGGACACTGAAGGCCTTCCCACACTCATTACACTTGTAAGGTTTCTCTCCAGTATGAATTCTTCGATGATTTGCAAGTTGTGAATTTTGAGTGAAAACCTTGCTGCATTCATTGCATTTGAAAGGTTTTGTTCCAGTATGGATGACCTGATGGGTGGCTAGGTTTGAATGCATACTAAAGGCTTTGCCACATTCATTACACTTGTAAGGTTTCTCACCAGTATGAACCCTCCGATGCCTTCCGAGGTACGAATTGTACCTAAAGACTTTGCCACATTCATTACATTTGTAAGGTTTTTCTCCAGTGTGGATTGTCTGATGGATAGCTAGGCTTGAACGAACACTAAAGGCTTTGCCGCACTCATTGCACTTGTAAGGTTTCTCTCCAGTGTGAATTCTCCAATGACTTATAAGGTGTGAATTTTGAGTGAAGAGCTTGCCACATTCATTACATTTGAACGGTTTTTCTCCAGTATGAATTAACTGATGTGTAGTTAGGTTTGAATGTCCTCTAAAGGCTTTTCCACACTCATTACACTTGTAAGGTTTCTCTCCAGTATGAATTCGCCGATGAGTTGCAAGGTATGAATTGTGCCTGAAGACTTTGCCACACTCATGACATTTGTAAGGTTTCTCTCCAGTATGGATGACCTGATGGATAGTTAGGTTTGAACGAACAGTAAAGGTTTTGCCACACTCACTGCATTTGTAAGGCTTCTCTCCACTATGAATTCTCCTATGACTCGTAAGGTTTGAATTCTGAGTGAACGCCTTGCCACATTCATTACATTTGTAAGGTTTTCCACAACTGTTTGCTTTTCGTCTTTGTGTGAGTAATGAAAAATGGTTAAGTTCATGATATTTTTTAGACCTGTGGGTTTGGACACTAGAAGGAATTTGTTGAAGTGGTGACACTGAGGAACCATTGTTCGTAGACTTCTCAACTTGCTTACATTCATACATTTTCCCTTCACCTTGAAATAGCTGCAGTTCAGGCAGATGCGAATGAAAGCTCACTCCAAGCTGATTGTTAATAAGCTTGTTTTCTATGTCTCTTCTGTCGCGTTGAGCTCTTTTACGTTCTTTCTGGGTCATAAGCACTCCCTTGTAATTTCCTGTGTCATCTCTCCATTGACACTCAAAGTCATGCATATTTTTCTGAAGTTCCTTGAAGGAAAAGTCTTCAATGTCAGGGCTTTCGTGTCTTTCCAACATCACTGTGTGGAATACGGCTTCTGTACTGCTCTTCTCTTTCGGTAGCAAATCCTTGGTTGTACATTTAGGAGGGATATCTGTAAGACATAAAGAAGCACACATTTTCAATTAATTACGGTAAATAAGTATTTCACATTGAAAACATATTCCACCAAAAGTAATACTTATATTGAACAGGCTTTGGAACTTCAGAACCGTGAATTTCAATTTTTAGGAACAAAAATGTAGTATTTTTTTTTTTTTTTTTTTTTGAGACAGAGTCTCGCTCTGTCGCCCAGGCTGGAGTGCAGTGGTGCAATCTTGGCTCACTGCAAGCTCCACCTCCCGGGTTCACGCCATTCTCCTGCCTCAGCCTCCTGAGTAGCTGGGACTACAGGCGCCCACCACCATGCCCGGCTAATTTTGTTTTTGTACTTTTAGTAGAGACAGGGTTTCACCATGTTAGCCAGGATGGTCTCGATCTCCTGACCTCGTGAGCCACCTGCCTCGGCCTCCCAAAGTGATGGAATTACAGGCATGAGTCACCACCCCCAGCCAAAAGCAGTATTTTTTAACAAAGAAAATGCAGTTACACGTAATTCAAATATTTGGGAAGGGCTGGGTGTTGTGGCTCATGCCCGTAATCCCAATGCTTTCGGAGCCTAAGGTAGGAGGATCACAGGAGGCCACGAGTTTGAGACCAGTCTGCGCAACATAACAAGACCCCATCTCTACAAAAACAAAATAATTTAAAAATTAGGCCAGGCGCAGTGACTGATGCCTGTAATCCCAGCACTTTGGGAGGCTGAGGAGGATGGATCATGAGATCAGGAGATTGAGACCAGCTTGGCAAACATGGTGAAACCCCATCTCTACTAAAAATACAAAAATTAGTCAGGCGTGGGGGCATGCACCTGTAGTCTCAGAGTCTCAGGAGGCTGAGGCAGAATCGCCTGAACCTGGGAGGTTGGAGGTTGCAGTGAGCCGAGATTGTACCCCTGCACTCCAACAGGGGTGACAAAGCGAGACTCCGTCAAAAAATAAATAAATAAATAAATCAGTATGGCATGCTGGCATGTGCTTGAAGTTCTGGATATTCAAGAGGCCGAGGCTGCCGGGCGCAGTGGCTCATGCCTGTAATCCCAACACTTTGGGAGGCCGAGGCAAGTGGATCACCTTAGGTCAGGAGTTCGAGACCAGCCTGATCAACATGGCGAAACTCTGTCTCTGCTAAAAATATAAACAATTGGCTGGGCATGGTAGTGGGCACCTGTAATCTCAGCAACTTGGGAAGCTGAGGAGGAGAACTGCTTGAACTCAGGAGGTGGAGGTTGTGGTGAGCAAAGATTGCACCATTGCACTCCAGCCTGGGCAATAAGACTAAAACTCCGTCTCATCAAAAAAAAAAAAGAAGGCCGGGCGCGGTGGCTCAAGCCTGTAATCCCAGCACTTTGGGAGGCCAAGACGGTGGATCACGAGGTCAGGAGATC
>NW_012115710.1:875100-896640 GCF_000951035.1 Colobus angolensis palliatus | reverse complement strand
TACTCTGTTATTTATTTTAGACAAAGTCTTGCTCTGTTCCCCAGGCTGGAGTGTAGTGGCACGGTCTCGGCTCACTGCAACCCCCGCCTCTAGGGTTCAAGCGACTCTCCTGCCTCAGCCTCCCGAATAGCTGGGACTGCAGGCATGCACCATTACACCTGCATAATTTTTGTATTTTTAGTAGAGACAGGATTTCACCATGTTGGTCAGGCTGGTCTTGAACTCCTGACCTCACTATCTGCCTGCCTTGGCCTCCCAAAGTGCTGAGATTACAGGCATGAGCCTCCGCGCCTGGCCTGACAGTTATATTTCATAATACATGCTGAAAACCATAATGTGTTAATTTTATTAAAATCAACTAAATTGTAGCAGCCCGTGATAAAATGAATTGAGAGGAATAACTACATATATAAAATGTTCTTGTTTAAGGCCATGTGTGGAAACTTAAAAAATTATTGGCCGGGCGCAGTAGCTCACGCCTGTAATCCCAGCACTTTGGGAGGCTGCAGCAGGTGGATCACCTGAGGTCAGGAGTTCGAGACCAGCCTGACCAACGTGGAGAAACCCTGTCTCTACTAAAAATACAAAATTAACCAGGCGTGGTGGCACATGCCTGTAATCCCAGTTACTTGGGAGGCTGAGGCAGGAGAATCTCTTGAATCCAGGAGGCAGAGGTTGTGGTGAGCTGAGATCCCGCCATTACACTCTAGCCTGGGCAACAAGAGTGAAACTTTGTCTCAAAAAAATATATATATATATTGTCTGTGGAATAATAAACAATTTTCTCTTAAGAAAAAGAAAGATTTTTATTTTAGAACCAGCACAGATAACAAGAACTGGAATATGATTTTTTTTAAAAAAATTCTATATTGACAAATTATAGTTATATGTATTTACAGGAAACAAAGTGATATTCTGTTATAGGTATACAATGCGGACTGATGGAAACAAGCTTATCACCGTATAAGTCATCTCAAAAACCTATCATTTACTCCTAATGTTTTCACCCAGTGACCAACATCTTCCTATTCCCTCCAGTCCTCAACCTGCGGTAACCCACACTCTACTCTTTGCTGCTATTAGTTTTATTGGTTTAGATTCCAAATATAAGTGAGGACATGAAGTACATGTACTTTTATGCTAAAGCCTGGAAAAACAGAATATGCACCCCATGTAAGACTAAGAATCAACGAGAGAATGATTGTGTTAGGTGTCTTTACAGTTATGCTGAGAACAATCTCAGAAGATAGAACCCACTCGCTTATCACACATCCCCATGAAGAATGGCAAAAGCAGAATGGAAGAAATGGCTGAGGGAACTCGACAGGCAGAGACGGCTGGAGACTCTTCCATGAGGTTCAGGGCAGCAGATGCCAAGGAAAGCAACCAATGTTTCCATCTCCTGAGCAGGTCTTCCACGCACAGGAAATGGGGTGGAACATAAGTCAGTCTAAATGTTAGGACTAAGCACTATGGAGGCTTCACCTCTGACCCATATGGACTAAGAACTGAGCACCATATGGAATTAAATATGGAGGGAGAGACCAAGAAAGAAAGCAGTCTCTTCAAAAGGAACCACAGAGTTCAAATGACAGGGTGTTGTCCATCATGATAAAGACTTTGCCTCTGTCTCGGAGGCAACTTATTTCCCCAAAGAACTCTCTCATTTGCAGAGAGTTTCCCACACTTTTTTTATTTATTTACTTTGAGACGGAGTTCCATTCTGTCACCCAGGCTGCAGTGCAGTAGCATGATCTTGACTCACTGCAACCTCCGCCTCCTGGGTTCAAGCAATTCTCTTGCCTCAGCCTCCTGAGTAGCTGGGACTACGGGCATGCGCCACCACACCAAGCTAATTTTTTTTTTTTTTTTTTTTTGAGACGGAGTCTCACTCTGTCACTCCGGCTAGAGTGCAGTGGCCGGATCTCAGCTCACTACAAGCTCCACCTCCCAGGTTTACGCCATTCTCTCGCCTCAGCCTCCCGAGTAGCTGGGACTACAGGCGCCTGCCACCACGCCCAGCTAGTTTTTTGTATTTTTTTTAGTAGAGACGGGGTTTCACCGTGTTAGCCAGGATGGTCTCGATCTCCTGACCTAGTGATCCGCCCGTCTCGGCCTCCCAATATTTTTGTATTTTTAGTAGAGACAGGGTTTCACAATGTTGGTAAGGCTGGTCTCTAACTCCTGACCTCAAGTGATCTGCCCTCTTTGGCCTCCCAAAGTGTTGAGATTACAGGCATGAGCAACTGTGCCCAGCCTCCCACACTCTAGTTAAGGAGTGGCCTTCTCTCTGCCCATCTGAGCTCTTACCTGTGATCACACCTTTGACACATTCCCGCATTCTTGGTTTTCTTGCTATTTTCACACAGCTCTTCACAGTCCAGGGCTCCTTCCCTTCCTCCAACATGGAGATAATATTCATATCAAAATGACACAGTCCTGTTTATAAAAAGAAAGGATCACAATGTGCTGGGGCTTTTCCAGAATCCCAGCCCTATGTTTACATGACAGGACATTACAGGTGGATCTAAGAAACATCAAAAATTCATCCACTGGGCCAGGCGCGGTGGCTCATGCCTGTAATCCCAGCACTTTGGGAGGCTGAGGTAGGCAGATCAGGAGGTCAGGAGATGGAGACCATCCTGGCTAACACAGTGAAACCTGTCTCTACTAAAAATACAAAAAAATTAGCCAGGTGTGGCGTGGTGGCGGGCGCCTGTGGTCCCAGCTACTCGGGAGGCTGAGGCAGGAGAATGGCGTGAACTCAGAAGGCAGAGCTTGCAGTGAGCCGAGATCGCACCACTGCACTCCAGCCTGGGCGACAAAGCGAGACTCTGCTGCAAAAAAAAAAAAAAAATCATCCACTGAATGCCTCCTTCTGAATACCCAGGAAACATGGTAACATGCAGATAGAAGGCTCTATTCCACTACCAACTTAATCCAAAGCAGAGAGGTAGAAAACAGGAAATGTGACGTTTCAAAAGTCTAACACAATGTATCATGCATACAGAAGCTCGGAAACCTCAAATGATGAAGCACAAAGGAGGCAGAACATCTGAAAAAGGGGAAGATTAAAGTCCAGGTTTCCCATAATGAAGCTTTCCATTTCAGCGTCAACAGGACTTCAATCTCAGTCAAGCAATGCAGGGGCTCTCCAGGGACTCATAAGCGAAAATGCAACAATAGACAAGAACAGATCTTGACTTCTGGAAGAAAGTCACCCTCACCCAGAGAAACTAGGTTCCAGTAATTCTCCAACATCACGTCCCTGTAGAGAGTCCTCTGAGCAGGGTCCAGGCATTTCCACTCCTCCTGAGAGAATTCTATGGCCACATCCCTAAATGTCAACCGTACCTAAAATGAAAAACACATTTCACCAAGTGGCTAAGGGGAGAGTTCAAAACTTCACATAAAAGGAGAAGAGGGGAAAACTGTGAGAATAGGTTAAATTGAAGTGGGTGAGCTGACAGATCCAGATTGTGACAATGTGACATACAGATTTGGTCTTCATCCCCCTCTCCTGACATAAGAGCTCTCTTGAAATCTGTGGAGTGGTAAGTATCTTTTTGTACATTAATGGGATAATTGGTGGCTGGAGCACCTAGGTAGCTTCAGGATGGAGAGCGGTCACTGGAACTGAGGCTCAGAGGGTGGTCACTGCAAAGACTGAGGCTCGGTTAGACTAAGCCTCTGTCCTCTCGGGAGGGCAGAGGGAATGAAGGTTCAGTTGATCACCAATGCTAATGATGGGAGCAATGCCTCCATAATGGGGCCTCCATGAAAACTCAAAAAAGACAGAATACATGAGAGAATACATCCCAGCTCCTCACTCCTCTCCCAGACCTCAGCTAATAGATCACTTCCATCTAGATATTCATCTGTGTGCTTTGTACTATCTTCTCTTATAAATGGGTAAATATGAGTAAAGTGTGTCCCTGTGTTCTGTGAGCCACTCAAGCAAACTAATCAATTCCAAGGAGGGGGTCACCGGAATTCACAATTCACAGTTGGTCACTGAGAAGCACAGGCCACAACCTGTGTTTGCGACTGGCATGAAAGTGTGTGCGCTGTTGTGGGACTGAACCCTCAGCCTATGGGAGCTGACCCTATATCCAGACGGACAGTGTCAGAATGGAATCGAGTATGAGAACACCCATTTGGGGTCTGTTGCAGAACTGTTTATTTGATGTGTAGAGGAAAACCCAATACCTCCAAGATCACAGAAGTATTCATATTATGAAAGCAAAGTAGGAGAAACTGAGTCTGTTTTTCCCATATTTTCCTACACATTAAGGACTTTTGAGCAAGTTATGTCTCCCTAATTCTGTTTGATTATTCTTTCACCTAAGAGGTTGTGATATCCTCTGTATTAGTGTCGATTTCTCAGCTTTATGGGCAATAAGTATACAAATAAAAAACTGAAAACAAGGTTATATCTATGGAAGTGCTAGATATTATGTTTGACATAGTGAGTGATATTCAATATCTACATGAACTAAAGCACAACTGATACCTTAAGAAATTATAATGCGGCTGGGCGTGGTGGCTCATGCCTGTAATCTAGCACTTTGAAAGGCCGAGGCGGGTGGATCACTTGAGGTCAGGAGTTCGAGACCAGCCTGGCCAACATGGTGAAACCCCGTCTCTACTAAAAATACAAAAATTAGTCAGGCATGGTGACGGGTGCCTGTAATCCCAGCTACTCAGGAGGCTAAGGCAGGAGAATCACTTAAACCCAGGAGGTGGAAGTTGCAGTGAGCTGAGATCACGCCACTGCACTCCAGCCTGGGCGACAGGGTGAGACTCCATCTCAAAAAGACAAAGAAAAAGAAAACTGTATTGAAGTGATGCTGTCTACAAGACAGAGGAGTAGGGAGTCCCAACCACTACCCATGGAGACACAGATTTAATAACACTCCATGGACTAAATCGCCTTTGTGGGAAATCTGGCAACCACATCAGAGGTCAGAACTCTTGTGAAACACCCACTCATCTGAGGCCCTACCCTGGCATGATGCAGTATCCCTGTGAGAAAACCACACTTCCATTTTCTCCTGGGGATAGAAAGTATGGGAATATCCATCTAACATTCTGACTTTTTTTTCTCTTTTTTCCTGTAATACCACACAAGGCTCATAACGTTCTGACTTTTCAGGGCATTGCTAAGGGACAAGTTTCTGTCTTGCCTGAATATAAACACTGAAGTAACAGGACCCCAGGTAAGGAAGCTGCTGAGAACAAAGCCATCCATCCTAAACCAGAGCTTGTAGTAACGTAGGCAGACACTAGGTGGCGGTGCAGCCCCCAGCGAAGCAAAGCTGCTGCGGAACAGCCGGCAGACAACAGAGGCTTTCCTGCATACAAACTAGCACAACTGCTTTAGTTAAGCTACAAGCAAAAAGTCCCTAGAAAAGGCTTGAGGGATCTCCAGAGCCTCTAGTCATGATGACTGTAGCATGTCTTCCCTGAAGGAAGCCAGAATCAAAAACTAGAAGTGTCTGATTAGTGAAAAGCTGAGGTCCCAACAGGAGGTAACAAGATATCAAAAGAGGCCGGGCGCGGTGGCTCACGCCTGTAATCCCAGCACTTTGGGAGGCCAAGGCGGGTGGATCACAAGGTCAGGAGTTCGAGACCAGCCTGGCCAACATGGTGAAATCCCATCTCTACTTAAAATATAAAAATTAGCAGGGCATGGTGGCAGATGCCTGCAATCCCAGCTACTCAGGAGGCCGAGGCAGAAAATCGCTTGAACCCGGGAGGCGGAGGTTGCAGTGAGCTGAGATCGCACCACTGCACTCCAGCCTGGGTGAGAGAGTGAGCCCCCGTCTCAAAAAAAAAAAAAAAAGAAGGCCGGGCGCGGTGGCTCAAGCCTGTAATCCCAGCACTTTGGGAGGCCGAGACGGGCAGATCACGAGGTCAGGAGATCGAGACCATCCTGGCTCACACGGTGAAACCTCGTCTCTACTAAAAATATAAAAAACTAGCCAGGCGAGGTGGCCGGCGCCTGTAGTCCCAGCTACTCGGGAGGCTGAGGCAGGAGAATGGCGTGAACCCGAAAGGCAGAGCTTGCAGTGAGCTGAGATCTGGCCACTGCACTCCAGTTTGGGCGACAGAGTGAGACTCCGTCTCAAAAAAAAAAAAAAAAGAATGCAATCGTATTAAAAATAGCCACACGCCCCCAAAAATGCCTAGAAATATGTCTAACCAAGGTGGTGAACTATCTCTATGAACTACAAAATACCAATGAAAGAAATCAGAGACAACACAAACAAATGGAAAAGCATTTCATGCTCATGGGTTGAAAGAATCAATATCATTGATATGTCTAAACTGCCCAAAGCAATCTACAGATTCAACAGTATTTCCTATTAAATGACCAACATCACTTTTCACAGAATTAGAAAAACCTTCTAAAACGTATATGAAAGCAAAAAAAGAGCTCAAAGGGCCAAGACAATCCTAAGCAAAAGGAATAAAGCTGGATGCATCACATTACCTGACTTCAAACTATATTGCAAGGCTACAGTAAACAAAATAGCATGGTACTGGTACAGAAACAGACACATATACCAATGGAATAGAACAGAGACCCCTAAAATAAAGGCCTACACCTCCAACCAATTGATCTTCAGCAAAATCAACAAAAATAAACAATGAGGAAAGGATACCCTATTCAATAAGTGGTGATGGGAAAACTGGCTAAACATCCGCAGAAGAATGAAACTGGACCCCTATCTCTCACCATATAAAAAAAATAACTTGAGATGGATTAAATAATATAAGACCTCCAGCTATAAAAATTCTAGAAGACTTTGGCCTAAGCAAGGAATTTATGAAGACCTCAATAGTAAATGCAGCAAAATGAAAAACAGACAAGTGGAACTTAATTAAAGAGCTTGTTACAGAAAAACAAACTATCAACAAAATAAACAATCTATAGAATGGGAGAAAATACTTGCAAACTACGCATCTGACAAATGACTAATATCCAGAATCTATAAGAAACATAAGCAAATCAACAAGAAGAAAACAAATTACCCTACTGAAAAGTGGGAAAATAACATAAACAGACACTTCTCAAAAGAAGTCGTACTATTGGCCAACAGGCATATGAAAAAATTCTCAACACCCTGATCATCAGAGAATGCAAATCAAAACCATAATGAGACACCACTTCATACTAGGCATAATAGCTATTATTAAAAAGTCAAAAAAGTAACAAATATTGACAAGACTTCAGAGAAAAGGAAACACTTATACACTCATACACTTACGGGAATGCAAATTTGTTCAGACCGTGTGGAAAGCAGTTCGGAGATTTCTCAAAGACTAAAAACAGAATTACAATTCAACCCAGCAATCCCATTACTGGATATGCACCCAGAGGAAAAATAGATGGTTCTCTCAAAAAGACACCTGTATTCGTATGTTTACTGCAGCACCATTTACAATAGCAAAGACATGGAATCAACCTAGGCGGCCATCCACAGTGGAACAGATGAAGAAAATACAGTAGACATATACCCTATGGAATATTATACAGCCATAAAAACACAAAATCATGTCCTTTGCAACAACATGGATGCAGCTGGAGGCCATTATCCCTCGCGAATTAATGCACAAAGAGAAAAATACCGCACTTTCTCACGATGGAAGCTAAACACTGGGTGCACAACAACACAAAGATGAGAACAACAGACACTGAGGACTCCAAAAAGGAACAGGAAGGAAGAGGGGAAGGGCTGAAAAACTATTTATCGGGTACCATGTTCACTACTTGGGTGACGGGATCTTCGGAAGACTAAACCTCAACATCACAAAATATGCCCACGTAAGAAACTCACGTGTACCCCCTGAATCTGAATAGTATAAAATGAATCAAATAAAGTACGTACCAATGTACACACAAACATTCAAATTCATAAGACACATTCTGTGCAAAAACCAAATTGTTTTTCCTACTATAATCTCAGAAAATGCTTCTAAAATCAGATGTGCCAGGTACAGTGGTTCATGCCTATAATCCCAGCACTTTAGCAGGCCAAGGCAGGAGTACTGCGTGAGCTCAGGAGACCAGCCTGGGAAATGGAATGAAACCTTATCTCTACAAAAAAATTCAGCTGGGCATGGTGGTGCGTGCCTATAGTCTCAGTTACTCCAGAGGCCAAGGTGGGAGGATCCCTTGAGCCCCAGAGATCCAGGCTGCAGTAAGCTGTGATCCCACCACTGAACTCCAGCCTGGACAACAGAGTTAGGCCTGTCTCAAAACAATAAACAAACAAACAAATAAATATATAAACAGATGTATAGTGTTCCCCCCATACCAGCAAGCAATCAATTGTGCAGCAGGCGCCGTCTGGGTGTCCTCCAACCCCAGTTCAGTTTCAGCACCACCGACCTGGAGATAGTGTCAAATCCCACAGGTTGACGGTTCAGTCCCACTTTGGGTGCCAATAGCAAGCCCCCGGTTGTTCTTCCTGTGCTTTTGACAAGACTATTAATCAGGGTTCCTGTAATTCCCTCATTGGGTTCAGTTAATTTGCTAGACCTCACAGACCTCAGGGAGACACTTTATGTACATTTACCCATTTATTATAAAGGATATTACAACAAATGTATATGAAGAGATGCAGACAGTGAGGTATGGGAAAAGGGGCTGGGACTCCCACGCCCTCCCTGGGCATGCTACCCTCAGGAATCTCCGCATGCTCACCTACCCTGCAGCTCTCTCTGAACCCCGTGCTTTTGGGTTTTCATAGAAATTTCATGAAATAGGCATGATTAAACCATCGGCCACTGGTGATCAACCTTTATCGCCTCTCCCTCTCCCTGGTAGCTGAGGAGTGGAGTTTAAAGCCCCAATCTTCCAATCCTGCCGTGGATATTCTGGTGACCCACGCCCTATCCTGAAGCCTGTTGGAGGCTGCCAGCTATCGGTCAATACATCAGCATGCAAAAAGACAACACTTGGGAAACTCTACAGATTTTAGGAGCTGTATATGCCAGGAACTGGGTCAACGACAAAGGCCATGTGAACAACCCACCAGGAGATAAAGATAAAGCATACCATTTCATTCCGTAAGGCCTTCCAAAACAAGATAAACCAAACAAATAATTGAGAAAGGGGTAAGCAAAGAAAGATTACTTTTACAATAGAATAACGTGTAATTGAAAGGAAGACAACAGTGCGTATATAAAGAATTAAACCAAGCACGATGGCTCATGCCCGTAATCCCAGCACTTTAGGAGGCACAGTCAGGAGGATGGCTTGGGCCCAGGAGTTCAAGACCAGCCTGGGCAACATAGTGAGAACCTGTCTCTACAAAAAACAAAAGCATAAAAAATTAGCTAGGTGTGGCAGCACACAACTGTAGTTCCAGCTACTCAGGAGACTGAGGTGGGACAACTGCTTGGGCCAAGGAGGTCAAGGCTACAGTGAGTCACGACTGTACTGTAACCGAGTACCCTCATTTTTCCAAGAAAAAGGGGGTGAGTTATTTTTTTCTCTTATTTTCTCTTTTCTCCATTTTCCCCCGTTCCCTACTTCCTACTTAGCCCTTTAGAAATACACTTAGAACCTTTTACCTCCCCTTCACCAGACACTCTCTACAGGGCAAGTTCATCTAACTATGTGCTTGGAGCTCCAGAGGGGACTCTCACCTGCCAGGCCTCGAGACAGCAATCAATCTACAACCCACAGTGCTGCTACAACACTCTCTCCCACCCGGAGAGTGAGTTTCAGCCACTTTTACAACCTAGTTCTGCCCACGAAGGCACCAGTGGTTGCCAGCTCAACCCCCCGGTACCTAAGGCACAGAAGCAAGTTAGGGGGACCCCCGCCTGATTGCTTCCTCTCCTGCGTGCCATTCATGCCAAGCCCCCCTTTGAAAAGTGCCTGCTTTCTGCTCCAAAAGCAATGCAGTACCCTAAGGCAGGAAGCCTGTACTTCCTCCCCAAAGCTAGCTTTGGAATTAAGAAGTCACTGTCTTTCTACCAGACCTTGCTCTTGTTAACTGAACTCTGCAAGCAGCGAGCAACTGAACCTGCATGTCAGTGACAGAGCCGCTGTGCTTCAGCCTCGCTCCAGCAACAGAGTGAGACCCCATCTCAAAAAATGTAATGAAAGTTAAAAACAAAATAAACTGCAGAATACAAAATAGCTCCTGAATTCCAGGAACAGAAAATGGAGCAAAGTATAAAAATTCATTTCATATATACACATCTACAAAGTAATGCAACCCACTCAGACTCACAAGGAATAAGAAAATGGAAATGCAATGGGGTGCATTATCTCCAGATTTTCATAATATAAAATGAACACAGTGGCAAGTTTGCTTAATGAGGGGGAAATCTGACGTACTGGTGCGAGAGGGCGCCTCTGCACCTGGGATAGGAATAGAATCTTGCCAGATCTAGCAACACAGGCAATGCACCATCCTAGAAGAGATCACTCTTCCAATCGCCAAGCCTGGAGGAACCCTCCATGATCTGTAGTGAAGTCGGCATGGTCACAGGCAGCCAGGGTGGCACCTTTTTTCTTCTCTTTGAGACAAGGTCTTGTTCTGTCACTGAGGCTGAAGTGCAGTGGTGCTATCATGGCTCACTGCAGCCTCAATCTCTGAGGCTCAAATGATCCTCCCACCCCGGCCTCCACAAGTGCTGGGATTACAGGCGTGAGCCACCATGCAGCACCCGGTGTGGTATTCTTCATAAAAGTGAGAAAGTTAAAAGATCCACCTGTCTTCATTCCCAGAATGCTCCGACAAGGATGTAGAAAAGTGAGCTCCTGTTTCCTAACAGGAAAACATGTCAATGTTCAAAACTTAAAGGTTAACATATCACAACCAAACATTCACTGAGGAATTTGTTGAAATCTCATCATGATGTCAAAATACATTTCTACAGGACTCGCACTGACCCTTCCCACACAACTGAGAACAGCAGCTTCCCACTGAGATGTGAGGGAGGGTGGAAGGCTGGGCAGGAAAACGGATGCTTTACCTCTTGGCGCATAAATGTACTGTTTCACTATAAAACAAATATATACATGATGCCGTGTTTAAAAGAAACGAAATGTTGACTCATAACCGGTAAAACAAAAATACAGTTCCAGCCTCTCTAACGGCAAGGTTGTTCTGCTCATACACCATTCTCACCTGCGATACCCGTCGGACAAAGCTTCTTGTAAGAACATCCCAGTCTCCACGGGATAGAGTTTCTGAGACTAGTTTAATGAATCTTGTTACACATGTATGTTGATGTCATACATTAAACTGGATGATGGAATGAAAGAATCATCTATCTCCAATATCAGCGTCTAAATTTTCCATTCCGTTCCCAGTCTTTACGAGTTTGGAGTCGGAAACACAATGACTCACTTGTTCGGCTTCACATGTACTAAAAATGAGGCGGAAAGCTTTCCGCTTAGCGTTCTTATTCTATGCCAGTGAGCAGGTACTTATGCACAGTAATACCTGACTTTATGGGCAGCTTCTGTTATCACGGTTTACACAGAGCTCACAGTACATCCAGAGGCGACCCCTGAACAATCCCTGCTGCCCAACAGCCCTGATACCACAGGACCCTCACCCCGTCTCCATCCACGTCTGGGTGTGAGCCCTTCCAAGGACCATGCCCACTGCCGCCTCTTCCCAAGTTGATGTCACTGGGTCCTGATGAGATGGAATCTAAGCGAGATGAGAGGGACTGAGGGAAGGCATCGGTGAGTGTCAGCAAACGTGTCAGGCAGGACGCTTCAGACTCAGAGAAGATTCGCAACGGCAATACCAGGGATTTCAGAAGAAATAAAAGAACAATCTGCCAGGAATATCACTTTACCTGAGTAAGGGCCATTCCTGACTCCTTTTCTTTCCTCTTCCTCTTCTTCCAGACTTCTTCCTTGGGTAACATAAAAGAGTCTTTAGAAGTCAATACTGAATATCCAAAATATGCTGCTTAGGGCTGAGAATCTATACACCCCCTTCATGTGCCACAATCACATGCACAGAAGATCTCACCCTATGGAAAGATGGTCCTCTGCGCCCCACGGCACCGGGGGAACACGGGGACGAGAAACTCCTACAGGAAGAAGTGAGTTTCTGACCCCTTTCTTCAGAATCTGCTCTCCTTCTGGAGAAGCCCACACAGGCTGCAGCAGTGGGGAGCCGGGCTGCAATGAGCTTCCCTTTAGGGCACGGACCCAGCCCTGACCAAACCCCATGCAGAACACAGCCCCTCACCTCTCTGTGGATCCCAGGCTGAGCTCAGCCTTCAGAAACAAAAGACAGGGATTGGTACTATGCTGGCGACAGAACAGAGTCAACTTTAAATATTACTCAGCTGGGCTCTAAAACACTGAAATGAAAATATGCCAAGGGGGTACAAGAGATGTTTCTGCAAAACACCTGGGCACTCTCACGTGAAGCCAGGGTTGAGCTGCACTGAGGGGGCGAGCCCAGCACAGCCCCAACTTCTGCCTCTGCTCTTCTGTTGGGGACTTGTCCTCACCAGGATCCAGACTGGATATTGAAGGAGCAAAAAGAATCACACCGAACAGGCAACATGGACCAGAGGTAGGGGTGAAGGTGGGGCTGCAATGTCAAATGGGAGGCTGTGGGACATCACAAAGGTTTCCACGGAGAAAATGATGTCAAACAAAGACCTCAGGAAGAAAGGCTGCTTGTCACTTGCAGCTGAGAGGCCAGAGATTTCTAGGCAGAGGGCCAGCCCACATGGAAGCCTTGAGGCAGGCGCAACCTTGGCTCCAGGAAAACGAAAGGGGCCTGTGTGGCTGGAGCAGAGGGGGCGGGGAGGACACAGGAAGGAGATGACGTCCAAGAGGTCTTGAGGGGGCAGATCACACAGGGAGAGGTCTTCAAACATTCTTTCTCCCATACCTCAAAAGAATTTATGAAACCATGTATTTCCTCACCTGTTTTAAGTAAATGCATAATTTTTTCTTTATTTTACAAAGTAACACACTTACAACATAATATCTTACATATTTTACACATGACAAGAAGTTCAGCTGAGCCCCAGGAAGTACAGGCTTGCCCTCAGCTGAGATGTGTAAGACTGCAGGGGGTGGACATGTTTGGAGGAGTTTGGGAAGTCATTTTTATTTAATTAATTAATCAATTAATTTGTTTTTGAGATGGAGTTTCACTCTTGTTGCCCAGGCTGGAGTGCAGTGGCACAATCTCGGCTCACTGCAGCCTCTGCCTCCCGGCTTCAAGCGATTTTCCTGCCTCAGCCTCCCGAGTAGCTGGGATTCCAGGCGCCCTCCACCACGCCTGGCTAATTTTTTGTATTTTTAGTAGAGACAGGGTTTTGCCATGTGGGCCAGGCTGGTCTCAAACTCTTGGCCTCAGGTGATCTGCCTGCCTCGGCCTCCCACAGTGCTGGGATTACAGGCGTGAGCCACTGCACCCGGCCAGGAAGTCACTTTCAGACATATGAAGATGGAGATGCCTGTTGGGATATTCCTGCAGAGAGTTTTGGAGACAAATGGACATAGGATTTTAGACCTCAGAGGGGGGTCTGCAGGGGACATGGAGCCGTGTATTAATAGGTGGGACATAAAGTCACAAGATGAGACAGTAAGGAAAGGCAGTGGGTGTGGAAGGAGACAAGAAGAGGTGTAAGGACTGAGCCATGAGCACTCACACATTCAGAGAACAGAAAGTTCTGGAGACACCAGAAGAGACGAGGAAAGCAGAAAGTGATCAGAGTGGCAAGAAGATTGAATAGATACGTAAAGGTTAACGGGGTGTCATAAAAGCCAAGACAACAGAAGAAGTGATTGGCTGTGCTACATGCTACCGAAAGGAAGAAAAAGATGAGGACAGGACATGAATGATGGCATGTAGGAATGGGGAGGTCACTGATGACTGAAAAAGGAAGAATCAGTGGAATGCTGGATGTGAAAGCTAGATTCAAGCAGTAATTCAAAGGTTTAAGCAAGAATTGAAGACAAAGTGGCCGCACATGGCTCACGCTTGTAATCCCAGTACTATGGGAGGCTGAGGTAGAAAGACTACTTGAGCCCAGGAGTTTGAGACCAGCCTGGCCAACACAGCAAGATCCTGTCTCTATATTTTTATTAAAAAAAAAAAAAGGCCGGGCGCGGTGGCTCAAGCCTGTAATCCCAGCACTTTGGGAGGCCACAAGGTCAGGAGATCGAGACCATCCTGGCTAACACTGTGAAACCCCATCTCTACTAAAAAATACAAAAAACTAGCCGGGCGAGGTGGCGGGCGCCTGTAGTCCCAGCTACTTGGGAGGCTGAGGCAGGAGAATGGCGTAAACCCAGGAGGTGGAGCCTGCAGTGAGCTGAGATCCGGCCACTGCACTCCAGGCCGGGCGACAGAGCGAGACTCCGTCTCAAAAAAAAAAAAAAAAAAAAAGTAAAACTAGTTTTTAGTATATTATGCTCTTAAATAGAGTATAAATAGGTACTTATTACAGAAGGAAATGTAGTTGAGAGTATTTTTTTTGTTTTAAAGATGGAAAAGTAGAAGAAAAAAAGGCATTACGCATTGGAGATCTGTTCAGAGAGGAAAAAAATTGTTCATACTACTCTGACACTCAACACAGAACATTTCACCTCTAGTCACCAAAATGGGTGTCATTTTCCCCACAATGGCAGGTTCTCCAGCAGACTCCCAGCTAGGGAGTCCCAGGTGGGGAGTCCTGCCGTTTTCCTCAATTCTGACACTGTCTACATAACAGAATCAGACACCACAGCTTGAGAGCTCAGTCGCACAAGGCTGCCCTCACTTCATCCGCTGTACGCTCTGACTGACCTGATCAGTGTGCTTCCCTAACACTTTCCTTGGGTTTGAATCACTAGCCAGCACAGCTTTTCCATCTGGCTGTTCATCTGTGTCATTTGCAACATACTTTATAACAAATGAGTAAACCAAGCGTTTTCCTGAGTTCAGTGAATGACTGTGGCAGATTACTACAACCTGAGGAGGGGGGGTCAAGTGAATCCCCAATTTACATTTGGTCACCCAGAAATTCAGGTCCCAACCTGTGACTTGTGACTGGCATTTGAAGTGGGGGCAGCCCTGTGGAACTGACCAACCAGTAAACAGCATCTGATCCTAATTCTAGTTGGACAGTGTCAGAACTGAGTTGAACTATAAGGTCACCCAGTTAGTGTGGGATGGAAAATGCATTGCTGGTGGGAAGAAGTTCCTCCACATTTTGGTGATGAGTTTTCCGTGCTGCGTGTTCACTATTACATTGACTGTACACTATTATATCGACTATAATCAGCATCATATAATACTAAATATTACGTAATCAGTATTACATTAACTCATGTTCTCGCCTCTACCCAACCCCATCCCAGGGAAAGGGAGGAAAAGGGTGGCCCACAAATGAATGAGTCAAGTCACTGCCCTCTGGCTGAAAAGGTTGTAAGTGGAAGCTAACCTCTGATGCCATAATTATAAAATGCATAGCCTTATAGGCAAGAGTTTTGCAATTCTCATCTTTATCTGTGTATTTTAAGCATATTTAAAACCTGTTAGATTATAAAGACAGAAATCAACATGTCACAACTAAATTACCTATATTCAATCAGCTCACCACTCACCTGAACCAAGGTCCCCTCCTTCTTCTTCCTTCCTGTGTGTTTCCCTCTCATTTTGTACATATCTCATCCTCACTTCTGTCTCTGGCTTTTTTTTTTTTTTTTTTTGAGACGGAGTTTCACTCTGTCGCCCAGGCTGGAGTGCAGTGGCCGGATCTCAGCTCACTGCAAGCTCCGCCTCCCGGGTTTACGCCATTCTCCTGCCTCAGCCTCCCGGGTAGCTGGGACTACAGGCGCCGCCACCTCGCCCGGCTAGTTTTTTGTATGTTTTTTAGTAGAGACGGGGTTTCACCATGTTAGCCAGGATGGTCGCGATCTCCTGACCTTGTGATCCGCCCGTCTCGGCCTCCCAAAGTGCTGGGATTACAAGCTTGAGCCACCGCGCCCAGCCTCTCTCTGGCTTTTTTTCTCTGTTTCCTCCCAGGTTTCTGCTCCTCATTTTGAGCCCCCCTCCTCTCCTGCTCTTTCTCCCCTTCTTCCCTCTTTTCCTTCTCTTCCGCCTGTTCTGCTCCATTCCTACAACTTCTTCCACCTCTTATTCCTCTCTCTGCCCAATCTTTTCATTGTTCCAATCCCAATCTCCACATATTTCTGCCTCTTTCTTCCCTCATATGTGCTCCCCATCTGCTCCCCCTATTAAATCCCCTCTTCCCTGTTACACACCCTGTCCCCATTCTCTGGCACCCCCAGATCCCAAGCCTCCCCATGCTGTGGTTCTCCCTATGCTCTCCTTGTCACCAGCTGTCCCGTCTTGCTGTCTCCGCACCACATTGCTGTCTGCCCTGGCTCCAAATGCCTCCTCCTCTCCCCCACTCTGTCTGAGGAGCCTCCCCCTTTCTGCCCCTCTCCCTGTCTTGCCATCTCTCTGGAGACGCAGCTTTGCTCTACATTTCTCCAGTTGCTCCCTGCCCCACACTTTCTCAGCTTTGTCTTTCACTCTGTGTCTGTCTGCAAATTCCCCACCCATCCTCTGCGTTGCCATCTGTTCATGGTTCTCACCCATCCTTTTCACTCCTTCTCAGTTTTTCTATTTCCTCTCTCTCTCTTTTTCTCCTGTCTCTCTTTCTCCTGATCCCGTCTCTCTCCTGATCCCCTGTGACCACATATTTCCAGGGAAGGGGATGGAATAAGATGCCCACCTACTGAGAGCACATGTTCTAGTGCAGTGGAATCTGGGACAAAAGAACATTGGAGGTGAACAGACAGGCCCAAGCCACCTCCTTCAACGCTGGGCCAGAGGAAGCCATGCTTATGAGGGAGAGGCCTGCAGGGAGGAGGGCAAGGCTCAATGAGAGCAAGACGGGCAGGTGTCTCAGAGGAGGGGTGGGATCTGTGGAATCCTAGGACCAGGGCGAGGACTCTTGCACTGGAGCTGCGGTGCTGCGGTGCAGACATAATGAAGGGTGAGGCTTAGGGGATCCAAAGGGTGAATGCACCTCACGGGTGAGGACCTTACGAGGCACGGGGTGAGAAGTGAGTAAAGAGTTTTAAGCAAGAAATGGCGTGAAAGGTGTCTACATGGCCTGAAGGCAGAAATACTGCAAGCAGGACCAGCCTGTGTGGTTCAATGGGAAGTGACCCCGACCTCTCATGGACATCTCTGAATTTACTTGGGGATGAGAGAGCCAGGAGGGGATATTAAGATCTATAGGGCCCAGAGCGATGGCTCACGTCTGTAATCCCAGCACTTTGTGGGCTGTAATTCCAGTCGAAGTGGGAGGATCACTTGAGCCCAGGAGTTTGAGACCAGCTCAGGCAACACAGTGAGACCTCCTCTCTACTAAATATATATATTAAAAAAATTATTTAAACGTGGTGGTACATACCGGCGGTCCCAGCTACTCAGGAGGCTGAGATGGGAGGATCACTGGAGCCCAGGAGGTCCAGGTTGCAGTGAACTACAATCACGCCACAGTACCCCAGTCTGGGCTACAGAGCCAGACCCTATCTTAATTTATATAAATATATATATACATGTGTATGTATGTCTCTGAGGACTCCTGGAAATCAAGTATGGATGTGCAGGAGCCTGGGGAGGCCAAGTTTAACTTAAACAGAGGGAAACTCACGTGTGAGGCCTTCACTTCAAGTATCAGCTTCTAGAGGCTGCAGGAATCTGCAAGAAGAGCTGGGTTCCCTGCAGGCGGGGCCTGGGTGGGCGCCTCATGCAGAGGGGCCAGCAGTTGGGAGGTGCCTGAGGGATGAAGAGGGGAGGGCTTGGGGAAAGGCAGCAACACCTGCGCTTCCCTTCATCTTGCTCCCAGGAGTCTGTTTCCAGAGCTTTGGAGGAGAGACCTACCAGCGAGGCTGAAGCCACTCAGTGGGCTGGGAGCCAGGATCTCTCTAGGTCGTCGAGGGGGCAGTGTTCGGATCCAGGAATGTTTCTGCAATATAGAACATGAAATGCAAAACTTGAGCTTAGCAGGGAGTGTACAATTTCATGCTGACCAGCAGAACCTCCTTTCCATTTCTATTCCCCACCCACCCAGGAAGGACAGTGTCAACCTTGGTTCTGGAGCAGGGCTAAGGCCTATGATTAGTTAGGCCTATGATAACTTGCTTTTTAAAAAGCAGTAACTTTTTACAAATAGAAACAAATTCCATTGTTCTTCCTTTATCCCATTCCACTCTTGAGATGACACAGCCTCAAATACCTTTGAGATAAACTTTGCCATCATAACATGCTTGTGTCAATAATTTCTACATATAGTGTAATTTGAAATTCACTTTACATGCATTCTGAAAGTACTTGAAAAAACAGAAGAGAAACAAAAAAACATAGATTACAATTTTTAAATAAAAATTGTTGGCCGGGCGCGGTGGCTCAAGCCTGTAATCCCAGCACTTTGGGAGGCCGAGACGGGCGGATCACGAGGTCAGGAGATCAAGACCATCCTGGCTAACACGGTGAAACCCCGTTTCTACTAAAAACTACAAAAAACTAGCCGGGCGAGGCAGCGGCGCCTGTAGTCCCAGCTACTCGGGAGGCTGAGGCAGGAGAATGGCGTGAACCCGGGAGGCGGAGCTTGCAGTGAGCTGAGATCCGGCCACAGCACTCCAGCCTGGGTGACAGAGCGAGACTCCGTCTCAAAAAAAAAATAAAAAATAAAAAATAAAAATAAAAATTGTTTTCTAAGTACTTATTTTAATCTGCTGTAGAAAAAAAGCCTGTAAAATCATCTTCAGAAAACATCTGCATTTATATTCACCTCAAGGGTAATTAATTTTGCAAGATTTTAAGCATATTTGATAGGGTATTCTCTTTTTTTTTTTTTTTTTGAGACAAAGTCTCTCTGTCGCCCAGGCTGGAGTGCAATGGCACAATCTTGGCTCATTGCAACCTCCGCCTCCTGGGTTCAAGCAATTCTCCTGTCTCAGCCTCCCAAATAACCAGGATTACAGGCGCATGCCACTACACCCAGCTAATTTTTTTTGTATTTTTAGTAGAGACGGGGTTTCACATTGGCCAGGGTGGTCTCTAACTCCTGACCTCAAGTGATCTATCTGCCTTGGCCTCCCAGAGTGCTGGGATTACAGGTGTGAGTTACCATGCCCCGCTGGATATTCTCCTTCATATGAACCCTATACAAAGTAAAACTAGATGATCAAATATTAAATGACATCGTATCTACTAGCAAGAATTTTATGTCAACATCTGTGAATTTACCTCTACTTTGAAGTATGTTTGCCTCTCACCTCCCTATATGTGGAAGATTTCATCAATGGAAAAGTGGTGATTAATTGAAAATACAATGGTTTAGATAGGAAAAATAGCATATTTAACAACTATATCTACACAGTTTCAAAAGATATGGTGTCTGGGATTTGGGGACTTTTGCAAGGTAGACTGCTCTGTGTTATGCAATACTGCTAAGTACCTGTGTTGCCAAGAAAGCAGTTTCAGCACGGACTTCCATGATTCCAAGCAAAGAAATGATTTGATTTTGGATCTTTTCATTAAACTGAGAATAGTAGGGGTGAATCTGATTATAGGTGAAAGCCATGAATCCATTTTCTATATGCAGAGTTTAAATGCTTATACAATTTTCATTGACGCAAAATCAACATATTCACAAGAGACTGAAAAAAGATATTTCCGGCCAGGCACGGTGGTTCATGCCTGTAATCCCAGCACTTCACTTTGGGAGGTTAAGGCAGGTGGATCACTTGAGATCAGGAGTTCAAGACAAGCTTCGCCAACATGGTGAAACCTCGTCTCTATTAAAAATACAAAAATTAGCCAGGTGCAGTGGCAGTGCCTGTTATCCCAGCTACTAGGGAGGCTGAGGCAGGAGAATCACTTGAACCCGGGAGGCGGAGGTTGCAGCGAGCCGAGATCATGCCACTGCACTCCAGTCTGGGCGACAGTGCAAGACTCTGTTTCAGAAAAAAAAAAAAACAAGAAAGAATGGTGGGGGAGGCTCAACCTTTGCTATTTGCTAGGACTACAGGGTCAAAATCAGCTTCTACATTGTCAACACATAACAAGTGAAACTCAAAAATAATGAATACACATATATTTGAAAATTGGAATATGACAAACTTTAAACTTGCCCTGGTACCTTGGCCTTTGAGAGGCACTGAATCCAGCCTGGGCAACATAGTAAGACCCCATCTATACAAAAAAATTTAGAAATTATGCAAGTGTGGTCGTGCATGTCTATAGTCCCAGCTATTCAGGAGGCTGAAGTGAGTTTGAGATTGCAGGGAGTTATGATCACGCCACTCCAGCCTGGGCAACAGAGCCTGTCTCAAAAAACAAAAAACAAAAGAAAAAAGCTTTGCAGGGCACTCAATCTTCACTGTGGGTGTGCTGACTATTCCTGTCACACATAAGATACATCATTACCTGCTAAAAGAAAATTTCAGCTAATTGAAAAAATGAGATGCACCAAGTTTATTTCAAAGCCATATACATCTAAAATCCCTTACAATTGTGTAACAGATCAACAACTGAAATATAAGGAAACAAGGCATTAGTGATGCACATGCTCCAATGAGACCCCGAGATCATACAAAGTAACACTCCAAACTATCATTTTATCTTCCAAAATGCATCTGAAAGCTTCTTGATCTACAACACAAAATACTCCAAGATACCAAAGGTAACCCAGAAATTTATCTCTGAGATTTCCCCTATAATTCCTCTATTTTAAGTATTGTTTATGTTTAAGGGAATGGTTGGCGACCTAAATTACCAGACACCCTTCCTCCACACACCCTGGTCCAGGGCCCTTGAAACATCCCTGGACCTAAGCCCAGAGTTTCTCTCTTCCATCCAGAAATGGAAACGATGTTCTAATTGTTGTCACCATGAAACTGAACACAGCACAAGTAGAAATTTCACCTTCGTTTCATCCTCTAAACAGACAAATCAGGTCCTGGATTAATTAAGCAGGTCTAATTGCCAGTTCCAGGGTGAAACCACGGCCCCACAGGGACCATCCGCTGATGCCCCTGCACCCCTCCTGGTACCTTGAGCTAAAATGAGTTGTGATCCTCTTAAGGGTAGGAGGCCTGTCTCCACCTGCAAACAAAATGAGTTTTTCACTTAAATCGTTTTCAATGTAAGAGTAAATAAACCTTAGCCTTCAATTAAGTGGCCCAGTACAATTCTGTTCTTTTGCCTTAAATTGTTTGAAATGCTGTATTAACTGAAAAGAAGCAGGAAGCATCCCTGAACTGAAAATAAGCCGGAAGCATCCCTACTAATTAACTGAAAATAAGCAGGAAGCATCCCCGCCTAATTTCAATGAGCTGAAATTTTCTTTTAGCAGTGCCATGCTGATGATCCAATCCTAGCGGAGAGAAAATGACCTGGGGCCCAGAGGAGTAGAGAGCCCAGACCCGCTCCTTTCCTGGCCCTGCCCGGTTTCCACAGCCCAGACCGCACCATAGCAGTTTCCACCCTCCCATCCCGCCCTCTTCCACCCCCCCAT
>NW_012115710.1:863856-874950 GCF_000951035.1 Colobus angolensis palliatus | reverse complement strand
CTCTTCCACCCTGCCCACCCTGCTCCCTTGCCACTGTCCAGGTCCCGCCCCCACAGTGGCTTCTACCCTTCCCACCTCACCCCTTCCCCATGCCCAGGCCCCGCCCCCACGGCGGCTTCCACCCTCCCACCCAGCCTCCTCCCCACTGCCCAGGCCCCGCCCCACAGCATTTCCACCATCGCACTCGACCCTCTTCCACCCCTTTCCCATTGCCCAGACCCCACCTCACCCTCCCTACCTGGCCTCTCACCACTATCCAAGACCCGCCTCTCGTTGGCCACAGCCCCACCCAGAATCCGTTTCCAGTTTTCTCACCTGCCCTTTCAGGGCACTCCAGCCCCGTCCAGCCACACTCGGAATCCACCATCCCACCAGACGTTAAAATCTCCAGGTGCGACCATGGGATTGGTAGCGAGTCCCAGGGTTCCCGTGGGAAACTCTGAGACCCGGTGGCTCTGCAACTTTTCTATGATTTGAACCCTCTGCTTGATTTGGAGACTGGACTGCTCTTTTTAATACTCCCAGTTGGTGGCTGGTGTGCTTCCCAGCTGTCTGCTGGTTTGTTCTCATGAGAGATAACTCCAGTGTCTAGTCTTTGCTTTGCATAACGGATGAGGAATACTCCAGTGTCTAGTCTTTGCTTTGCATAACGGATGAGGAATACAAAATGCCTTAATCTAATGAATATATAAATTGTCTGTTTATGCACCCTGTTCAGTCGTTTATTCACTCGTCTCCTGTGGAATCCTAAGCACAATTATAAAAGAATCCCGTTACATGAGATCAGTGTCTAACACAGACAAAGCCACTGTCTCAATAACAGTAAATAATAATAGCAACATTAAATGAAATATTAGTATTGCTAAAATGGGAGTGTAGTAAAAATTAAATAAATAAGTAAATAATTAAAAATAAATGACATATGGCCAGGCGCAGTGACTTATGCTTGTAATCCCAGCACTTTGGGATGCTGAGGTGGGCAGATCATATGAAGTCAGGAGTTCAAGACCAGCCTGACCAATATGGTGAAACTCCGTCTCTACTAAAAATACAAAAAAATGACCCGGGAGTGGTGGCTCATGTCTGTAGACCCAGCTACTCGGGAGGCTGAGGCAGGAGAATTGCTTGAACCTGGGAGACAGAGGTTGCAGTCAGCTGACATTGCACCACTGCACTCCAGCCTGGGAAACAGAACAAGACTCCATCTCAAAATGAATGAATGAATGAATGAAATATTAGGCCATTTTTATGGCCTTCACATTGGGAGACTGATGTATGCAGGGGACTTGTTTGTCCTTGGGGTGGTCTTTATTGTGAGAAGAGAGCTGAGCAGGACCAGCTGAGGGGCAGAGCCAAGCAGAGCCTTCATGGAGACACTCTGCTTGCCCAACAGGTGGAAGGGCAAGCGTAAGTTCACCCCGAAACACATCTGGCTGACTATGGGATCGTTGTCTGAGGCTGAGCAGACCCACTTGGCCAATAAAAGACCCTAAACTCTGCAAAAAGAAGAGAGACCTCTCTGTACCCAGACCCCTACACAGAAAAAAGGTCCTGGGGTCTAAGATTTCTCACTTGCCAATGATGTTGGCTTGAGTATTATTCAGACCCAAATCCTTGCGTCCTGTGTGGGACAAACTGACTGTAGACATGCAGGAAGTGAGAGTCTGAACGGAGCAGAACGGAGCAGCAGAAAGGCAGGCAGAAGACTTGAGGGAGGGGAGAAAGGAGAGACACAAACAGACCAACCCCTCCTCTTCCTCAATCACCCGCCTGGGGAAACAGTTTCCCGTCTTAGGACAATGGGGAAAGGGAGAAGTGTGTGCAGAGGGTGAGATGTGTGTTGGGCGGACGGAAAGACTCCTTTCCCTCAATGTGACCCCATTAGCTCACCCCATTCTATTGCACAAATTCCTGAGCAGAGGGGCACCCTGTGGGGATGAACACAGCTCTTCCTCCCTCCGGTTCCTGAGTCTCCCTGCCATAACCAGGGCTGTAATCCCCCAACTCCCTTCCCAGGGCCCCGTGGCCCCTCTGCACTGGAGAAAGAGCCGTGTTCCACAGCCGGTCTCAAGGACCTTGCCCCTCAGGTCCCCAGCTGCCCTGTGACTCTGTGATCTTGGAATAAACAGGGAGAGGCCACTGGCCTGGCAGCAAGAATGTGGCAGCTTTATCTTCCCAAGGACAGTCCCAGTGGAAGCCTGTGGGCTGCAGCTCAGTGTGCTGCTTCGCCCTGATTCTTGGAGAAATCTTTCCCCTGCTCTGGGACTCTGACAACCACGCCCTCTTGAGTCGCACCCATAGACGCCCCCACAACAAACCCTCCCTAATGAAAGCCATCTGCGCCTGATTCTAAGGCCCTGTGTTGCCCTCTGGACCCAGACATGCTTATAAACTTCCACACCCCTCATATACTTCATAAAGATCCCACATTCCCCAGATACTTCATAAAGATCCAGAAGCTCTGTTATGAAATCTCACAAACCCCAGAAACTCATGGAATAATATACACAAACACCCCAGGGACTCGCTGACCCAGGACAACGTATTTCTACTCACAGTGACTCCACCCCACATGGAAATACCACTAAAACCTACCAATAAAACAGAGATGTCTCTCATGATGCACTGCCCCAATTAGACCCCAGCACCATACAAAGAAACACTCCAAATGATCTTTTCATCCTCAGAAACACAACTGAAAGCCTATTGACCGGCAACTGAAAATACCCCGAATGCCAAAGGCAACCCAGATGATAATCTGAGATTCCTCCTGTCTTTCCTCTATGGGTTTCAGGAGGGTTTCCGCACTTCCCAAAGCCTCCGCAGAAATCACCCTGTGGAGCTATGCTGTGGAGCAGCTCTGGGATCCACACCCTCAGGCCAAGGTACCCATCCTCCTGCTGCTGAAGCTCCCTACGAGCTCAGCTTAGGCCTTGGTTCTAAGTACACTTCAGGATGTTTCTCTGCATGATTCCACTGCCTTCAGTCCTCTTCACTGTGATGAGTTTCCCAATTAAACTCCTGTGTGCAAATCTCTGTGTCAGCATCTGTTCCCCAGGTAACCTGAGCTGAGACATCAGGGCATTACAAAATGATCCTGCAGCCCCACAACTACCCCAAAATCCACTTAGCCAGACCTAAGACTTCTTTCCAAGTGTGCCACACACCCCGTGTGCCCGCAGCCACGCATGGGCCGGGTGCGTGCAGCATTCATCCAGCTCCTCCAGAGGCTCAGCCTTGCTTCTATGCCTCACTTGACACCTCGAAGTACTTCTTCACTTGCCCTATTTTTCTACTTCTCTTCCAGCCTGAGGAGCACACTGGATCGAAAGGCCTCTGCACACAAGCGATGTGGCAGGAATGGACACCAACTGCTATTTGCAGGACAGTGGGCCTCGAGTGTAGATTCTAGAAGTTGGCCCTGCTGGAAGGAGTTGCCAGCGATTTGGGGACACCATGGAGTCCAGTTTAAAGGCAGGTGAAGATTGGCTGGACTGAGCTGATAGAGGATGTCCAAGAAAAAGAGAGGCCCCAGATCTCATGAGGGAGGCTGCCATTGTCCCGTTGTCTCTCTACTCACAGTCACCTGCAAAATCCCCCTGCTGTTTAGGGAGTGCCTTCTTCATGGCCCATTTAGCTTCTGAACTTCTCGCTGCCCTTCCTGAAGGGAATCCAGGACCCCTGACTCTGAGGACATCACTGCTGGAAGGCAAAGCCCCTGCCCAGGATGGCCACTGGGCCCTGGTGATGTGCAGTGTGGGAGACCCAGCAGCTGGAGTAAGGCAGTGGGGACGCCTCAGCACTGGCTGAGGACACAGGGTCTGCGGGGCTTTTCAGGCCTCCATGAGGCCTTCTGCTCTTTTTCCTTTTTTTTTGAGATGGAGTCTTGCTCTGTCGCCCAGGCTGGAGTGCAGTAGCACGACCTCGGCTCACTGCAAGCTCCGCCTCCCGGGTTCACGCCATTCTCCTGCCTCAGCCTCCCGAGCAGCTGGGACTGCAGGCATCCGCCACCATGCCGGGCTAAGTTTTTGTATTTTTACTAGAGACAGGGTTTCACTGTGTTAGCCAGGACGGTCTCGATCTCTTGACCTAGTGATCCGCCCAGCTCAGCTTCTCAAAGTGCTGGGATTACAGGCGTGAGCCATCGCGCCCGGCCATGCCTTCTGCTCTTATATAGACTGGAATAAATAGCCACAGGAGGTTTAGACCAATTACAGATGAAATTTCCAGAATATGGGACCGTCCTCACTACCCGCCCTATCCTTTCGGTCTTCCCTGAGGACTCCTCAGCCCGACCCCAGCCCCAGCATCTGAATCACAGCCCCGGAGAAGGTGCCAGAGTTGTCCTGTGGCCAAGATGGAGACTGCGTCCTCCAACGGAGGGAGACACAAAAAACTCAAAATAATCCACGCAGAAAAGCGTCCGACGTGGTGATGGATGCGGAGACAGTGAAACCTGAGTAATGTGATAGACAGTGATGCGGAGAAAACTTCAGATGGGGGTGCAAGGGGGCAGGAGACAGCTCTGAGGCTAGACCCGAAGGAGAAAAAAGGGACAGAGCTGTGATGATCTGGGGACATAGGGTAAGAGGAGGGGCAAAGACTGAGACAGGAAGGGTTTTGATGTTTGGGAAAAGAGAAAAGCAAACGTGACCAGGGCAGAGGGAGTCAGGAGATGAGGGCAAGCTCCCAGGAAGAGGCTGGACACTGGCAGGGGCCGTGGACACAGGGCTGTGGAGCCACAGTGAGGAGTTGGGCTTTTGTCCTGGGGAACACGGGAAGCCGGTGGAGGGTTCCCTGCCAGGGACGGACATGACTGTTTTAGATTTAGCCATAACTCTAATGCAGAGAAAGGCCTCTGAAGATGGTCTGACTCTGAGTCTATGCCCTGGCTTCCATCCTTGTGGTTTTAGTTTTGTTTTGTTTTAAATTTTAAAGGACTGAGTCCCATTTAAATTTTTAATTGCAGTGGGCACTCCCCACTTCCTAGAAGAACTGCAAAACACAGATGGACACCCAATTTTGTCAAACATTAAGGGGGTCCGTGTCGCTCAGACTGAGGTATATTGACTGAGTCTCTCACCTTCACGTTGCAGGTGGGTTTACTGAGGGCTAGAGGGGGAGATGTTTCACCAAGTCATCGAAGTTGAATTAGAAGATGTATCTGACTCTACGACAGCCTCGAAGGGCCAATGGGTAACACTAGACTTTCTCACACCTCCCCTGGAAAATTCCAGGATCTTCTTTCATATACCTGGGCAAAAGAAACTTCTCTTTCACGGCTTTATCACGCTGATCCCAAACATTTAATTCCTCTTTTCCAGAAACACACAACATACTTAGGAAACGCAGAACTGTGAAAACATGGCTATTGGTGGTGACAACAGTGAAAGACTGTCAGCTGTAGAAATGAATTCTCTCAGCAAATTTTTTCACGAACACATAAGTTCTGCTGGAATAAGGTTTTGAGTCAATCCGGCCCATCCTTCCACATTTACAGAAAATAGAACTGACAAAAGGGACTTGAGGGGGACATCCACTTAGCAGTTCACAGGTCACTATTTTAACAGATGACATAAGGGAAGAAAACGGACTAGTAACAAATTAGTTGGCCGGGCACAGTGGCTCACGCCTGTAATCCCAGCACTTTGGGAGGCTGAGGCGGGTGGATCACGAGGTCAGGAGATTGAGACCATCCTGGCTAACATGGTGAAATCCTGTCCCTGCTAAAAATACAAAAAATGGCGATGGAGCAAGACTCCGTCTCACACAAAAAAAAAAAAAAAAAAAAAAAAACAAATTAGTCTAGGTTCTCATGTTAAGGTTAAAAAAAAAAAAAGTGTCATTGATATCTTTACCAAACACACATTGACACCATCTAAAATTCCTACTGATGGCCGGTGCAGTGGCTCACGCCTGTAATCCCAGCACTTTGGGAGGGATCACTTGAGATTAGGAGTTCGAGACCAGCCTGGCCAATATAATGAAACCCTATCTCTACTAAAAATACAAAAATCAGCCAGGTGTGGTGGCAGGTGCCTGTAATCCCAGCTACTTGGGAGGCTGAGGCAGGAGAATTGCTTGAACCTGGGAGGTGGAGGTGGCAGTGAGCCAAGATCACACCAGTGCACTCCAGCCTGGGCAACAGAGTAAGACTCCATCTCGAAATAAATGAATAAATAAGGGTCAGGCGCGGTGGCTCACGCCTGTAATCCCAGAACTTTGAGGTTGCAGTGAGCTGAGATCACGCCACTGCCCTCCAGCCCGCGTGACAGAGTGAGACTCTGTCTCAAAAATAAATAAATAAATAAATATGAATAAAATTACCTACTGACTACCAAAGAGTATTTCCAATATGTGATAAAGAGTAGAAAGCGTGCAGACCTCAATCTGAACTCAACACAATTAACTTCGAATGGAAACCATTTTGTATATATATATATATTATTTAATATGTATATATTATTTAACTATATATGGAATTCTACAAAGGGAAAAAATTGAAAATATATCACATTTAGAAAAGAATGACATGAGCCGATATAGGATTCCACAAAAGCTTACTTCAGCAACAATTACGTATAGAAAAAAGAGACTGAATTAGATAAGCTTTATCTCACCCTTCAACATGAACTGTGAGATGAAAGGTAAATACAAGGCACCAGGCAGTGACACAGTCAGTCACGCCTTGCCCCTCTTCACTGCCCCACACCCTACCCCATCCTAGGAAACAGGAATAGGGAGACCCACAACTGAATGAGGCAAGTCACCGCCCAGTGGCTGCACAGCATGGGCAAATGAAAGCTAGCCTCTGACGCCATAATTATAAAATGCACAAGCCTTTTACAGAGCTTCGTAATTCTCATCCCTACATGCAGAATTTAAACAGTAAGGTTACAATTTAAATGTAATACATTATAAACAGAGAAATCAAATTGTCATATTCAATCTCAACTCACCTCTCATCTGGCCCCAGGGCGCCCCTCTTTGTAACTATGTGTTCCTCTCCCCTCATTTTGTACCTCTCACTTTCACCCTGTCTCTCCAGTCCTTCTTTTCCCCCTTTTATTTGCCCCCTAGGATTCTGCTGATTTTGTGGCTCTTTTTTCTTGTGCTGTTTCTCCCTTCTTTGTTTTCCCCCTTTATATCTGTTCTACTCCATTCTTGCAATTTGTTTCACCTCTTGTGGCGCTTTCTTTCCAATCTTTTCATTGTCCCAGTCTCCAACTATTTCTGCCTCTTTCTTACCCCATCTCTGCGCCTCCTCTGCTCTCCCCGTTAAATTTCTTCTTTCCTGTTATACCCGCTTATCCTCGCTACCTGGCATTCCCAGACCGAGGCCTCCCCGTGTTGTAGTCCTCCCTCTGCCCGCCTTGTCACTGGCTGTCCCCTCCTGCTGTCCCAGCACCACGCTGCTCTGTCTGCCCTGTCTCCAAATCTCTTCGCCTCTCCCTCACTCTCTGTCTGAGGAGGCTCCTTCTTTGCTGTCCGTCTCCTTATCTTGTGGTCCTTCATCTCTAGACATCGAGCTTTTCTCTACATTTGGCCAATTGCTTTTCTGCCCCTGCTACTTTCTTGACTGCTTCTTTCACTCTGTCTCTTTGCAAATCCCTCACCCATCCTCCACTTTGCCATCTGTTTATGGGTCTCCCTTATTTGTCTTTTTCTCTTTCTTGGTTTTTCCATCTCCTCTCAGTCGCTCTTTGTCTCTCTTTCTCCTGATTCCCTTGGGCCACACATTCACGGGAGGGTTTGGAGTAAGATGTCTGCATGTCGGAGGAGTACATTTTCCAGGGGGTGGAGCTGGGCAGGCAAGAACACGGGGTATCACAGGACAGGCCCCGGGCACCTCCCCAACAAGGGCTCAAGGGAAGCGGTGACTGCGAAGGGGAGGCCTGGGGAGCAGCAGGGCCCGGCACCAGGAGGAGGGAGGTGGGGGGCGACGACGCCTTAGGACAGGGGTGGGATCTGCAGGATTCCAGGATCAAGCAGAGGCGCGGCCTCCCCGGGCCTGGGGCTGCGGCGCTGCGCTCCAGGGGCCGACGAGGGCGAGGCTGGGAGGCGCCCAGGGCAGGCAGTGAGGACTTTAAGCGATGCGGGGCGGGAGGAGGCGTCAATAAAGGATTTTAAGCAGGAAAATCCTGCTTAAACGTTTAAAAAACCGGGAAAGGCCATGTTTACTTGGCCCAAGGCAGAAAGACCGGGGGCAGGGACCAGTCTCAGGGCGACTTTAACCCAAAAGGAAGCGTCTCCGGGCCCACACCGCAAGGCCTATTTACCTGAGGTGGAGGGTGCGGTGCGGAGATTTTAAGTCCGTAGGAACCCCCGGGCATCGGGTGTGCGAACGGGGCACGGCGAGGCGCAGGTTGACTCTACACAGAGGAACACTCATACGCCATGGTGTGATGCTTGCTCCGCACGATCCACTTCCGGGTCTGGGGGCAACTGCGCGGAGGGAAGCGACCCAGTGGCCTGGGGCGGGGTCCGAGGTGGGCGGAACCGGAAAAGGGCGGGGCGTTGAGAGAGCCGGGCTGGGGCAGGGGTCCCGGGGCAGGGACCCCAGGGAAGGAACTAGGAGGAGCCCCCGGGGATGGGCGGGGAGTGGCTGAGTGGGAGGGACCCGGGGGCGGGCCGGGGAGGAGCCGCCGGGGAAAGGCGGGGAGGAACCGCGGGGAGGGACCGCCAGGAAGGGTCTCGGGGGAGAGGCGGGGCGGGCCGGGCCGGGACACGCTAGGGTCTGCGGTTTCGTGTGACGCCCACTGCCCAGCGCCCAGCGCCCAGAGCCTTTAGTCTATAGTGTCATGTGGAACGGCATAGGTGTTTCAAAAGGTTTCAAGTTAAAGGCACAGTTGTGTAGGTCATTTTGGAAACCAAACTGCTTTCCTCTTAGAATGGAAACGGTTTATGTTGAAACCATTTTTTGCTAGCGCGTGTACCCAGTAATGTCATTGACGCTGAAGCAGCCCAAGAGTCTGGGAATGTGGGTCGACACGGAGCGGTGATGGCATCCTGGAAAGTTTCTGCGATTAAAATTAAGTAATTTAAAAACCCTGAAATTAGCAATAACTTTTAAAATATATAATAAATTGTTTTGCCCTTTTTTTTCGTTGTCACATCTCTTTTTTATTATTATTATTTTTATTATTATACTTTAAGTTCTAGGGTACATGTGCATAACGTGCAGGTTTGTTACATATGTATACTTGTGCCATGTTGGTGTGCTGCACCCATCAACTCGTCAGCACCCATCAATTCGTCATTTATATCAGGTATAACTCCCAATGCAATCCCTCCCCCCTCCCCTGTTTTGCCCTTTTTTAATACTTACTATTCTATTCCGTACAAGATGACAACCTCAAATGCCTATACATTTTTTTTTTTTTTGAGCCAGAGTCGCACGCTCTCGCCCAGGATGGAGTACAGTGGCATGCTCTCCGCTCACTGCAACCTCGGCCTCCCGGGTTCAAGCAGTTCTCCTGCCTCAGCCTCCCGAGTAGCTGGGATTACAGGCGCCCGCCACCACGTCCTTTAGTGGAGATGAAGTTTCACCACGTTGCTCAGGCTGGTCTCGAACTCCTGACCTCAAGTGATCCACCCGCCTCAGCCTCCCAAAGTGCTAGGATTACAGGCGTAAGCCACCATGCCTGGCCCCAGGAACCACTTTCACCTACTGAATATATATTAAGCCTTTTGCCACAAAAAGATAATATACATAATTTATCTCAGAACAATTAAGACATTTACCACTGTAAATGACAAATTCAGACTTAGAGAAGGAAAGATTTTATTCAAAAGGACTATTGCAATAGAGAGAATGTTCCAATTACAAGATCTGAAAATGTCCAAGAGACACAAACTAACAAGCATTTTTTTTTTTTTCATATATGGAGGAGTAAACAAGGCTAGAAAGCACAAGCACAAGTTATGGAGCTGTGGATGAGCATTTGGCATGACTACAGTTATTCAGGGAAATGTTATGTTATGCTATGTTATGTTATGTTATGTTATGTATTTATTGGAGAGAGTCTTGCTCTGTCCAACTCTGGGTGAGTACAGTGCACTCACCCAGACTGGAGTGCAATGGCATCATCTCTGTTCACTGCAAGGCTCATCTACCAGGCTCAGGCAGTCCTCCCACCTCAATCTCCCCAGTAGCTGAGACTACAGGCACACGTCACCACGCCTAGTTAATTTTTGTACTTTTTGTAGAGATGGGGTTTTGCCATGTTGCTCAGGCTAGCCTTGAACTCCTGAACTTGAGGGATCCCCCACACCTTGGCCTCCCAAAGTGCTGGGATTACAGGCGTGAGCCACTGTGCCCGGTCTATTTTTTGAGACAGCATCTTGCTGTGTTGCCCAGGCTGGAGTGCAGTATCAAGACCATAGCTCACTGCAGCCTTCAACTCTGGAATCAAGTGATCCTCCTACCTCAGCCTCCCAAGTAGCTGGGACTATGGGTTTGCACCACCACACTTTACTAATTTTTTTACTTTTTACAGAGGTGGATTCTCACTATGTTACCCAGGCAGGTCTTGAACTTCTAGCCTCAACTGATCTTCCTGACTCGACCTCCCCAAGTGTTGGGATTTCAGGTGTGAGCCTGGCTCATCATGGAGTTCAAGACCAGTTTGGGCCACATAGCAAGACTCCCATCTCTACAGAAAATTTTTAAAAATTAGCTGGGCATGGTGGCACACACCTATAGTCCCAGCTACTCAGGAAGATTGCTTGAGCCCAGGAGTTCGAGGCTGCCGTCAGCTATGATCCTGACACTGCTCTCCAGTCTGGGCAACAGAGTGAGAACCTCTCTTTCCAAAAAAAAAAAAAAAAGCCTACTCTTGGGAGGGGTGTTGTTAAGGAAAAATTGTTCCAAATTACACTGACAAATAATGATTCAGAGGGCTGGGCATGGTGCTCATGCCTGCAATCCCTGCACTTTGGGAGGCCGAGGCGAGCGGATATGAGGTCAGGAGTTCGAGACCAGCCTGGCCAACATGGCCAAACCGCGTCTCTACTAAAAATACAAAAATTGGCCGGGCGCGGTGGCTCAAGCCTGTAATCCCAGCACTTTGGGAGGCCGAGACGGGCGGATCA
>NW_012115710.1:855111-863736 GCF_000951035.1 Colobus angolensis palliatus | reverse complement strand
AAAAAAAAAATTACAAAAATTAGCCGGGCGTGGTGGTGCATGACTGTAATCCCAGCTACTCAGGAGACTGAGGCAGGAGAATTGCTTGAACCAGGGAGGCAGAGGCTGCAGTGAGCCAAGATTATGCCACTGCACTCCAGCTTGGTTGACAGAACGAGTATCTGTCTCAAATAAATAAATAAGGCTGGGTGTGGTGGCTCCAGCCTGTAATCCTAGCACTTTGGGAGGTTGAGACGGGCGGATCACATGAAGTCAAGAGATCGAGACCATCGTGGTCAACATGGTGAAACGTTGTCTCTACTAAAAATAAAAAAATTAGCTGGGCGTGGTGGCACACGTCTGTAGTCCCAGCTATTCAGGAGGCTGAGGCAGGAGAATTGCTTGAAACCAGGAGGCAGAGGTTGCAGTGAGCCGAGATCGTGCCACTGCACTCCAGCCTGGCGACAGAGTGAGACTCCATCCTATGAATGAATTAATTAATGAATAAATAAATAGTGAATTAGTAATCAAAAACCTCAAAAAAGAAAAGTTTGTAGCTGTACATGGTGGCTCACACCTGCAATGCCAGCACTTTGGGAGACCGAGGCAGGCAGATCCCTTGAGCTCACAAATTTGAGACCAGCGTGGTCTACATGGCGAAACCCTGTCTCTACAAAAAATACAAAAATTAGCCAAGTGTGGTGGTGCGCATCTGTAATCCCAGCTACTCGGGAAGCTGTGGTGGGAGGGTCACTTGAGCCCAGGAAGTTAAGGCTGCAGTGAGCCAGGATTGCACCACTGCACTCTACTGGGCAAGAGACCAAGAGTCTGTCTCCAAAAAAAGAAAAAAAAAGACCGTTTAAAAAGTTCTGAAGTTTGTGCAGGTTTTGGAGAAACTCCTGCTGAGCCATACCCTCTGCACTGGAGAAGGAAATGTTACACTAAAACACACAAATCAATAGACATTCCCTGATACAACAGTTCCACATATTGCAGATTTAAAACTATGAATACTAAGGTGTCATCAGCAAAACTGCTGATTAAATAAAAAGCCAAGTTCATTTATAATACGTGGAAATGTACAAGACAAAAGGAGCAGTGCTGGAGTGACCTCAGCAAGGTGGTTGACTACAGAAGCCTAGTAAAAGTCATAAAAAATAACAAAGTAATTTTACTAAAGTTGAAAATAAACCTTGGAATATAAACAAACACTTCAGTGTTTGGCATTATCACTGTCAATACTGAAACTAAACCTTAGAAGGAGTTCATTGCAGTTCCTGTAAAGTGGTCACAAGTTAAAATTCCTAACAATGTTATCAGGGTGAATATATAATTGCTACTTTATCTACCAAAACAGAACAAAATTCACATTGTGTATGTTAATTTTTAAAAGGAAGGTCATAAACAATAATTAGTCTTTTCAAATTATGACATTGAACACTCTAAGGACAAAAAAACACAGTGCTATTTTTATCCTTATCCCCCACATTTAAAACATTTTAGGGTATTTTCCATATTCTTTTTTTTTTTTTTTTTTTTGAGATGGAGTCTCGCTCTGTCGCCCAGGCTGGAGTGCAGTGGCCGGATCTCAGCTCACTGTAAGTTCCGCCTCCCGGGTTTACGCCATTCTACTGCCTCAGCCTCCTGAGTAGCTGGGACTACAGGCACCCACCATCTCGCCCGGCTAGTTTTTTTTGTGTGTTTTTTTAGTAGAGACGGGGTTTCACCGTGTTAGCCAGGATGGTCTCGATCTCCTGACCTCGTGATCCGCCCGTCTCGGCCTCCCAAAGTGCTGGGATTACATCCATATTCTTACTGTATTTGTATTTTCACCCCTTGGGTCTTATCTGACACACAAGAGGCATATAGAAAAATAATAATATAGTGCAATAGTCACCAAGAGTGATAGAGCTGGCCAGGGACGGTGGCTCATGCCTGTAATCCCAGCACTTCAAGAGGCTAAGGCAGGCAGATAACCTGAGGTAAGGAGTTTGAGACCAGCCTGGCCAACATGGTGAAACATTGTCTCTACTAAAAATACACAAATTAGCCAGACATGGTGGCGGGTGCCTGTAATCCCAGCTACTCGGGAGGCTGAGGCAGGAGAATCACTTGAACCTGGGAGGCAGAGCTTGCAGTGAGCTATTGTGCCACTGCACTCCAGCCTGCGGGACAGAGCAAGATTCCGTCTCAAAAAATTAAAAAAAAAAAAACAAAACAGAGTGATACAGCTTTCATGGTGTAAAATAACTTTCTTGGGATTTTCGTTATATTCACATAAGTATCCTGAGGCAGGGCATGTGGAGAACAACTCAAGTGCACTCTATGTATACGTTCCCAACATTCTATTTAATTCCAAGAAAACAAAATGGTTCTTTCAGCCTTGAGTCTAATGGTGTGTTGTTATCGTCTGTTACAAAGTAACCTACTAAGGTGGGATAAAACTATGTTGGTAGAAAGAACATGATGCATTCATAGTTATGCAAAAATTAGATTTTATTAATTAGCACGAGATCTATGATACATTCTGAATAAAATGGTAGCAAAATGTAATTAACAGCAGTAAATGTGAATCCTAATTAGTAACATGGTATTGTGGTTTATCTTTGAGGTTGTGGTTTCTATCGCGGTTTCAATCTTGGCTGTACAACAGCAATGGCCATTCCATGCAGAAGGTAGCCACTATTTTCCCCTGAATTATTTCCACCATGGAATCAGTCACTTATAACCCATTACGCTCCTCCCACAAATCAAAATGTCTAAGGTCTTGGTTGGCTCTTACTTTTTTTGAGACGCAGTCTCTCTCAGTCACTTAGGCTGGAGTGCAGTGGTGTAATCTTGGCTCACTGCCACCTCCGCCTCCCGGGTTCAAGCGAGTCTCCTGCCTAAGTCTCCCAAGTAGCTGGGATTACAGGCACCCACCACCATGCCTGGCTAATTTTTGTATTTTTAGTAGAGACGGGGTTTCACCATCTTGGTCAGGCTGGTCTTGCACTCCTGACCCCATGATCCACCCACCTCAGCCACCCAAAGTGCTGGGATTACAGGTGTGAGCCACCGCGCCCGGTTGTGGTCTGCTCTGTTTCATGGTCAGTTTGTAGGTCATCTCTTTCCTGTAACCCAAAGTGCCCTCTGTCAGGAGAACACCCTGAACACAATAAGGATGATGATCAATATCATCGTTTTGCATTATTCTCTGCCTGCCCCCATGCTTGGTAATTTGGGGCAGAGTCCTTATTCTTCAAAGAATTTGAATAGAAATGATCCTCATCTAATGCAGTGAGCCCTTCCATCTTACTGATTCTTTCCCAGACATCGCCATGAAAGGCAGGTAAGGAGGTATATCAACAGATTTCAAGGTTTAGGTTGAAAGTCATAAATCCTAAAATATAAAGTAGTAGCCTTGCAAGACACCTAAAATAAATAAATAAAATATTTTAAAATCTGAAGATAACCAGTGACTTCAAACATCCTGCAGCCTTTAATACATATCATGTTGTGTATGAGTTTTAACACATTTGAACTTGCAGTTGTTCTGCAATGTATATGAAAAGTTTATCAGCACTAGACTGAATTATTCCTCACATAAATCCTTGGATGTTTTACAGTTTTGATCCTTGGTTAATAGCTTCAACATGCACAAAATATACAAAGATGTATATACATTTTGATATCTAGTGAGTTGTGAGACCTAAATGAAGCCTCTGCCACATACTTAGGTTTATATGATTTCTCTTTAGCGTGGACTCTGACGTCAATGAATGCTTGAACTCGTGATGAAGGGTTTGCCATACTTGTAAGGATTCTCTCGAGAATGAAATTCTCTGATGCTGTGTAAGAATTAATTGTGACTGAACACCTTGCCACATTTATTATATTGGTATGGTTTCTCTCTGGTATAAATTCTTTTTTTTTTTTTTTTTTTTTTGAGGCGGAGTCTCGCTCTGTCGCCCGGACTGGAGTGCAGTGGCGCAATCTCAGCTCACTGCAAGCTCCGCCTCCCGGGTTTACGCCATTCTCCTGCCTCAGCCTCCCGAGTAGCTGGGACTACAGGCGCCCGCCACCTCGCCCGGCTAGTTTTTGTATTTTTAGTAGAGACGGGGTTTCACCGTGTTAGCCAGGATGGCCTGGTATAAATTCTTTGATGACTCACAAGATTTAAACTTTGACTGAAGACCTTGCCGTACTAATTTCTTTTATAAGGTTTCTCTTTAGTATGGATAATTTGATGTCTAAAGAGGTTTGGGCGCACACTAAAGGACTTCCCACAGTCACCACATTTGTAAGGTTTCTTTCCAGTGTGGATTATCTGATGTCTAGTGAGGTTTGGGCGTACACTAAAGGATCTGCCACATTCATGACATTTGTAGGGTTTTTCTCCAGTATGGATGACCTGATGGGTAGTTAGGCTTGAATGCACACTGAAGGCTTTGCCACACTCATTACATTTGTAAGGTTTCTCTCCAGTATGGATGACCTGATGGGTAGTTAGGCTTGAATGCACACTGAAGGCTTTGCCACACTCATTACATTTGTAAGGTTTCTCTCCAGTATGGATGACCTGATGGGTAGTTAAGTTCGAATGCACACTGAAGGCTTTGCCACACTCATTACACTTGTAAGGTTTCTCTCCAGTATGAACTCTCTGATGACTCGCAAGGTGTGAATTATAACTGAAAACCTTACCACATTCATTGCATTTGTAAGGTTTCTCTCCAGTATGAATTCTCCAATGCCTTGCAAGGCTTGAAGTTTGACTGAAGACTTTACCACATTCATTACACTTGTATGGTTTCTCCCCAGTGTGAATTCTCTGATGAGTTGCAAGGCTTGAAGTCTGACTGAACACCTTGCCACATTCATTGCATTTGTAAGGTTTCTCGCCACTATGAATTACCTGATGGTTGCTAAGTGTTGACCTCACACTAAAGGCTTTGCCACACTCATTACACTTGTAAGGTTTCTCTCCAATGTGAATTTTCTGATGTAGTGCAAGGCATGAATTGCGACTGAAGACCTTGTCACATTCATAACATTTGTAAGGTTTCTCTCCAGTATGAACTCTCCGATGCAGGGCAAGGCATGAGTTGCGACTGAAACCTTTGTCACATTCATTACATTTGTATGGTTTCTCTCCAGTGTGAACTCTCCGATGACGCACAAGGTTTGATTTTTGACTAAAGACCTTGCCACATAGATCACATTTATATCGTTTCTCTCCAGAATGACTTACCTGATGTACAGTCATGTGGGAGTCGTGATTCAAGGCTTTGTCACACTCATTGTATCTGTAAGGTTTTTCCCTAATGCATGATTTCTGTTCTTGTGTGAGTAATGAAGAACAGACGAAATCAGTCTTATATTTATTAGAAATATGGGTTTTGACGGTAGAAGAAATTATTTGGGGTGCTGAGACTGAGGAACCATGGTTGACAGACTTCTCAACATGGTTACATTCATAAATTTTCCCTTCAGCTTGAAATTGCTGTAGTTCAGGGAGATGTGGTAGAAAGCTTAATCCAAGCTGATTTTTAATAGACTTGTTTTCTATACCACTTCTATCATGTTGGTCTCTTCTACAAGTAAGATTTTCTTTTGGGGCCATAGTCGCTTTGCTGTAATTTCTTTCATTATCTCTCCACTGAGAGTCAAAGTCATGTATTTTTTTCTTCATTTCCCTGAAGCAAAACTCTTCAATGTCATGTTTTTCATGTTGTTCCAATGTCACTGCGTGGAATACTTCTTCTCTGTTACTTTCCCATTGCGGTGCTAATTCCTTGATCATACAGTTACGAGAGAGATCTATAAGAAATAAAAAACCATAGGTTTCCAATTAGAGACAGTATATAAATATTTTATACTGAGTAACAGAATTACACAAAAAGCAATATTTATACACAACAGAGTTATAAAACTTCCCAATCAAGATCTTTAATTTTTAGGAACACAAAGGAATCACATTCTTTAGTAAAAAAAAGGGTGATTATATGTAATTCAAATAAATTCTAGGGAAGGACAGTTTCAAACATCCTATGACCAAAACACATTGTTCAAACCTATGTTAGCCCTGAAAGGAGTATTTTTTCACCTTGACAACAAAGTACACACCGATTGGCAGAAAATACATGGCTGTCTCATTATTGAAAGGAAATAAATATTACATTTTACCTAGCTACAGCATATTTACTGTGCCCATATACATGAAAAAAGTACTACACAATATATCATAATGGTAACTAAGCCGCAACAAACTTATGGAATAAGGTACATAAATGATAATTCTGAATTGCTAAACAGTAGCAGCACTGACAAAATGAGAAAAAAATTAATAAAACATTGTTAAAAATAGCTAATTTTTCTGAATACCTGTTATGAAACTATCTGTACCCACCCAGACCAGGCATTTTTGACATTAATGAGTGATGCATGTCAGTTATATTGCATGAAACTTACTAAAAACCCATCATCTGCAAATCATAACAATTAATTAATAAAACACTGCGGTAACCCATGATAAAACCAGCAAACCAAAAACTACTAACTACACTTGTACAAAGTTATAGCCTGTAAATGATTCTCTCCTAAGAAAAAAACAAGGACTATTTCAGAACCAGCACACAACCTGTGAACCGGAATATATGTTAAGATCGCTGACATTTGATGCATCAGGGCAGGTCAATACATAGCATTATAAAGAAGAAGTGAAGAACAAAGTCAGAAATCACAATTATGACTTCACACCTGCACTTATATAACAAACAGCCAGTCAATAGAGCAATTCCCTACATATGTATTGTCCTTTCGTGACCTAGTTCATTGACCACAAAATACACATAACAGAGTTTGTACTTGGAAAATTTATTAGCTGAAATCAGAGAACACAATGTTTAGGATGGACTGAAAAATGGAAACAAACAAAATAGAATGCAGTCTCTACGGTCTGAAGATGTTGGCCAAAATTCATATGCTAAGGTCCTATTCCCTCGTGTGAGGTAGTTGCAGATGGGGCACTTGGGATATAATGAGGTCATGAGGTTGGACTACTCAAAAACAGGATTGATGTCCTTACAGGACCAGATGGAGGAGCTTGTTTTATCTTGCCCTTTCCATCATGCGGGACAGTCAGAAGACGGCTGGGGTAAACCAGGCAGCGGGCCTGCCCCAGGAACTGATTCACCTGGCTCCTTCATTTTGACTTCCCAGCCTCCAGGTCTGGGAGATACAAATTTCTGTGGTTTAGTTCTCCTAGCCTATGATATTTCTTTTTTTTTTTTTTTTCCTGAGATGGAATTTCGCTCTTGTCGCCCAGGCTGGAGTGCAATGGGGTAATCTCGGCTCACTGAAACCTCCGCCGCCTGGGTTCAAGTGATTGTCCTGCCTCAGTCTCCCAAGTAGCTGGGATGACAGGCGCCCACCACCATGCCTGGCTAATTTTTGTATTTTTAGTAGAGATGGGGTTTCACCGTGTTGGCCAGGCTGGTCTCGAACTCCTGACCTCAGCTGATCTGCCCACTTCAGCCTTCCAAAGTGCTGGGATTTCAGGTGTGAGCCATCGTGCCTGGCCCGCCTGTGATATTTCTTATGGCGTGATGAGTTATATAAGACAGAAAAAGGACAATCTCATCACAATCATCACAGAAGGTTGATCAATCTTATTAAACAAAGAAACTTTGGGACTTTACTATAAGACATGCAATATTCCAAGTAATCACACACCACCACCTTGTTTTCAGGTAAATTGTTATTATTTTTCAAATAAAAACATTAGGCCCACGGTACTCATGTATCTAATCTCAATTTTTACAGAAAATAAGAGAGAAAAACAGGACTAAATCCTGGGCCAGGAGGCTCAGACTTTTTTTTTTTTTTTCCTTTTTGAGTCAGAGTCTCACTCTGTCACCCAGGCTGGAGTGCAGTGGCGTGATCTCGGCTCACTGCAACCACTGCCTCCCAGGTTCAAGCAATTCTCCTGCCTCAGCCTCCCGAGTAGCTGGGATTACAGGCATTTGCCACCATGCCTGGCTAATTTTTTTTTAATTTTTAGTAGAGAAGGGGTTTAACCATGTTGGCCAGGCTGGTTTCAAACTCCTGACCTCAAGTGATCCGACCACCTCGGACTCCCAGAGTGCTGGGATTACAGGTGTGAGCCACTGCGCCAGGCCACCAGACATGTTTTTAAGCACATGTCCACCCAGGCAGTACGGAAAACCTGGGTGGACATGTGCAGTGTTGAAAACTATCAGTCACGGCAAGAATGCACCCAGGCAAGGAGCACATGAAGAAAAGGAGATACAAGAGCTGGACTGTGTTGGTAATAGTGTTATTCAGTCAGCTCTCATGGAAGGCAGCTATGCTCACCACTACACCACCAACACATCTAGTCAGTCAGCTCTTATGTATAATGGTATGTGAGTCATCACTTCCTACACATACTGATTTAGGCAGATCCTGACTTACAAAGCGGTTGAGTAGCATCCAGTCTTGCATACTGTGAGTAGTGTGGAGGGTGAAGAAGTCCTGTGGAGGCCGGGCGCGGTGGCTCAAGCCTGTAATCCCAGCACTTTGGGAGGCCGAGACGGGCGGATCACGAGGTCAGGAGATCGACACCATCCTGGCTAACACGGTGAAACCCCGTCTCTACTAAAA
>NW_012115710.1:841968-853964 GCF_000951035.1 Colobus angolensis palliatus | reverse complement strand
GAGAAAAAACCAAGGCATCATTCAGCTTCACAAGCTCCCTCCACCAGATGTGATGTGTCAACGCTGTATTTGTTGTAGGTTTGAACCTACAACAAATTGAACCCAGGCTGAACAAAGGTTTGTTGATGAGAATGAACAATGGTGCACACAGGATGGAAAAGGAACAAATACGGCGTGAACAATAGTTTAGTCAAGAGCCTCACACATATGACGCTGTGAACTTGGACAACGTCATCGCTAGGAGAACATCCCACACCGACTGCTGGCTTAGGGGAGATGATCATTAGTTTATGTGTCCAGCACTGTCGCAGTGCCCTTCAGATACATTTTTGTGAGGCTCCTCAAAACTCGAAGGACAGCTGGAAACACGTGTCAATCAGGCTCGCCTGCTATTTTGTATCTCATATCCTGGGCCATGCTGACAATTCTGCTCAGCACTTTAAGGGGCACCTCTACCTGTAGCAGGAGGCTATTCAATTATATCAGTCAAAGAGTTTTCCCTCACAAATTTCCTGTTATCACATAAACACCCTCCATAAGAGACTCCAGGAGAAGGTGTGCATAACCTACAGGTTGGTTATCACAGCAGGAATACAGACAAATGACAGACCCTAGGGGTGTGTATATCAAAAGCCGGGTTTTGTTTTTGAAATGGAGTCTCGCTCTGTTACCCAGGCTGTAGTGCAGTGGTGCCGTCTCAGCTAACTGCCACCTCTGCCTCGTGGGGTCATGCGATTCTCCTGCCTTGGCCTCCTGAGTAGCTGGGCTTACAGGCGCATGCCAGCACGCCTGGCTAATTTTTGTATTTTTAGTAGAGACGGGGTTTCACCATGTTGGCCAGGTTGGTCTCGAACTCCTGATCTCAGGTGATCCACCTGCCTTGGCTTCCCAGAGTGCTGGGATTACAAGGCATGAGCCACTGTGCCCAGCCATGCCCGGCTCATTTTTGTATTTTAGTAGAGATGGGGTTTCACCATGTTGGTCAGTCTGATCTTGAACTCCTGACCTCAGGTGATCCGCCCACCTCGGCCTCCCAGAGAGCTAGAATTACAGGCGTGAGCCACCGCATCTGACCAAAAGTCGGTTTTCAGAGGAAAAATCATGCAAACTTAAGAGAAAACAAAATCAGGAAGAGCCAAGGTTTTTCTACATTCATATAGTAGTGAGACCCATGGAAAAGAGAGAAAAATACAACATATGAGGCTGGATTTTGAAAGATCTTGAGATGGGATTGTCTGCTCTGCCTATAGATGGATCCTAAGCGAAGAGCCTGAAAGACTAAGATATATTCCCTGTGTAGGACAGGGGATCCCAGTGAAGACCTGTCAACTGTTCTTATAGTTCTGCTGAGTAACAGTCTCAGAAGATCCAACCCCCTCCCCTGGTCCACACACCCATGAACTGTGGCAAAAGCAGAAGAGAAGAAATGGCTGAGGGATCACAACAGGCACAAAGGGCTTGAGACAGCTCCTTGCAGCTCCCGGGGCCTCCGATGCAAAGGAGGAGCAGCCAGTGTTTCCCATCTCCTGCGCAGGTCTTCCAAACACCAGAAATGAGGTGGAGCATAGATAGCTCCAGGCAGCAGGACTGTGGAGGCCTCAGCTCTGATCTATACGGAAAGCGAACTGAGCATCAGGTGGGCATCAAGAACAGGAGAGACCGGCAGGGCGCGGCAGCTCACGCCTGTCATCCCAGCACTCCGGGAGGCCGAGGTGGGCGGATCACCTGAGGCCGGGAGTTTGAGACCAGCCTGACCAACATGGTGAAACCCCGGCTCTACTAAAAACACAAAATTAGCCGGGTGTGGTGGTGCACGCCTATAATCCCAGCTACTCGGGAGGCTGAGGCAGGAGAATCATTTGAATCCGGGAGGCAGTGGTTGCGGTGAGCTGAGATTGCGCCATTACACTCCAGCGTGGGCAACAAGAGCAAAACTCCGTCTCAAAAAAAAAGAACAGGAGAGACCAAGGGAGAAGCAGACCCTTGTGATATGGCCCCTCCTGGACCCCTCAGAGTGAAGGAGCCAGAGAGTTCACAGAAGTCAGAGAGCAATGTTATCCGTCATGATAAGCACTTCCATTTGTCTCTGCCTGAGCTGCAGCCCCCACTGGACAGCGAAAGGATCATCTATGACACGTCTCAAGAGCAGAGGCAGAAGTAGGGGAAGTTTAAAATTTCCTCTAAGAGCTCACAGGATATAAACATTTGTTTTCCTATAGACCTCTCCCACTGGCTGAGAGTTTCCAAACATAATTTAATGGTGTGGCTTCCTCTCCCCCCATCTGAGGTCTTAACCTATTTTCACACCTTTGATCCATTCCCACCCTTTTGGTTTTCCTGCTATTTGCACTTGGCTTTTCATGGTCCAGGGCTCTTTCCTGTGCTCTCACATGAGATAATATTCTGGTCAGGAAGAGAACTTCCTGCTTATAAAATGAATGGAACATGATGTGCTGTGGCTTTTCAAGAATCTCAGCCCTTTGCTTGGATAAGAAGAGAGAATATCACAGATGGATCTGGGAAAATATTTCACAAATTCTTTCACTGAATGCCTACTCTGAATGCTTAGGGAAGACTGTAGCTCCCCTCCAAGAACTACTGAATGAAAGTACAGGGGTAGAAAACAAGAAGTGAGTATTTCAAAAGTCTACTATATGCTTTCATGGATACTTCAGCTCTGGAACCACCACTGTTGTATCAGGAAGGGGTCAGAACATCTGGAAAAAGGGGATGGTTAAACTCCAGAGTCCACATTATGGAGCTTTTCATTTCAGAGTCAACAAGGCCTCAAACTCAGTCAGGCAATGCAGGGGCTCCCAAGAGGGCACACAAGGGAAAATGGCAAGATACCAAGGGCAGATTTTGACTTCTGGAAGAAAATAATCCTCACCCAGGGAGACCAGGTTCCTGTAGTTCTCCAACATCACGTCCCTGTATAAAGTCCTCTGTGTAGAATTCAGGCATTTCCACTCCTCTTGAGAGAATTCGATAGCCACGTCCCGGAATGTCAACTGTCCCTAAAATAATAAACACATTTCACCAAGGGGTTATGAAGGGAGTTACCATCTTCACACAAAATAAGCATAAAAGAGAATTTTAAGTATAGACTTAATTGAAGTGTGTGTTCTGATAAACCCACACTAAGGTATTTTTGAGTATATATCTCTCCCTAATTGTGCTTTTATTTCTCTTTTTTTTTTTTTTTTTTTCATTTGAGACAAGGTCTCGCTCTGCTGCCCAGGCTGAAGTGCAGTGGCATGATCATGGCTCACTGCAGACTCAATCTCCCAGGTTCAAGTGACCCTCCGACCTTAGCTTTCCAAGTAGCTGGACTATAGGCATGTGTGTACAAAGTACATTTGAAAACTTCAATGATGAACTAGGGATCAAGCAGAAGAAAAAATTTCAGAACGTGAAGACAGGTCTTTTGAAATAAATGAGTCAAACAAAAATAAAAAAGAATGAACACAGCCTATGTGACATATGGGGCAGGCACCATAAGGTGACCAAATATTTGAATTTTTGGTGTCCCAGAAGGTGGAGAGAAAATGAAAAGGATAGAAACCTATCTAACAAAATAATATCCAAAAACTTCCTCAGTGTAGTAAAAGGTTTAGATACCTAGATACAGGAAGTTCATAGATTCTCAAAGAGAGACAATCCAAAAATGTCTTCTCCTTGGCACATTATAGTCAAACTGTCAAAAGTCAAAAGAAAGAGAATTCTAAAAAAAAAGCAAGAGAAAAGCATCTGGTCACTTACACAGGGTGCTCCATAAAACAGGAAATTTCTCAATAGAAACCTTACAGGCCAACAGAGAATGGTATGATATATTCAATGTGCTGAAAGAAAAAAAAAAAAACAAAACCCTGCTAGCCAAGGATACTATACTCAGCAAAATTATCCTTCATAAAAAGGAGAAATAGTCTTTTCCAGAGAAGCAAAGGCTTAGGGAATGCTTCACCAGTAGACTGGCCCTACAAGAAATGCTTAAGGGATCCCTACATCTAGAAGCAAAAGGACAATATTGGCCATCATGAAAACACACAATACTATAAAACCCACTGTCAGAGCTAACATGCAAGTAAGGAAACGAGTCAAATGTAAATGTTACCACTATAGAAGACCACCAAACCACAATGAAAAACAGTTAGACAAAGAAAGGAGCAAAGAACATACAGAACAACCAGAAATCAATGAACAAAGTGACAGTAACAAGCCCTCGCATGTCAATAATGAACTTAATGTAAATGGTTTAAACTTTCCACATAAAAGATATAGACTGGCTAAACTGATACAAGCATATAACCCAACTATATGCTACCTTTAAGAAACTCATCTCAGCTGGGCGCGGCGGCTCATGCCTGTAATCCCAGCACTTTGGTAGGCCGAGGTGGGTGGATCACAAGGTCAGGAGTTTGACACCAGCCTGGCCAAGATGGTGAAACCCCGTCTCTACTAAAAATAAAAAATTAGCTGGGCGTGGTGACACACACCTGTAGTCCAAGCTACTCGGGAGGCTGAGGCAGGAGAATCCCTTGAATCTGGGAAGTGGAGGTTGCAGTGAGCCGAGATCGCACCACTGCACTCTAGCCTGGGTGACAGAGTAAGACTCCATCTCAAAAAAAAAAAAAAAAAAAAGATTCCATCTCAAAGAAAAAAAAAAGAAACTCATCTCACTGTAAAGACACAAATAGACTCAAAGTGAAAATATGAAAAAAGGTATTATATGCAAATGAAACCAAAAGCAAGCAGGAGTACCTCTACTTAACAAAATGAACTTTAAGTTAAAAACAGTAAAAGAGATGAAAAAGGTCATTATATACTAATAAAGAGATCAATAAGAGGAATATAACAATTCTAAACATACATGCACCCAACACTGGAGAATCCAGACATATGAGGCAAATATTATTAAAGGGAGAGATACACTCCAAAACTAGTAATAGGGATTTAGCATTAGACAGCTGATTTAGACAGAAAATTAACAAAGAAACACTGAATTTAAACTGCATTTTAGACTAGCCAGACCTAAGAGATATTTACAGAACATTTCATCCAACAAGTATGCAATATACATTCTTTTTTTTTTTTTTTTTGTTCCTCTCCACGGAAATCTTTAGTAAAAGGCGAAAGATTTATACGACCTGAAGAGAAACCAGAGTATAGAATATACATTCTTTACATCAGCACATAGAACATTCTCCAAGACAGACTACATATTAGAACACAAAACAAGTCTAAACACATTTTTAAAATATCAAAATCTTAGTAAGTATCTTCTTAGAACAACAATGGAATAAAATTAGAAATCAGTACCATGAGAAACTTTGAAAACTGTACAAATACATGGAAATTAGACGGCCTAAATGACCATTGGGTCTAGGAAGAAATTAAGGGGGAAATTTTTTAAAAAATCTTGAAACAAGTAAAAATGAAAACACAATACGTCAAAACCTATGGAATACAGCAAAAGCAATGCTAAGAGGGAAGTTTATAGTAATAAACACCTACTTGAAAAAAGTAGAAAAATTTCAAATAGGCCAGGCACGGTGGCTCACTCCTGTAAACCCAGTACTTTGGGAGGCCAAGGTGGGCAGATCACCTGAGGTCAGGAGTTCAAGAGCACCCTGGCCAAGATGGTAAAACCCCATCTCTACTAAAAATACAAAAATTAGGCTGGGTGCAGTGGCTCATGCCTGTAATCCCAGCACTTTAGGAGGTCGAGGCTGGCGGATCACGAGGTCAGAAGATCGAGACCATCCTGGCTAACATGGTGAAACCCCATCTCTACTGAAAAATAGAAAAAATTAGCTGGGCGTGGTGGCAGGTGCCTGTAGTCCCAGATACTCGGGAGGTTGAGGCAGGAGAATGGCATGAACCTGGGAGGTGGAGCTTGCAGCGAGCCGAGATCATGCCACTGCATTCCAGCCTGGGCAACAGAGCGAGACTCCATTTCAAAAAAAAAGAAACACCTAAATGGCAAACCCACAGCTAAAATCATGCTGAATGGAAAAAAGCTGAATGCTTTTCCTCTAAGAACTGGAATAACTCAAAGATGCCCACTGTTACCACTTCTATTGCACACAGTTCTGGAAGTTGTAGTCACAGCAATCAGGCAAGAAAAAGAGACAAAGGACATCGAATTGAAAAAGAACAAGTCAAACTGTCTTATTTTACAGATGATATTAATCTAAAAAAACCTCAAGGGCCCACCAAAAAATACTTAGTTCTGATAAATTCAGTGAGGTTGTAAGTTACAAAATCAATATACAAATATCAGTAGTGTTTCTATACACCAAAAATAACTACCTGAAAAAGGAATCATGAGGGCAAAATCAAAGGAATCAAAAAGGCAAAATCAATTTATAAGAGTTACAAAGAATTAAAATACCTAGGAATGGCAGGCTGGGCATGGTGGCTCACACCTATAATCCCAGCACTTTGGGAGGCAGAGGCGGGTGCATCACCTGAGGTCAGGAGTTCGAGACCAGCCTGGCCAACACGGTGAAACCCTGTCTCCACTAAAAATACAAAAGATAAGCCCAGCGTGGGGGCAGGCGCTTGTCCCCCAGCTACTTGGGAGGCTGAGGCATGAGAATCGCTTGAACCAAGGAGGTGGAGGTTGCAGTGAGCCAAGACCATGCCACTGCACTCCAACCTGGGCAACAGAGCGAGACTCAGTCTCAAAATATATATATATTAATTATTTCAATTTGTGAGCATGAAATGTCTTTCCATTTGTTTGTATCCTCTTGAATATTTTTCATCAGTATTTTATAAGGTTCTTTTTTTCTTTTTTTTTTTTCTTTTTGAGACGCAGTCTCTGTCAGTCACCTAGGCTGGAGTGCAGTGGTGTAATCTCAGCTCACTGCAACCTCCACCTCCCGGGTTCAAGGGATTCTATTGCCTCAGCCTCCCAAGCAGCTGGGATTACAGGCATGTGCCACCACACCTGACTGATTTTGTATTTTTTTTAGTAGAAATGGGGTTTCTCCATGTTGGGCAGGCTGGTCTTGAACTCCTGACCTCAGGGATCCACCTGCCTCAGCCTCCCAAAGTGCTGGGATTATAGGTGTGAGCCACCACGCCCAGCTGTAGGGTTCCTTTTGTAGACATCTTTTACCTCCTTGGTTAAATCCATTCCTAGGTTTTTCTTCTTTTCTTTTTTTTGGAGACAGAGTCTGGCTCTGTCACCCAGGCTGGGGTGCAGTGCAGTGATGCGATCTCCACTCACTGTAACCTCTGCCTCCCAGGTTCAAGTAATTCTCCTACCTCAGCCTCCTGAGTAGTTGGGATTACAGGCGTGTGCCACCACACTTGGCTAATTTTTGTATATTTAGTAAAGACAGGGTTTCACCATGTTTGCTGGTCTCAAACTCCTGACCTACAGTGATCCACTCACCTCGGCCTCCAAAGTGCTGGGATTACAGGCCTGAGCCACTGTGTTCGGCCTTACAGTTACACTTCTACATTGACTTTGTGTTTCAAAGTCATTAAAGGAAAAAACGCCCTCTGGTACTGATGTCTGCATCTCAACTTTACATTCCATTCCAAGTCATTAACAGTCTGGAGTCAGAGACATACTGATCCACTAGTTTCATCTGGATTACAAAATCAGGCACAAAATATACCCCCTTATTGGCTGCCTTTTCCAGGATTTACCAGGTATTTGTCTACATTAATATGTGACTTTAGGCCAGGCATGGTGGCTCACGCCTGTAATCCCAGCACTTTGGGAGGCCGAGGCAGGTGGATCACCTGAGGTCGGGTGTTCGAGACCAGCCTGACCAACATAGAGAAACCCATCTCTATTAAAAATACAAAATTAGCCGGGCATGGTGGTGCATGCCTATAAACCCAGCTACTTGGGAGGCTGGGGCAGGAGAATCGCTTGAACTCGGGAGGCAGAGGTTCTGGTGAGCCGAGATTGCGCCATTGCACTCCAGCCTGGGCAACAAGAGCGAAACTCTGTCTCAAAAACAAACAAACAACAACAACAAAAAGAAACATGACTTCCATGGGCAGCTTCTCTGCTTCTCTATTCCTGGGCCACGGAGAGCTGACAGTGCATCCAGATGTGGCCCCTGAACAATCCCTGCTGTCCAACAGCACTGACACCACGGGACCCTCACCCCGTCTCCATCCATGTCTGGGTATGAGCCCTTCCCAGGACCATGCCCACTGGACTCTTCCCAAGTTCATGTCACTGGGTCAGAGTGAGACGGAATCTCAGTAGAGATGAGAGGGACTGAGGAAAGGCATGGGTGAGTGTGAGCAAATGTGTCAGGCAGGACACTTCAGAGTCGGAGAAGATTTGCAGCTCCAAGACACTGTCTCCTGCCTTTCTGAAAGGAAGAAGACAGAATGATCCACACAGAATCTTTCTTTACCTGAGTAAAAGCCATTCCTGACTCCTTTGCTGTCTTCTTCTGGGTTTCTTCCTCATGCATCAAGAGTCTTTAGAAGTCAATGCTGAATAACAACAACAACAACAAAAAGTGCTCTTTATTGCTCAAAAACAACACACGCCCTCTTGTGTGACAGGCACACACATACACAGGGAGGAGCTCGCCCTGTGCAAAGATGGTCCTCTGCTGCCCACTGCAGCAGGGTGGCCCCAGGGACAAGAAACTCCTACAGGAAAACCCATACATGAGTCTTCTGACCCCTTTCTTCAGAACCCTCTCTCCTCCTGGAGAAGCTCGCACACACGCTGCGGCAGTGGGGAGCAGACCCAGCCCTGATCAACCCCCATGCAGAGCCCAGCCCCCTTTCCCTCTCTGTGGCTCCCAGGCTGAGCTCAGCCCTCAGAAATAGAGGACGCAGAGCCTTGGTGCTCAGGGCTGGATATAGATGAGAATCATGCTGGGCACTGTATCATCAAGGGCGGGTCCCAACCTATGTGAATGGGAATCTCTGGGACATGGGTGCGGGCACAAGAAGTATATCTGCAAAGCACCTCAGCACTTCCACATGAAGCCAGGGGTGAGCTCTACTCAAACAGGGTCAGCCCAGCATAGCCCCCACCTTCTGACTCTGTTCTCCCCTTGGGACCTTGGGTTCACCAGGATCCACAGTGGAAGCAGAAAGAATCGAGAGAAGCATGCAGAGCAGGCAATAGGGACCAGAGGAGGGGGTGAGGGGGTGGCTGGAGTGTTAAATGGGAGGTGGGTCACAGAAGTCCCCACTGAGAGGGTGCTATCAGAACAGAAACCTGGGGAAGGGCTGGGCGCGGTGGCTCAAGCCTATAATCCCAGCACTTTGGGAGGCCGAGACGGGCGGATCACGAGGTCAGGAGATCGAGACCATCCTGGCTCACACGGTGAAACCCCATCTCTACTAAAAAATACAAAAACTAGCCGGGCGAGGTGGCGGGTGCCTGTAGTCCCAGCTACTCAGGAGGCTGAGGCAGGAGAATGGCGTAAACCCGGGAGGCGGAGCTTGCAGTGTTGCAGTGAGCTGAGATCCGGCCACTGCACTCCAGCCCGGGCGACAGAGCAAGACTCCGTGTCAAAAAAAAAAAAAAAAAAGAAACCTGGGGAAGGAGGGGTGTTTGCACCCGCAGCTGAGGGGTCGGCGAGTTCCCGCAGAGGGACAGCCCACGTGAAGGCCTTGAGACAGGAGCAACCAGGGCCCAGGAACAGGAAAGGCACCTGCGTGGCTGGAGCAGAGGAAGCCAGGAGGATACAGGTAGTAGATGAGGTCAGAGAGGTCCTGGGAGGGCAGATAAGACAGGGCAGATGCCTTCAAACATTTTTCTCCCATATTTCAAAAGAATTTTGGAAATGATGTATTTCCTCACCCATTTTAATTAAACATATAATATTTTCTTTATAAATTAACACAGTTACAATGTAATATCTTATATATTTGAAGTCCCAGGAAATACATGGTCACCCTCATCTGAGATGTGCAGGACTGCAGGGGAAGGCATCTAGGGAGTCAGGAAGTCACTTCTGGACACCTGAATGTGGAGATACCTGTTAGATGTCCTAGCAGAAAGTTGAGGAGACGGCCAGGCACGGTGGCTCACACCTGTAATCCCAGCACTTTGGGAGGCCGAGGCAGGTGGATCACCTGAGGTCACGAGTTCGAGACCAGCCGGACCAACATGGTGAAACCCCATCTCTACTAAAAATACAAAAAGAAATTAGCCGGGCATGGTGGTGGGCACTGGTAATCCCAGCTACTCGGGAGGCTGAGGCAGGAGAATCGTTTGGACCCGGGAGGCAGAGGTTGTGGTGAGCCGAGATTGCGCCACTGCACTACAGCCTAGGCAACAAGAGCGAAACTCCGTGTCAAAAAAAAAAAAAAAAAAGAGGTTTATTTGGCTCATGGTTCTGCAGGCTGTACAAGAAGCACAGTACCAGCATCTGCCTCTGATGAGGGCCTCAGGAAGCTTCCGTTCAGCATGGAGGGTGAAGGGGCGCCAGCAGGGCAGATGAAATGGTGAGAGAGGAGGCAAGAGACAGAGAGAGGTCAGGCTTTTTGACAACCAGCTCTCAGGGGAACTAAGAGTCAGAACTCACTCCCTAGAGAATGACATCAAGCCATTCGCAAGCGATCTGCTCCCATGACACTCACCAGACCCTACCCCCAAGTTTGGAAATCACATTTCAACATGAGAGTTGGTGGGGCAAAACAAATCATAGCCAAACAATTGCACACTCTGAGGCTATGAGTGGGGCTGGCGTCTGGTACACAATTGGAGGGTTAGCAGCAGCCAGGAGCAGGAACAGACCATTCCCAGTCACTACGGAGTAGGGATCCCAAGCCCTGAGACAGGTGCGTGGGTAAGTTGGAAAAGATGTCTTCCTTTGCTTCCAGGGGCTCAACAGTGAAAAAAAAAAAAAAACAAGGCCTTTAAATGAACAAAAAGAAGAAAGAAAAGTTCCAGAGACAAGGTGCAGAATAGAAAAAGAGGAGAATGGAAGAGGTGCGGGGCAGGAATTAAATGACGCCAGGAAATCTGGGTGTATGTTTTCTCCAGGCTGTGATCAGCTACACAGGGACAGAAGCAAAGTAACAGAGTTGGATGTGGGGATGTCTGGGAGAAACACATGATGTCGTACACTTGACTTGCAAATGTAGTATCTGAAAGGGTCTGTTCATATCCAATTTTTTTTTTTTTTTTGAGACGGAGTCTCGCTCTGTCACCAGGCTGGAGTGCGGTGGTGTGATTTCGGTTCACTGCAAGCTCCGCCTCCTGGGTTCAAGCGATTCTCCTGCCTCGGCTTCTTGAGTAGCTGGGAATACAGGCACGTGCCACCATGCCCAACTATTTTTTGTATTTTTAGTAGAGACGGGGTTTTGCCATGTTGGCCAGGATGGTCTTAATCTTCTGACCTCATGATCCACCCGCCTCAGCCTCCCAAAGTGCTGGGATTACAGGCATGAGCCACCACTCCTGGCCTTTTTTGTTTTTAAACAGGATCTTGCTCTGTCGGCCAGGCTAGAGTGCAGTGATGCAATCCTGGCTCAGTGCAGCCTTGACCTCCTCGGCTAAAGCAATCCTCCCACCTCAGCCTCTGGAGTAGCTGGGATGACAACAGGCACAAGCCACCACATCTGGCTAATTTTTAAATTTTTCATAGTGACAAGGTCTCACTATGTTACCTAGGCTGGGCTCAAGTGATTGTCCTGTCTCAGCCTCTGAAAGTGCTGAGATTATAGGCTCACTGAGCAACGATGCCTGCCATATCTGTATCATTTCAAAAATAAAACTGGGGCCGGGCGCAGTGGCTCACACCTGTAATCCCAGCACTTTGGGAGGCCAAGGCACCAGATTATGAGGTCAGGAGTTTGAGGACAGCCTGACCAACATGGTGAAACCCCATCTCTACTAAAAATACAAATTAGCTAGGCGTGGTGGCGCACGCCTGTAGTCCCAGCTACTCGGGAGACTGGGGCAGGAGAATCACTTGAACCCGGGAGGCGGAGGTTGCGGTGAGGTAAGATCACGCCAGTGCATTCCAGCCTGGATGACAGAGCAA
>NW_012115710.1:818717-840113 GCF_000951035.1 Colobus angolensis palliatus | reverse complement strand
AAGTGCTGGGATTACAGGCTTGAGCCACCGCGCCCGGCCCTCTTTGAAAATTTCTAATCATCCTCTACTTTGCGATCTGTTTATTGGTTTCCCTCCTTCTTTCCTCTGTGTCAGGTTTTCTACTGCTCTCTCTGTCCCTCTCTGTCTCCCGATCCCTTTGGCCCACACATTCACAAGAGGGTTTGGGGTAAGATGCCTGTAACCTGGAGGAGAGCATTTTCCAGGGAGTGGAGGGGGGGCAGGCAAGAACACCGGGTGTCACAGGACAGGCCCCGAGCACCTCCCCAACGCGGACTCAGGGGAGGCCTGGGGAGCAGCAGGGCCCGGCACGAGAAGGGAGGTGGGGGGCGACGGCACCTTCGGACAGGGGTGGGGTCTGCAGGATCCCAAGACCAGGCAGAGCACGCGGGCTCTGGAGCGCTGCGCTGCAGGGGCTGACGAGGGCGAGGCTGGGATGCGCCCAGGCCGGGAATCCACCTCTTGGGTGAGGACTTTAAAAAGCCCGGGACTGGAGGAGGGGTCAGGAAAAGGTTTTAAGCGGGAGGAAGAAGCAAAGGGCCGGGGACAGGGAGCAGCCTCAGAGCGAGTTCAACCCAAAGGGAAGCGATTCCGGACCCACACTGTGAGGCCTGTATTCACCCGGGGTGGAGGGCGCGGTGCGGAGATTTTAAAGCCCGCAGAGACCCCGGGCATCGGCTGTGGAAATGGGAAACAGGGAGCGCAGGTTTCATCTACACAGAGGGCCACTCACGCTCAGTGCCGTCACCTTCACCCAACACGATCCGTTTCCGGGACTGTAGGAAACAGCGCATGCGCGGAGAGCAGAGCCCGGACAGCCTGGAGCCGTGGCGTCGTTGGAGTGGGCGGGGCCTGCGCCGTTTTAGGGTTAAGAAGCAGAGTTGTGTGGGCCACTTATGTTGGAAACCAAAATATTTTCCACTTACCAAGTTGACAACGGTTTATGGTAAAAGTATTCTGCCTGCAGGTTGGACCCGATCCTGCTAGGGAGTCTCCTGCAGCTTAGCAGTCCGGGAACTGGGATTTCGGTGGGGGATCCACAACTAGCAGTGGCTGGATCCATAAAAGTTATCGAAAAACAAAAATAAAGTGTCTGGAATAACTCCACTGGATTTCAAGACTACCAATATAGGAAAGATAATAAAAATTGTGTGGTATTGGGGCAATAAAAGACATATGGATTGATGCAATACAATAAGTGAGTGCAAAAATAGCCTCTACAGGTACTTCCAATTGATTTTTGACAAAGTTACCAAGGGAATTGAAAGAAGGAAGAATTTTTAAAAACTGGTGAGGGGCTAACTTAATATCCATAGCAGAAAAGAAGTCATCTTTACTGAAACTTCACAAGGGTACAGACATTAGCTCAACATTGACCACAGCCTAAATGTAAAATATCAAACCATAAAATGGTATCCTGTAAGAGACTGAAAGAAAAAACTACTCACAGAATAAAATCGTAAGCATCAAGAGCTTGTTCAAAAATTCTTAGCCATGGCAGCAAAAGCATGATTCATTAAAGAAAAAAAATCAACTGGTATTTACCAAATTAAAAACTTTTGATCTGTGAAAGACCTTAAGACAAGGAAAGAAAAGGTATTTGATATGGTTTGGATTGATGTCCCCATCAAATCTCATCTTCAAGTATAATCCTCAGGTGTTGAGGGAGGGACCTGGTGGGAGCTGACTGGATCATGGAGATGGTTTTCCCATGCCGTTCTCATGATAGTGAGTTCTCAGGAGATCTCATGGTTTAAACATCTGTGATAGCTCCTCCTTTGATCGCTGTCTCTCCTGCTGCATGCAAGACGTGCCTTGCTTCCCCTTTGCTTTCCTCCATAATTGTAAATTTCCTGAGGCCTCCCTAGCCATGTGGAACTGTGAGTCAATTAATCCTCTTTTGTTTACAAATCACCCAGTCTCAGACTGTATATTTATGGCAGTGTGAAAATGGACTAATACAGTACTGAATAATAGAAAATATTTACCTACCATGTATCTGACATAAAACTGGTATGTGGGATGCATAAAGAATTCTAGAATGGGCGGCCGGGCGCGGTGGCTCAAGCCTGTAATCCCAGCACTTTGGGAGGCCGAGACGGGCGGATCACGAGGTCAGGAGATCGAGACCATCCTGGCTAACACGGTGAAACCCCATCTCTACTAAAAAATACAAAAAACTAGCCGGGTGAGGTGGCGGGCGCCTGTAATCCCAGCTACTCGGGAGGCTGAGGCAGGAGAATGGCATAAACCCAGGAGGCAGAGCTTGCAGTGAGCTGAGATCCGGCCACTGCACTCCAGCCTGGGCGACAGAGCGAGACTCCGTCTCAAAAAAAAAAAGAATTCTAGAATGACTTAAAAAGAAACAAAAAAGCAAAATAATCAAATTAGAAAATGGATAGAAGTATGAAGAGACATTTCCCTGAAGCAGATATACTGAGATAAATGAGCACATAAAAAGATTTCCAACTTCACCATCCATCAAATCTCAGAACTCAGCATTTTCTGCTTTCTCCATGTGAACCCCTGGGTGCTGTCAGCGATAATGGGAAACACAGGAGCTTCTACTGAACAGTGCAGTTGACGTGTATTAGCAACCTGTAATTGTTTTTGGAAACTAACAATGGAAACACAGATACAAAAATATTAGCTCAACAAATGTGCATTGTCTTTGTCACTATTAGTGATTTTTTTTTTTTTTTTTGAGACGGAGTCTTGTTCTGTCACCCAGGCTGGAGTGCAGTGCCGTGATCTCGGCTCACTGCAGCCTCTACCTCCTGGGCTCAAGAGATTCTCCTGCCTCAGCCTCCTGAGTAGCTGTGACCACAGGTGTGTGCCACCACACCCAGCTATTTTTTGTATTGTTAGTAGAGATAGAGTTTTGCCATGTTGGCCAGGCTGGTCTGCAATTCCTGACCTCAGGGATCTGCCCACCTTGGCCTCCCAAAGTGCTGGGATTACAGAGGTGAGCCACCACGCCTGGCCACTATTAGTGAATTCTTAAACTCACACCTCAGGTACTGGATGCCTCCTTCAAAAGATGTGATAATCTTTCTTACAGGATTATGTGGTAATGAGTGTCTCTGTCATTCATTTAGGTAAGATGCGTAGGCAATAGTGATCTATAAAAATGTAGACTTAATTGATCTATAAAAATATAGATTTAATACAAAGTTACCACAATCACAATGACATATGAAGATAAACCATTTAAAAATTACAAGAGATACTAACAAAATAGGCATAGATGGTGAGTAAAGGACAAAAATAACTAGCATTGTTACTGTAGCATCATCATTAAAAGCTTTGTCTTTGCAGCCAGACAACATGGATTCAAATCTCGATTCTGCCTCTTACTGAAATGTGATTAGATTGAGTCTTTTAAAGCAGAATATGCTGAGGTCTGAGATTTAATGGATGGTGATATTGAAAATCTTTTTATGTGCCTATTTATCTCAGTATATCTGCTTCAGTAAAATGTCTCTTCATAGTTTTATCCATTTTCTAATTATATATAACATATATTATATACATATATTATATATAACATACGTGTATATTATATATAGTATATACATACACATACTATATAGTATATATCTATGTTATATATACATATTATACATATATTATATAATACATGTTATACGTATATAATATACACATATTATATATATATTATATACAGAGAGAGTGAGCGAGAGATGCAGCCCTGCTCTGTCGCTGAGGCTGGAGTGCAATGGCGGGATCTTGGCTCAATGCAACGGCCACCTCCCAGGCTCAAGCGATTCTCCTGCCTCAGCCTCTCAAATAGCTAGGATTACAGGTGCCTGCCACCACACCCAGCTAATTTTTCTATTTCTAGTAGAGACGGGGTTTCACCATGTTGATCAGGTTGGTCTTGAACTCCTGACCTCAGGTGATTCCCCCGCCTCGGCCTCCCAAAGTGCTGGGATTACAGGCATGAGCCACTGTGCCGGGCCTAATTTGATTATTTTGCCTATCTGTCCTAGGTTTCTTCACCTCTGAAATGAGAATATCATCAATACTTATTTCAGGAAGCTGACAGTTCAGCTGTTACACATAAAGCATTAATAACTGTGCTTCTTACTCCGTGATTGACATAAAAGAAAATATATATGTAAAGATAAATCACTTATTAAAGTATACATATATATAGCAGTTTTTTTAAATGGAAACAAATCTAAAGGGAGTATATTAAATGGCAGCTATCATGGCCAAAGTTGCACAAATATCATGTTTCGTTGTAAGAGCCTCTGGCTCAGAACAGAAATACCAGCCACAGTGGAAAGCTGAATTGCCTCCAGGGACTCACTGAGAGAAATTACCTCCTTTGCATAAATGATAGTATCTTGGGGACTCTCTTATTAATTGTATTTTCATTTACTTCTCCAGATGCTGGTTAACATCCACACGCTTGATTTTCAAGCAGCTGATCTTTGATAACTTCCATATTAAGAGACTTCATTTTGCCATCTAGTATCCCTGTACTTTAACTGAAGATTTACAAGGACACTCCATTTTCCTATTTACAGAGAACCTAGTCTGTACCTGCCATTGTCTTACATACATTTTCATGTCACAAAATTTTATTTCCAAACAACACCCTAATTTATGTATTTTCTAAGTTTTCACTGGAGTAACACAGAGAAGAAATTTAGTAAACATATAATTTGGATTAAAATGTATGGAAGGAAAAAATCCTTAAGGTAAAAATCATACACAAAAACAAAAAGTCATTTTACTACTATTGGCTCACAGCTGTAATCCTAGCCCTTTGGGAGGCTGAGGCAGGAGGAATGCTTGAGGCCAAGAGTTCAAGACCAACCTGGCCAACATAGCGAGACCTCACGTCTAAAAAGAAAAAGAAAAAAAAAGAAAAGATGCTATGGAATATATTACACAATACCATAAACTGAACATGACATTAACATAACACAGCCTTTGGAAAAATACCCTTTGGCTAAAGTTGCTTGATCATATTATGTAATAAACTTTTCCACAAATTCATTTGCATTGAACTACTGTAAAAATATTTTAGACAATTTAAACAGCATTTCACAAACATTTTCAAGAATGACGTTGTGTAATGGGATCTATGGGTTCAGCAGAAAAGGAAGAGTAGTTATCTACTATTATGAAGAAAGCGGAGGTCTTTCCTAACAAAGAAGTTTGAAATTTCTTTTTTCTTTTGTTTTGAGACGGAGTCTCACTCTATTGCCCAGGCTGGAGTGCAGTGGTGAGATCTCAGCTCACTGCAACCTCCATCTCCCAGGTTCAAGTGATTCTCCCGCCTCAGCCTCCCTAGTAGCTAGAACTACAGGTGTGCGCTGCCACACCTGGCTCATTTTTGTATTTTTAGTAGAGATGGGATTTCACCATGTTGGCCAGGCTGGTCTTGAGCTCCTGACCTAAGGTGATCCACCTGCTTCAGGCTCCCAAAGTGCTGCAATTACAGGCATGAGCCACCATGCCTGGCCAGAAATCAGAAGTTTCAAGCGTAGATATTCAGTGTTGTACTAGAATCAGTTTCCATTTTGTGATTTTTGTCTTATAACACCTTTTATACCTCTGCACTCCCCCTTCTTATTCTGCCCATCTGGCCAAGCTGGTAATGCCTGTGTTCCCTCCTTTGGCACTAGATGGAAGTTCAAAGCACATGTGGGACCCTCACCCCAACCTCACCCTTTTATTAAAGGTAATTACCATAATACCCCAAGCAAGTTATTTATCCTTGCTCTCTCAAGCCATTTTGGACCAGTTTGGGAAGTCAATCCTGCTTCTCACAGAAAGCCTCATTATGCAACACACATTTTCCTAAAACTTCATTGTTTGGCATCATCATTTTCCATATCTAAACCAAACTGTAGGTGGAGTTCAATACACTTCCCGTGGAGAGGTGGCAAATTAACATTACCAAAAACGTGATAAGGCTAAATTTATGAAACTTCTAGTTTACTTACCAAAACAAAATGAAATTTCCGTTATATATGTTCATTTTTAAGAGGAAAGTCATGAATATTAGTCTTGTCAAACTATGTCACTGAGCATAGCATTCTTTATTAGTGTTATTTTTGTTATTCTGCACTATTTATAATTTCATAATTTTTTTTTAGAGACGGAGTCTCGCTCTCTTGCCCAGGCTGGGGTGCAGTGGCGTGATCTCGGCTCACTGCAACCTCCACCTCCTGGGTTTAAGTGATTCTCCTGCCTCAGCCTCCCGAGTAGCTGGGATTACAGGCACATGACACCACATCCAGCCAATTTTTTTTTTTTTTTTTTTTTTGTATTTTTTAGTAGAGATGGGGTTTCACTGTGCTGGCCAGGGTGGTCTCGACCTTCTGACCTCATAATCTACCCACCTCAGCCTCCCTGAGTGCTGGGATTACAGGTGTGAGACACCGCGCCCAGCTAATATTTTCCAATTTTTTTTTTTTGAGACAGGGTCTCGCTCTGTCACCCAGGCTGGAGTGCAATGGCGTGATCTTGGCTCACTGCAACCTCTGCCTCCGGGCTCAAGTGATCCACCTGCCTCAGTCTCCCAGAGGATCTGGGACTACGGGCATGAGCCACTCTGTCCAGATAATTTTTCTATTTTTTTGTAGAAACGGGGTTTTGCCAGGTGGCCCTGGCTGGTCGAACTCCTGGACTCAAGTGACCCACCTGCCTTGGGCTCTCAAAGTGCTAGGATGACAGGCACGAGCCAACACACCCAGCCCATACATCTTCTCTATTTGTATTTTCACTTCATGTAAATAAAGATGCACGCCATGGTTATTTGGCACATGAGCATGTAAAAATATAATATGATATATATTCACCAACACTGTAGCACGTTTCAGAGTGTAAGAGTATGAAAATTGCACTTTCTATGGGATTTTCATTATATCCGTATAAATATTCTAAGGCAGAGTGAAGAATAATTCAAGTGCAGAGTATGATTACAGTTTCCCAAAATTGTATATTGATTCCACAGAGAAAAAAAAATTGTTCTAGATCCTCCAACCTAAAAGACTGAGTGTATTTTTTTTTTTTTTTTTTTGAGACGGAGTCTCGCTCTGTCGCCCAGGCTGGAGTGCAGTGGCCGGATCTCAGCTCACTGCAAGCTCTGCCTCCCGGGTTTACGCCATTCTCCTGCCTCAGCCTCCCGAGTAGCTGGGACTACAGGCGCCGCCACCTCGCCTGGCTAGTTTTTTGTATTTTTTAGTAGAGACGGGGTTTCACCGTGTGAGCCAGGATGGTCTCGATCTCGGGACCTCGTGATTCGCCTGTCTCGGCCTCCCAAAGTGCTGGGATTACAGGCTTGAGCCACCGCGCCCGGCCTAGTGTATTGTTATTATCTGTTATGAAGTATCCTACTGAGGTAGGGTAAAACAGGGTTGGTACAAAGAATGTGATGTGTTCATAGTTATAAGAAAACGTTGAATTTTTGGCAAAACATTGTCTGTGACACATTCTTAATCAAACTGTAGCAAAATGTAACTCCAGCAATTAGTGTGAATTCTACTAAAAAAAAACAAACCAAACCAAACCAAAACAAAAAACATGGTATTCTGGTTCTTCTGAACAAGCTCTCCACTCTAATAATTGTTATCTCTTCAATTTCAAAAATAAGCCTATGTTTCATCAATCTCTGCTATAAAGCAGCTATTGCCATTCTATAGAGAAAGTGGCAACCATTTCCCCTGCACTATTCGTATCACATATATGTCACTAATAACCTATCACATATATGTCACTAATAACTTATTACTCTCCTCTCATAAAAATTCCAGTGTCCTGAGGTCTTGGCCTACTCAATGCAGGTAGAGCCTGACTTCCCTAAAGCCCAACGTGTCTCTCAGAAGACCACCTTGAACACAATCAGTATGATGATTGATAATCATAGTTTTACATTATTTTCTGCTCCTAAACCATGGTCTCTCAATTGAGAGAATATTTAACTTTACAAGGCAGAGTTCTCCTTCTTCAATAAACATAGATAAAAATTATCCTCATGTAATGAAGTAGGCCTTTCCATACTGCGATTCTTTCCCAGACAGGCACCATGAAAGGTGCTTAAGGATGCAAAATAGCCACAGATCCATAGTTCAGGTTGAAAGTCACAAACAATACTCTTTTTGAGAAACCTCAAACAATGGAATGAAAGATTTTTATAACCTCAAGGTAAGTAGCCATTTCCAAATGTTCTTCAACCTTTTAAATATATAATGTCTTAAGTTTTACCATATGGGGATGTGTAATTATTGTGCAGTTTATCATATTAAAAGTGAATCAAAGAACTAGAGACTGAGTCACTCTTTGTATGAATCCTCACCTACAGTTATAGTCTTAGAGTAAGAGCTTCAGGATGCACATTTTTGTGATTCCATCAAATACGTAGATTTTAAGCCCTACCAAGCTGTGAGGCCTGAATAAAGCCTCTGCCACACACAGTACATTTATGTAATTTCTCATTATTATGGACTCTTGGATGTCTATTAATACTTGAACTCATGAGGAGTTTGCCACAGTCATTGCATTTTTTTTTTCCTTTAAGATGGAGTTTCACTCTTTTTGCCCAGGATGGAGTGCAATGGCACGATCTTGGCTCACTGCAACCTCTGCCTCCTGGGTTCGAGTGATTCTCCTGCCTCAGCCTCCTGTATAGCTGGGATTACAGGCGTGTGCCACCAGGCCTAGCTAATTTTGTACTTTTAGTAGAAATGGGGTTTCACCCTGTTGGTCAGGCTGGTCTTGAACTCCTGACCCCAGGTGATCCACCTGCCTTGGACTCCCAAAGTGTTGGGATTACAGGCGTGAGCCACCGCGCCCAGCCAATCATTGCATTTTCAAGGAATCTCTCAGGAGTAAATTCTCTGATGTTGTCAAAGGAATGAATTCTAACTGCAAAAGTTACCACCTTCATTTGTAAGGTTTCTCCCCACTATGAATTCTGTGATGACTTGCAAGGTTTGAACTCTGACTTTAGAACTTTCCACACGTTACATTTGTAAGGCTTTCCACCAGTATGGATTGTCTGATGGGTAGTTAGGCTTGAACAGATACTAAAGAGTTTCCCACACTCACATGGTTTCTCTCCGGCATGAACTCCCTGATGCCTTGCAAGTTCTGAAGTTTGACTAAAGGCTTTGCCACATTCATTACACTTGTAAGGTTTATCTCCAGTATGAATTCCTCGATGTCTTGCCAGGTGTGAATTCTGAGTGAAGACCTTCCCACACTCATTGCATTTGTAAGGTTTTTTTCCAGTATGGATTGCCTGATGGGTAGTTAGGCTTGAACGGACACTAAAGGCTTTCCCACACTGATTACACTCATATGGTTTCTCTCCAGTATGAACTCTCTGATGCCTTGCAAGCTTTGATGTTTGACTAAAGGCTTTGCCACATTCACTACACTTGTAAGGTTTATCTCTGGTATGAACTCTCCGATGTCTTGCAAGGTGTGAATTCTGAGTGAAGACCTTGCCACACTCATTACACTTGTAAGGTTTTTCGCCAGTATGGATGACCTGATGGGTAGTTAGGTTTGAATGTTCACTAAAGGCTTTGCCATACTCATTATACTTGTAAGGTTTCTCTCCAGTATGAATTCGCTGATGCCTTAAAAGGTATGAATTATGCCTAAAGACCTTGCCACATTCATTACATTTATAAGGTTTCTCTCCAGTATGAATTCCCCGATGTCTTGCAAGGTGTGAATTCTGAGTGAAGACCTTGCCACACTCATTACATTTGTAAGGTTTTTCTCCAGTATGGATGACCTGATGGGTAGTTAGGCTTGAATACACACTGAATGCTTTGCCACACTCATTACACATATAAGGTTTCACTCCAGTATGAATTCTTTGATGATTTGCAAGGTGTGAATTTTGAGTGAAGACCTTGCCACATTCATTACACTTGTAAGGTTTTTCTCCAGTATGGATGACCTGATGGGTGGTTAAGTTTGAATGTGCTCTAAAGGCTTTGCCACACTCATTACACTTGTAAGGTTTCTCTCCAGTATGAATTAGCTGATGCCTTGCAAGGTGTGAATTACGCCTAAAGACCTTGCCGCATTCATGACATTTGTAAGGCTTTTCTCCAGTGTGAATTACCAGATGAATAGCTAGGCTTGAACGAACACCAAAGGCTTTGCCACACTCATTACACTTGTAAGGTTTCTCTCCAGTGTGAATTCTCCAGTGATTTGTAAGGTGTGAACTTTGAGTGAAGACCTTGCCACATTCATTACATTTGTAAGGTTTTTCTCCACTGTGGGTTGCCTGATGGATAGCTAGGCTTGAACGAGCTCTAAAGGCTTTCCCACACTCATTACACTTGTAAGGTTTTTCTCCAGTATGAATTCCTTGATGTCTTGCAAGGTGTGAATTCTGAGTGAAGACCTTGCCACATTCGTTACATTTATAAGGTTTCTCTCCAGTGTGAATTTTCCGATGTTGTGAGAGTTGTGAGTTTCGACTAAAGACCTTGCCACACTCATTACATTTGTAACGTTTTTCGCCAGTATGGATGACCTGATGGGTAGTTAGGTTTGAACGAGTTCTAAAGGCTTTGCCACACTCATAACATTTGTAAGGTTTCTCTTTAGCATGACTTCTCTGATGACTCACAGGGTGTGAATTTTGAGAAAAGACTATGCCACATCCATTAGATTTGTAAGGGCTTCTCCAATTATTTGCTTTTTGCCCCTGTGTGAGTAATAAAGAAGAGATAAAACCTTTGAGATATTTGTTAGAAATGTGGGTTTTGACATTATAAGGCATTTGTTGAAGTGATGAAACTGAGGAACTTTTGCTGAAAGACTTCTCAACCTGATTACATTCATAAATTTTCCCTTCATATTGAAAAAGCTGCAGTTCAGGCAGATGTGACTGAAGGCTTAATCCAAGCTGATTTTTAATAAGCTTGTTTCTTGCATCTCTTTTATCATGTTCATCTCTTCCATGAGTGAGACTGCCTTCCTGGGTCATAAGCACTGCTTTGTAATTTCCTTCAGCATCTCTGTATTGATACTCAAGGTCATGCGTATTTTTCTGGACTTCCCTGAAGGAACAGCCTTCAATGTCATGGCTTTCCTGTCTTTCCAACATCACTGTTTGGAATACTTCTCCTTTATTACTCTTCCCTTTGTGTGGTAAATCTTTCATTACAAATTCAGAAGAGAGGGCTACAAGATATAAAGATCCGTAGGTTTCCAATTAATTGTAGTATGTAAACAAGTATTTTACACTGAAAAACAATATTACACCAAAAGCAATTCTTATATTGAACAGATTTACAAAACTTCAGAACAATAATATTCAATTTTTAGGAACACAAAAAAGAAAGAGGATTGTTTAATAAAGAAAAGTTGATTCCATGTAATTCAAATTAATAGTATGGAAGTCTAGTTCCCAACCTACAATACCATAGCCAGCAAAGCAATCGTTCAGTAATAAAGGAGAGAAAGTCTTCCCTAGACAAACAAAGCTAAGGGAATTTACCATGATCAGACCTGTTCTACAAGAAATGATAAAGGGAGTTCTTCAAATTCAAAGAAAATGACACAATGTAACTTTTACACTAACATTAATATTATAATCATGGTGTGCAAACCATTTTTACTAAGAGGGCCAAAAGATAAAACTATTAAAAATAAGCACAACAATTTGTTAAGAGATAGGCAGTACACAACATAAATTGTGACATAAAAAATTCAAAATGCAGGGTGAGAAGGGAATGAATATGCACAGAGGTTTTAGTTTCTTTTTTCTTCAATCAAAGATAAGTTGATATTGATTTGAGATAAATTGTTAAAAGCTATAGGATGTTTTTGTAAGTCTTATTTTATAGTTACTACAAAGTAAAAGCCTGTAATAGACATATTAATAATAAAGAGCAATGAATTAAAATATACTGTCATTTTGTTACTTCTTTTCTAATTGTTTTCTAACTCCTCTCTGGCTTTCTTTCTTACTGTCTTCCTTTGTGCTTAAGTGATTTTTCTCTGGTAGTATAAGTCCTTACCTATCAATAATAACATTAAATATAAATGGACTAAATTCTCCAATTACAAGAGAGAGGCCTGCAGAATGGATTATAAAACATACAGCTAACTATATGTTGCCTAAAACAAACAAACTCACTTCACCTATAAGGATACATGTAGACAAAAAGTGAGGGGATGGAAAAAGAAATCAAAAAAGAGCAGTAGTAGGTATAATTAGATAAAACAGACTTCAAGTCAATAAGTGTAAAAAGAGACAAGGTCAGTACATAATGAGAAAAGGATCAACTTAGCAAAAGGATATAACAAATATATACACACCCTAATATGTAAAGCTAATGTTAATAAATCTAAAGGGAGAGATAGGAAGCAATACAATAATATTAGAGGACTTCAAAACACAATTTTTGGTAATGAATAGATCATCCAGGCAGAAAACCAATTTAAAAAATTAAAGTATACTGCAGACTAAATAAACTTAAAAAAGACTTTTTTTTTTTTTTTTTTCCTATTTTCAACAGATGGGATCTCCCTGTGTTGCCCAGGCTGTTGTACAGTGCTTATTCACAAGTGAGTTCACAGTGCACTGCAGCTTTGAACTTCTGGCCTTAAGCATTCCTCTCTCCTCAGCCTCCCAAGTAGCTAAAATTACAGGCATGTTCCACGCCCTAACAGACACTTACAGACCATTTTATCCAACTGTTGCAAAATACATATTCTCCTCATTAGCACATGAATTACGCTTCAGGACAGATTATATGTTAAGACACCAAACAAGTCTCAATAAATTCAAAAAAGTCAAAACTGTATCTAGTATCTTTTCTGACCAGAGTAAAATAACACTAGAAACCAACAACAAGAGGAGCCTCAGAAGATACACAAACATGGCTGGGCACGGTGGCTCACGCCTGTAATCCCAATACTTTTGGAGGCCAAAGTGGGCAGATTACCTGGGGTCAGGAGTTAGAGACCAGCCTGGCCAACATGGTGAAACCCTGTTTCTACTAAAAATACAAAAATTAACCAGGAGTGGTGGCACATGCCTATAATCCCAGCTGCTTGGGAGGCTGAGGCAGAAGAATTGCTAGATCCCAGGAGGCGGAGGTTGCAGTGAGCCAAGATTGTGCCACGCACTCTAGCCTGGGTGACACAGCAAGACTCTTGTCTAGAAAAAAAAAAAAAAGAAGATACACAAACACATGGAAATTAGATGACATATTCCTGAACAGCCATTGAGTTAATGAAGAAATTAAGAAGGAAATATAAACATTTCTTTTTCTTTTTTTTTTTTTTTTTGAGATAAGGTCTTGCTCTGTCACCTACCCTGGAGTGCAGTGGTGTAATCTCAGCCCACTGCAACCTCCATTTCCTGGGCTCAAGTGATCCACCCACCTCAGTCCCCCAAGTAGCAGAGTCCATAGGCACACACCACCATGCCCAGCTAATTTTTATATATTTTACAAAGACGGAGTTTGGCTATGTTGCTCAGGCTGGTCTCAAACTCCTGAGCTCAAGCAATCCGCCCGCCTCAGCCTCCTAAAGTGCTGGGATTACAGGCATGAGCCACCACCATGCCTGGCTAAAAATTTCCTGAAACAAATTAAAATGCAAAATAGCACAATCTATAGGATACAGAAAAAGCAGCAAAAAGAGGAAAGTTTGTAGCAATAAACACCTATATCAAAAAAACAGTAAGTCAACAAATAAAGCACCTAATGACACACCTCAAGGAACTAGAAAAGCAAGAACAAACCAAACCCAAAAGTAGTAGAGGGAAAGGAATAATAAAGATCACAGCAGAACTAAACAAAATAAAGACTAAAAACACAATATCTAAGATCAATAAAACGAAAAGTAGGACTAAAAAAAAATTTTTTTTTTTGAGATGGAGTTTCGCTCTTATTGCCCGGGCTGGAATTCAGTGGTGCGATACTGGCTCACCACATCCTCTGCCTACCGAGTTCAAGAGATTCTCCTGCCTCAGCCTCCTGAGTAGCTGGGATTACACGCATGTGTCACCACACCTGGCTAATTTTGTATTTTTAGTAGAGATGGGGTTTCTCCATGTTGGTCAGGCTGGTCTCAAACTCCCGACCTCAGGTGATCCACCCGCCTTGGCCTCCCAAAGTGCCGGGATTACAGGTGTGAGCCACCATACTCGGCCTAAAAAAATTTTTTTTTAGAGATGGGGTCTACCTCCCTCACAAAGGCTGGAGTACAGTGGCCCAATCATAGCTCACTGCAGCCTTGAACTCCTGGGTTTAAGTGATCCTCCTGCCTCAGCCTCCCAAGTAGCTGGGACTACAGGCATGCACTACCATGACTGGCTAATTTTCATTTTATTTTTAGAGATGGGGTCTCTTACTACGTTGCCCAGGCTGGTTTGAACTCCCCGCCTCAAGCAATTCTCCTTCCTCAGTCTCCCAAGTTCCTGGGATTATAGGCGTGAGGCACCATGCCTAACTTGAAAAGTAGGTTTTTTTAAAAAGATAAGCAAAATCGACAAACTTTTAGCTAAACTGAAATAAAAGGTTGGGAGGAGGTACACCCAAATTAATACAATCAGAGACAAAGCAGAAAACATTAGAACTGATACCACAGATACACAAAGGACCATTAGAGACAATTATGAACAACTACATACAAACAAATTTAAAAACCTAGAAGAAACGGATGCATTTCTGGATACATACAACCTATCAAGATTGAACCATGAAGAAACAGAAAACCTGAGGACACCAACAACAAAATTGAAGCTGCAAAAAAAAAAAAAAAGAAAATTCATGTAGAAGAAAAGCCCAGGATTGAATGAATTCACTGCTAAATTCTACCAAACACTTGAAAAATAGCTAATACTGGTTAGGCATGTTGGCTCATGCCTGTAATCCCAACAGTTTGGGAGGCTAAGAGGAGAGGATTGCTTGATGCCAGAAATTTGAGACCAGCCTGGGCAACACAGCAAGACCTCAGCTCTACTAAAAAATAAAAAAGGATTTGGCCAGGCAGGGTGGCTCATGCCTGTAATCTCAGCACTTTGGGAGGTCAAGGCAGGAGGATCACCTGAGGTCAGGAGTTCAAGACCAGCTTGGCCAACATGGTGAAACCCCGTCTCTACTAAAAATACAAAAATCAGCCAAGTGTGGTGGCACAGGCCTGTAATCCCAGCTACTTGGGAGGTTGAGGCAGGAGAATCGTTTGAACCTGGGAGGCAGAGGTTGCAGTGAGCCGAGATCACGTCACTGCATTTCAGCCTGGGCAAGAGAACGAGACTCCATCTCAAAAACAAACTAAAAAACAAACAAAAAAATCACAATTAGTTGGGCATGGTAGTGTTTGCCTGTAATGCCAGCTACTGGGGAGGATGTGGAGGGAGAGTCAGTTGAGCCCAGGAGTTTTTTGCAGTAAGCTATGATTGTGCCACTGCACTCCAGTCTGGGTGAGATAGAGAGAGACTATCTCAAAAAATAATAATAATAGTAATAATAATAATAAAGAAAGAAAGAAAAGAAAAAATAAAGAATACTAATTCTACTCAAACTATTTCAAAAATTGAAGGGAGCACATATTTCCAAACTCATTTTATGAGGCCAGCATTACTCTGATACCAAAAAGCAGACAAGGACACAACAACAAAAAGAAAACTATAGGCCAATACCCCTGATGAATATACATGCAAAAATCCTTGACAAAATAGAATTAGCAAATAGAATTCAACAACACATTAAAAAGACATTCACCATGATCAAGTAGGATTTATTCCAGGAATGCAAGGATAGTTTAACACACACAAATCAATTAATGTGATTCATCACATCAACAGAATCAAGGACAAGAATCATATTATCATTTCAATAGATGCTGGAAAATGACTCAATAAAATATCTCTCTATAATAAAAAGTCTCAACAACTTGGGTACAGAAAAAACATACCTAAGCATGATAAAAGCCATATATGACAAATCCAGGGGGAATGTAGTAAACAAGAAAAAATTGAAAGCCTTTCTGCTAAGATCTGAAAGACAAGGATGTCTACTTTCACGACTTCTATTCAACATAGCACTGATGTTCTAGCCAAAGCAATTAGACAAGAGAAAGAAATAAAAAACACACAAATTGAAAAGGAAGAAGTCAAAACATACTTCTTTGTAGAAGACATGATTTTATATTTAGAAAAACTTAACAACTCCACTAAAACACTCTTAAAATTTAGCACACTATATAGAATTTGGATCTATATGACTGAGAACTGGGCATCAGATAGAATCAACTACAGAAGGAAACACCAAAGGACATCAAACAACCCTTTTGTAACAGCCCTCCCTGTGCCACACAGAGTCAAGGAACCAGAGTTCTCAGAAGCTAGACAACATTGTTGTCCATCAGGATAAAGACTTTGCCTTTGTCTGTTTGAGCTGCAGCACTATTGGAAGGTGAAAGGATATAGTACAACTCTAAAGGGTAGACAAAAGGGGGCAAATAAAGATTTCTGTCCAGAGGTCACAGGATTCAAATTTCTGTTCTCCCATAGAACTCTCAGATTTGCATAGAGTTTCCTAAACACTATTTAATAAGCGGCATTTTCTCTACCCATCTGAACTCTTACCTGTAATCACGGCTTTGATCCATTCCCATCCATCTGGGTTTCTTGCTATTTGTACTTGGCTCTCCACGGTGAAAGGCTCCTTCCCTTGCTCCAACATAGAGATAATACTGAGGTCAAAACAAGAGATTCCTGCTTATGAAAAGAAAGGAAAACAATGGGCTGTAGATTTTCCAGAGTCCCAGTCCTATTTTTACATGAGGAGGGAGGACTTGACAGCTGTATCTAAAAAAACACTTCAAAAATTCATCCACTAAATGCTTCCTTATAAATTGTTAGGAAACACTATAATATGCAAATTTATAGCTCTCATCCCAAAACCACTGAATCAAAGCATGGGGATAGAAAACAGGGAATTGGATATTTTAAAAGTCCTAAAACCCTCCAGTGATATCAGAAAGAGGACAATTAAAATCCAGTTTCCATATTATGGAGATTTTCATTTTTGAGTCAACACAACTTCAGTTTCAGCCAAGCAATGCAGGAGCTCTCAAGAGACCCACATGGAAAATGAAAAGATACACAGGGGAAGATCCTGACTTCTGGAAGAAAGTCATCCTCACCCAGGGAGGCCAGGTTCCTATAATTCTCCAACATCACGTCCCTGTACAAAGTCCTCTGAGCGGGGTCCAGGCATGTCCACTCCTCCTGAGAGAATTCTATAGCCACATCCTTGAATGTCACCTGTCCCTAAAATGAAAACCACATTCACCAAGGGGATATGAAGAAAGTTCCAATCTTCACATAAAATGAGAAGCAAAAATAGATTAAACTGAAGTGAGTGGGACAACATCGAAGTTGTGATATAAAATATACATATGGTCTTCATCCCCCTTTCCTGACATACATCTTATTGGAATCTCTGGAGTGATAAGTGCCTTTGTAAGCTAATGAGACGACTGGTGGCTGGAGGCCCCAAGATAGTTTCAGAATAGGGGGGTGGTTACCAGAAAGACCAAGGCCGGATTAGACAGTTGGGACTTCAAGCCCCATCTCCCAACTTCCCCTGAGGGGATGGGGACTGAAGGCTCAGTTGATCACCAATAGCCAAAGATGTAAGCAATCATGCCCACGTAATGAAGCCCCCATAATAACCCAAAAGGACAGGACCTGAACAAGCTTCAGGATAGGGAAACACATGGAGGCTCTCAGAATGTCCCCCCAACCCCCACCAAAGACAGCACTCAGCCTCCCAAGTAGTTGGGATTACACGAATGCACCACCATGCCATGCTCCTTTTCCCCCCATACCTTACCCAATAGACTGCTTACATCTGGCTGTTCATCTGTATACTCTGTAATATCCCATATAATAAATGGGGCAACATAAATAAAGTGTTCCCCTGACTTCTGTGAGCCATTCTAGCAAATCATTCAAACCTGAGGAGAGGGTCATGGGAATTCATGATATAAAAGCCAGTCAGTGAGAAGCAAAGGCCATCTGTATTTGCAGCTGGCATTGAAGTGGGTACACTCTTGTGGGATTGGGCCCTCAACCTGTGGGATCTGATGCTATGTCCAGGTAGATAGTGTCAGAATTGAACTGAATAGGAGGTCACTCAGCTGGTGTCCAGTGCAGAATTGCTCACTTGGTGTATTGTGGGGGAAAACCCAGGACATCTAGGATCGTGTTCTCTGTTGTGAGAGTACAGTAGGAGAAACTGGGTCTGTTTTCACCACATTCTCACACACACAGGCATTTTTGGGCAGAATGTTTTCTTAATTCTGTCTTCCTATACTTTTCTATAAGAGGTTAGGATAGTCTTTAAATCACTGTTCATTTCTCAGTTTGGTAGACAATACAAAAACTATACAAATATATAAATAAAAAACCAACACCGGGTTATCTTTATTGAAGTGTTATATATTATGTCTGACACACCAAGTGATATTCAGTATCCAGATGATCTACAGCGTGAGTGACGTCTTATGAGATGAAAATGCGTACAGTGACTTTACAGAAAGACAGGTTAGAATCTAAAAACTGTGATGACCATCGCAATAACAATGACAGATGTTTCTGAGCACTTCCCAAGTGCAAGGCATTCTTCTATTTATTTATTTTTTTTTTGAGATGGAGTTTCACTCTTTTTGCCCAGGATGGAGACAGAGTCGCTCTATCGCCCAGGCTGGAGTGCAGTGGCATGATCTCGGCTCACTGCAACCTCCGCCTCCTGAGTTCAAGCAATTCTCCTGCCTCAGCCTCCCAAACAGCTGGAATTACAGGCACCCACCACCATGCTCGGTTAATTTTTGTACTTTTAGTAGAGACGGGGTTTCACCATGTTGACCAGGCTGGTCTTAAACTCCTGACCTCAGATGATCTGCCCGCCTTGGCCTCCTAAAGTGCTGGGATTATAGGCGCAAGTCACCGTGCTTGGTCTGGCATTATTCTAAATAAATGTCTTGCATGTACTAACTTGTATATGAATATGATAGCCCATGAGAGAAAGATCTGTTCCCATCTTACTAATAGATAAATATATGACAGATACGCTAAGAAACTTGCATCAAGTCAAAGAGCTAAAATGTCAGAGCAAGCACCTGAATCCAGGTGTCTGGGAATAAGAATTAAACCTAAAGAACCAAATAGTTGGCCAGGCCCGTTGGCTCATGCCTGTAATCCCAGCACTTTGGGAGACTGAGGCAAGCGGATCACGAGGTCAGGAGATCAAGACCATCCTGGCTAATACGTTGAAACCTCATCTCTATTAAAAAAATTCAAAAACTTTGCTGGGTGTGGTGGCGGGTACCTGTAGTCCCAGCTACTCAGGAGGCTGAGGCAGGAGAATGGCGTGAACTCGGAAGGCAGAGCTTGCAGTGAGCCAAGATTGCACCACTACACTCCAGCCTGGGTGACAGAGCAAGACTCTGTCTCAAAAAAAAAAAAAAGAATCAAATAGTTAAGTAAAAGAACATGAAAAGTACCTAAATGAGCAAAGTTGAAACAAGTTCATGAATAACAATATGGAACTTCATAAAAGGTAATTACATATATACACACATTTATTTATGCCCATAATATGTTACTATTCTTACTATTAAATCATTAATGTGATAGTTGAGAATAAATTTAAGGGCACAGAAAATATTTAAGATACAATTTGAATTGCTAAAAAGCACAAAACTTATTTAAAATCATGATGTGCGGGCTAGATGCAGTGGCTCACACCTATAATCCCAGCACTTTGGGAGGCCGAGTCAGATGGATCACCTGAGGTCAGGAGTTCGAGACCAGCCTGACCAACATGGTGAAACCCTGTCTCTACTAAAAATACAAAAATTAGCCAGTGTGATGGTGGACGCCTGTAATTCCAGCTATTCAGGAGGCTGAGGCAGGAGAATTGCTTGTACCCAGGAGACAGAGGTTGCAGTGAGCTGAGATCGCACCACCACACTCCAGCCTGGGTGACAGAGTAAGACTGTCTCAAAAAAAAAAAAAAAAAAAAAATGATGTGTACTTAACAAAAAAACATGCACTCACATCACATATACACAGTTTAGTAATAATAACAGTGAAAGTTAAAACATCCACTCTCTCCTCATTCAGAGAAGGCTCCAATAAAGATGTAGAATGAGCTATCAATCTTTCCTAACATGAAAACACATAAATTTTCAAAATCTGGAGGCTAAAATGTCACAACAAAACATTCACTGGCGGGCCGGGTGTGGTGGCTCATGCCGGTAATCCCAGCATTTTGGGAGACCAAGTGGGCTGATCACTTCAGGTCAAAAGTTTGGGACCAGCCTGGCCAACATGGTGAAACCTTGTCTCTACTAAAAATATAAAAACTAGCTGGGCATGGTGGCATGCAACTGTACTCCCAGCCACTCTAGAGGCTGAGGCGAAAGAATTGCTTGAGTACAGGAGGCAGGGTTGCAGTGAGCCGAGATTGCACCACTGCAGCCTGGGTGACAGAGTGAGACTCTGTCTCAAAACAAACAAACAAACAAACAAAACCCAAAAAATATTCACTGAAAAATTTTGTTCTTAATGTTATAACAATCTATAAACACATCTCTATAGGACTTGAGCTGTCTCCTGACACAAAACTGACAACACTGTTTCCCCACTGAGACGAGATGGAGGGTAGAAGACTGGACAGGAAAGCTGATGCTTTATGTCTTAGGGCATAAGCTGCAAGTTTCTTTGGAGTTATAATGTAAAACAGATAAATACAACACATAGCGTTTAAAATAAGAGAAACAGAGCCGGGTGTGGGGGCTCACGTCTGTAATCCCAGCACTTTGGGAGGCCAAGGTGGGTGAATCAGTTGAGCTCAGGAGTCTGAGACCAGCTTGGGTAACATGGTAAAACCCTGTCTCTACAGAAAATACAAAAATTAGCCAGGCATGATGGTGTGTGCCTGTAGTTCAGCTACTTGGGAGTCTGAGGCAGGAGGATTGATTGAGCCCAGGAGGTAGAGGTTGCAGTGAGCCGAGATCATGTCACTGCACTTCAGCCTGGGTGACACGGTGAGACTCTCTTAAAATAAATAAATACAATAAATAGAGTATTTAAAAACAGGCCAGGCACGGTGGCTCACGCCTGTAATCCCAGCACTTTGGGAGGCCGAGGCAGGTGAATCATGAGGTCAGGAGATCGAGACCATCCTGGCTAACACAGTGAAACCCCGTCTCTACTAAAAATACAAAAAAATTAGCCAGGCGTGGTGGTGGTCCCAGCTACTTGGGAGGCTGAGGCAGGAGAATGGCAGGAACCTGGGAGGCGGAGCTTACAGTGAGCCAAGATCACGCCACTGC
>NW_012115710.1:815503-817572 GCF_000951035.1 Colobus angolensis palliatus | reverse complement strand
CACCTGGACAAGTTTTTGGATTTACAAAAATCTAGACTCCGTCTCAAAAAAAAAAAAAAAAAAGAAGTCAATATTGAATATCCAAAATGTGCTGTTTATTGCTCAGAATCAACACATCCTCTTCCTATGGCACAATCACACACACACAGGGAAGACCTCACGCTGTGGAAAGATGGTCTCAGCTGCCCACTGCACCAGGGCGATGCAGGGACAAGAAGCTCCTACAGGAAGACCAGTGAGTGAGTTTCTGACCCCTTTCTTCAGAATCAACTCTCCTCTGGAGAAGCCCACACACACGCTGCAGCAACTGGGAGGTGGGCTGGACTGAACTCCCCCATTCAGGGCACACACCCAGCCCTGACCAAACCCCATGCAGAGAACAGCCTCCCTCACCTCTCTGGCCTCAGAAACGAAAGGTAGAGGCTGAACGTGGTGGCTCCCACTATAATCCTAGGACTTTGGGAGGCTGAGGCAGAAAGATCAATCGAGGCCAGGAGTTTAAGACCAGCCTAAATAACACAGTGAGACACCATTTCTCTTAAAATAAATAAATAAATAGATTTAGCCAGGCACAGTGGCTAACGTCTGTAATCTCAGCACTTTGGGAGGCCTGGACACAGGATCCAGAATTCACGGAAGAGTCCCGCAGGTGACACGAAGCTGTGCCGGTGGGGTTCAAAGCCATGAGCTGAGTTGATAAGGAAAGGCAATGAGTGTGGACAGAGAAAAGAAGTGGCTGAAGGACTAAGCCCATATTCAGAGAACAGAAAGTTCTGGACACACAAGAAGAGGAAAGCACAATGTGATCAGGGAGGCAACAAGAAAATTACAACAAATAGCCGGGCGCGGTGGCTCAAGCCTGTAATCCCAGCACTTTGGGAGGTCGAGGCGGGCGGATCATGAAGTCAGGAGATCGAGATCATCCTGGCTAAAACGGTGAAATCCCGTCTCTACTAAAAATACGAAAAATTATCCAGGCATAGTGGCGGGCGCCTGTAGTCCCAGCTACTCGGGAGGCTAAGGCAGGAGAATGGCATGAACCCAGGAGGCGGAGCTTACAGTGAGCCAAGATCACGCCACTGCACTCCAGCCTGGGCGACAGAGCAAGACTCCGTCTCAAAAAAAAAAAAAAATTGGTAAAACAAGAACGTGGTTCTATCCTCTCTAATGGGAAGGAAGTTCTGCTCCTATAACCGAACAAAATAATAACCATTCTCACCTAGCAGCAGCTGCACAACGGTCCCTGCAGAAACACCAGTCTCCATCGTATGGGTTTTCTGAGAATAGTTCAATGATTCTCCTGCATTTTCCATTTAGGTTGATTTCATGTATTAAAATAGATGATGGGATGAAAGAATCTTCTGCCACTGATGTCTGTCAGTCTAAAATTCCCATTCCATTCCCAGTCATTAATAAGAGTCTGGGGTTGGAAACACAGTGACTCACTTGGTCAGCTTCAAATGTAATATAAATGAACCAGAAAAAATTTCCCCTTATTAGCCTTATTTTACAGAATTTAGCAGGTATTTGTGCACATTCACACGAGACTTCCACATGCAGCTTCTCTACTCCTGGTCTATAGAGAGCTGACAGTGCATCCAGATGTGGCCCCTGAACAATCCCTGCTGCCCAACAGCACTCACACCACGGGACCCTCACCCTGTCTCCATCCACGTCTGGGTGTGAGCCCTTCCCAGGCCCATGCCCAGTGCCGCCTCTTCCCAAGTTCATGTCACTGGGTCACAGGAGATGGAATCTAAGCGAGATGAGAGACTGAGGGAAGGCATGGGTGAGTGTGAGCAAACCTGTCAGGCAGGAAGCTTCAGACTCAGAGAAGATTCCCAACTTCAAAGAATGACATTTCAGGAAGAAATAAGAGACAGAACCATCCACTGATAATATTATTTTACCTGGGTGAGAGCCATGCCCGACTTCTCTTTCCTTCCTCTTCCTCCTCTTCGAGGCTTCTTCCTTAGGTAACAGGAAAGTGCCTTTAGAAGTCAATATTGAGGCCGGGCGCGGTGGCTCAAGCCTGTAATCCCAGCACTTTGGGAGGACGAGACGGGCGG
>NW_012115710.1:811338-814396 GCF_000951035.1 Colobus angolensis palliatus | reverse complement strand
GGCCTGGGCGACAGAGCGAGGCTCTGTTTCAGAAAGAAAAAACAAAAAAAAAGACTGCATGATGAGGTGCTACAGGTTCAGAGCTCAGTCTAAAACTGTCCCTCACTTCAGACACAGTATGCAAGTGGTAACTGTCACTTATACTTTTGAGTGACCTGATAAATACTGTGGTTCTCTTAACCCCTCCTCTGCTTTAACTTTCTAGGACAGCTCTTCCTTCTGACTGTTCATCTGTATCCTCTGTAATATCCTTTACAACAAATGTGTAAACTAAGTGAAGTGTTCCCCTGAGTTCTTTGAGCTGCCCTTACAAATTAATAGAGCCTGAGGTGGTGGGGAGGGGGATGTCAAGGGAATTCCCAATGTATAGCTGGTCACTCAGAAGTTCAGGTACCAACGTGAGACTTGCAACTGGCACCTGATTCGGGGTCAATTTCGTGGAACTGAGCGTCAATCAGTGGGATCTGACGCTAACTCCAGGTACAGAGTTTCAGAATAGAGTTAAACTATAGGACACTCAGTTAGTGTCTGATAAAGAATGGGTTGTTGGTGGGAGAAATCCGCACACATTTTCCTGAGTGGAGGTGAGACATTGTGTAGAATGTGCACTGTTGTATTGAGTGTGACAGAAGGAAAACCAAAGGAAAAATATGTTTTCCTCTTAGTTCATACACTCATCCACACCCTAACCTATTCCAGGAAAAGGGAAGTGGGTGGACTCAAAACTAAATGAGCGACGTCACTGCGCTCTGGTTTGAATAGTGATTGCAAATGAAGCTATACCCTAATACTAACAACTGTCAAATGCACATCGTATGCATTTTACATAAAGGAGTTTCTTCAATTCTCACTTGCCGCTGCATGATTTGAGTAAACATATTTTAAATGTGTTGCATTATTATATACCCAGAAACCAATGTCACAACGTAACCATCACATTTAATCAACGCACCACTCACCTGGCCCCAGGGTCTCTCTCTTGCTTCCATATTGTGTGTTTCCCTCCCTCATTCTCTACATAGGTCTCACTCACATTAGCTTATTTTTTATTTTCTGTGTTTTTCCCCCGGACTCTTGCCTGAGGAGCGTCCCACTTTCTGCCCCTCTCCCTACCTTGCTGTCCTTCATCTCTCTGGACATCGAGGTTTTCTCTCTATTTCTCCAGTTGCTTTTCTCCTGCCTTCTCAGCTCCTTGTTTCACTCTTACTATCTCTGCAAATCCCTCATCCATCCTCTACTTTGCCATTTGTTTACGGGTTCCCCTCATTCTTTCCTCTCAGTTTTTCTACTTCTCTCTCTGTCTCTGTCCCTCTCTCTGTCTCCTAATCCCCTTGGCCCACACATTCACAGGAGGGTTTGGAAGGGCTCCTGCATCTTGGAGGAGCGCATTTTCCAGAGGCTGGGACTGGGCAGGCAAGAACACCGGGTGTCACAGGACAGGCCCCGGGCACCTCCCCAACGCGGGCTCTGGGGAAGCGGTGATCGCGAAGGCGAGGCCTGGGGAGCAGCAGGGCCCGGCACGAGGAGGAGGGAGGTTGGGGGGCGACGGCGCCTTAGGGAGAGGGGTGGGGTCTGCAGGATCCCAGGACCAGGCAGAGGACGCGGCCTCCCCCGGACCGGGACTGCGGCGCTGCGCCCCAGGGTCCGACGAGGGCAAGGCTGGGAGGTGCCCACGGCGAGAATCCACCTCGCGGGTGAGGACTTTAAAAAACCCGGGGTGGGAGGAGGGGTCAGGAAAGGGTTTTAAGCGGGAGGAAGACGCGAAAGGCCGAGGACAGGGAGCAGCCTCAGAGCGACTCCGAACCCACTCCGCGAGTCACCTGGGGTGGAGGGCGCGGTGCGGGGATCTTAAGGTCTGTAGCGAGCTCAGGAACTGGCTGCGGAAACAGGGCAGGGCGATTCGCAAGTTTAATCCACACTGAGGGACACTCACGCTCGGCGGCGCCACCTCCACCCAACGCGATCCGCTTCCGGAACTGCAGAAAACTGCGCGTGCGCGGAAAAGAGCCCCAGCACTCTGGGGGCGGGACCTGGGCGAGAGGCGGGGTCTGCGAAGGAAACGCTGGGGCGCAGCCGGGGCGGGGTCTGCGCTTCTCTCAGCCGCCCTCGCCCGCCGTCTCATCTTTCCCGGTTTGGAAATGCTGGAGTGTTCACCGGGTCCCGGGGAGCAGCGTTCCAATTTGAAGCAGTTTTAAGGTGAAAGAATACACTTATGTGGACCCCTTATGACAGAAACCAAAATGATTTCCTCTTACCAAGTTGAAAACGGTTTATGTTAAAATTGTTTGCCGGCGAGTTGGACCCAATTCTGCTAGGGAGTCTCCTGCAGCTCGGAAACGGGGATCTGGGATTCGGGGATCTCGGTCTGGGAACTGGGATCTTAGTGGAGGATTCACGAGGCACAGCGATTGGATCCAGGAATTCCTGCAATTAAAATGTAGTTAATTTAACTAAAATGTCCTGAAATTATCTCTGAGTATGATGCAAAGTAGAAAGGGAAATGCAGCGCCCTGCCTGGACCGATATGCAATTTAATGCAGTAGCCGATCGGAACCTCCTTTGCATTTCAAATCCCCATTCTCCCCAGTGGAAGAGTCAAGCCTGTGCTCAATTCATGGGAAAGTTAAGGCCCCCAATAAGTTAGATCACCAAGGGCTGCTTTATTGTTCTTTAAAATATATATTTTTATAAAGATGGGGGTCCAGCCCAGGCTGGTCTCCAATTCTTGGCCTCAAGCAATTCTCCTGCCTGGGCCTCCAAAAGTGCTGGGATTACAGGATTACAGTTGACTGTGCCCAGTCAACTGCTCATTGAAATCATGCGAATTTTTAAAAAAATAGAGATAAACTGCATTATTTTTGCTTACATTCGTTATTACGTTCCACACTTGAAATTAACCACAAACAACTTTAACATAATCTTTTTTCGCATCAAAATATGCTTAAGTCAATAATTTCTAAATATCGTGTAATTTCAAATTCACTTTATGGGCGTTCTTTTTTTGTTGTTGTTGTTGAGACGGAGTCTCACTCTGTCGCCCGGGCTGGAGTGCAGTGGC
>NW_012115710.1:808996-810078 GCF_000951035.1 Colobus angolensis palliatus | reverse complement strand
GCCACTGCATTCCAGCCTGGGTGACACAGCAAGCCTCCGTCTCAAAAAACAAAACAAAACAAACAAACAAAAAAGAAAACTGGGGTCTTCCCAAACCAAGAATTCAGGAGTTTCCACAGTAATTCAGTGTACTACAGTCAGTCTCCATTTTGTGATGTTGTACTACTAACACTTTTACAGCTCTGCACTTCCTCTTCCTGTTCTGCCCATTTGGTCAAACTGATCATGCTTGAGTGCTTCCTCCTTTGTCACTAGATGGACGTTCAAACCACATAAAGCTTCCTCTAACCCAGCCCCACACCTTATCAACCATAACACACCAAGCAAGTTGCTTATCTGGGCTCTCAAGCCATTTTTGGACTAGCTTTGGAAGTCTACCCAGCTTTCCCCAGAAACCCATTATTATGTAATAAACAGTCTCATAACACTTCTCAACCCAACTTGAGGTGAAATGCAATACAGTTCCAGTAGAGAGGTCACAAGTTCAAATTATCAAAATGTTATGAGGGTGAACATTCAAACTTTGTAGTTTATCTGCCAGGAAAAAAAAAATCTGAATGTATTATGTTCATTCTTAAAAGAAAGTATATATATTAATTTCTCCAATTGCCACTGATTATTCCAAGGGTAAAAAAGAGCTATTGTTGTTTTTATCCATATTCCCCACACTTTTTGTTTCCTAATGTCATATTTTTACTATACTTGTATTTTCACTTCATGTACGTCAAGATAAATGCCATAGGTGTTATTTGGCATGCAAGAAAGAGACATGCAAAAATATAATAGTATAGGGCATACGCATCAAGAGCAATGCAGACTTCAGGGCGTGAGAGTCTGAAATATCCTTTCTATGGGATTTTCATTATACCACATAAGTATCCCAAGGCAGAGTGTGGATAGACTAATTCAAGTGCAAAATACAATTAGTTTCTGGGCTGGACGTGGTGGCTCACGCCCATAATCCCAGAGCTTTGGGGGGCCAAGGCGGGTGGATCACTTGAGGTCAGGAGTTCGAGACCAGCCTGGCCAACATGGTGAAACCCTGTCTCTACTAAAAATACAAAAACTAGCCGGGTGCCGTG
>NW_012115710.1:806059-808616 GCF_000951035.1 Colobus angolensis palliatus | reverse complement strand
AGAAAAGAGGAGTTCTACTTTAGAACCAGCACAGGACATAAGAACTGGAATATAGTCTCGCTGTGTCACCCAGGCTGGAGTGCAGTGGTGCGATTCTCGCTCACTGCAACCTCCGCCTCCCAGGTTCAAGCGATTCTCCTGCCTCATCCTCCCGAGTAGCTGGGATTACAGGCATGTACCACCATGCGCAGCTAATTTTTGTGTTTTTAGTAAAGACAGCATTTCACCATGTTGGCCAGCCTGGTCTTGAACTCGCGACCTCAGGTGATCTGCCCTCCTCGGCTTCTCAAAGTGCTGGGATTACAGGCATGAGCCACCACACCTGGCGTCCTTTGTAAGGTTTCTATCCACTATGAATTCTTCGATGTTTTGCAAGGTTTGAATTTTGAGTGAAGACCTTGCCACATTCATTACATTTGTAAGGTTTCTCTCCAGTATGGATTGCCATATGGGTAGTTAGGGTTGAGCGAACACTAAAGGCTTTCCCACACTCATTACACCTGTAAGGTTTTTCTCCAGTGTGAATTCTTCTATGATTTGCAAGATGTGAATTTTGAGTGAAGACCTTGCCACATTCATTACATTTGTAAGGTTTTCCTCCAGTGTGGATGACCTGATGGGTAGCTAGGTTTGAATGTACACTAAATGCTTTGCCACACTCATTACACTTGTAAGGTTTCTCACCAGTGTGAATTCTCTGATGAACTGCAAGGTAGGAACTGTGCCTGAAGACCTTGCCGCAATCATTACATTTGTACGGTTTTTGTCCAGTATGTATTGTCTGATGGATAGTTAGGCTTGAATGAACACTCAAGACTTTGCCACACTCATTACACTTGTAAGGTTTTTCTCCAGTATGAACTCTCCAGTGCCTTGCAAGTTGTGATGTTTGACTGAAGGCTTTACCACATTCATCACACTTGTAAGGTTTCTCTCCAGAATGAATTCCCCGATGACTTGCAAGGTGTGAATTTTGTGTGAAGACCTTACCACAGTCATTACATTTGTAAGGCTTTTCTCCAGTATGAATTGCCTGATGGGTAGTTAGGCTTGATCGCACACTAAAGGCTTTGCCGCAGTCATCACACCTGTAAGGTTTCTCTCCAGTATGAATTCTTTGATGATTTGCTAAGTGTGAATACTGAGTGAAAACCTTGACGCATTCATTACATTTGAAAGGTTTTTCTCCGGTATGGATGATCTGATGCTTAGTTAAGTTTGAATGCATACTGAAGGCTTTCCCACACTTACTACACTTGTAAGGTTTCTCACCAGTATGAATTCGCCGATGCTTTGCAAGGTATGAATTGTGCCTGAAGACTTTGCCACACTCATTACATTTGTAAGGTTTTTCTCCAGTGTGGATTGTCTGATGGGTAGTTAGGCTTGAGCGAACACTAAAGGCTTTGCCACACTCATTACACTTGTAAGGTTTCTCTCCAGTATGAATTCTTTGATGACTTGCAAGGTGTGAATTTTGAGTGAAGCACTTGCCACATTCCTTACATTTGTAAGGTTTTTCTCCAGTATGGATAACCTGATGTGTAGTTAGTTTTGAATGTGCTCTAAAGGCTTTGCCACACTCATTACACTTGTAAGGTTTCTCTCCAGTATGAATTCTCCGATGACCTGCAAGGTTTGAAGGTTGACTGAAGACCTTTCCACATTCATGACATTTGTAAGGTTTTTCTCCAGTATGGATTACCTGATGGATAGTTAGGTTTGAACGAACAGCAAAGGCTTTGCCACGCTCATTACACTGGTAAGGCTTCTCTCCAGTATGAATTCTCTTATGACTTGTTAGCCGTGAGTTTTGATTGAAGACCTTGCCACATTCATCACATTTATAATGTTTTCCCCGATTATTAAGAGACTTCTCAACTTGATTGTATTCATAAATTTTCCCTTCACCTTGAAATTGCTGCAGTTCAGGCAGATGTGACTGAAAACTTACTCCAAGCTGATTTTCAATAAGCTTGTTTCCTGTAGCCCTTCTATCATGTTGATCTCTTCTACCAGGGAGATTTTCTTTTTGCAACATAAGTACTCTTTTGTCATTTCCTTCATCATCTTTCCACTGACACTCAAAGTAATATGTATTTTTCTGAACTTCCTGGAAGGACAGGACTTCATCATGGCTTTCAAGTCTCTCCAACTTCACCATGTGGAATGCTTCTCCCATATTGTTCTTCCCCTTTGGTGGCAAATCCTTGTTTACACATTTACAAGAAATATCTGTAAGATATAAAGAACCATAGGTTTCCAATTAATTATAGTGCGTAAATAATTATTTCCCATTGAAAAACCTAATGTTACACTGAAAGGAATAGTTATATTGAACAGACTTATGATTCTTCAGAACCATAATTTTCCAGAACACAAAAGGAATAGGATTCCTTATCAAAGAAAAGGTGGTAACGTGTAATTCAAATAGTAAGGGATCCTAGTTTTAAACAATCTGTGAACAAAACCCTCATATTGGCCGGGCGCGGTGGCTCAAGCCTGTAATCCCAGCACTTTGGGAGGCCGAGACGGGCGGATCACGAGGTCAGGAGAT
>NW_012115710.1:803679-805391 GCF_000951035.1 Colobus angolensis palliatus | reverse complement strand
CTGCCTCAACCTCCTGAGTAGCTGGGATTACAGGTGCCTGCCACCACGCCCAGCTGATTTTTGTATTTTTAGTAGAGACAGAATTTTACCATCTTGGCCAGGCTGGTCTTGAGCTCCTGACCTCGTGATCCACCCACCTTGGCCTCCCAAAGTGCTGAGATAACAGGCATGAGCCACTGCACCCAGCCTGTTTATATTATTCTTGACTGCAAATGGTGTCACATGCAGTAAGTGTGTGTATAAGTTTTGATAAGTTTTAATTTTTTATCATAGATTTGTGTTTTTTTTTTTTTGAAACAGAGTCTTGTTCTGATGCCCAGGCTAGAATGCAGTGGTGCAATCTTGGCTCACTGCAACTTCTGCTTCCCAGGTTCAAGTGATTCTCTGGCCTCAGCCTCCCAACTAGCTGGGTTTACAGGCATGTGCCACCACGCCCAGCTACTTTTTGTATGTTTAGTAGAGACAGGGTTTCATCATGTTGGCCAGCTGGTCTTGAAATCCTGACCTCAGGTGATCCACCCACCTTGGCCTCCCAAAGTGCTGGGATTACAGGCGTGAGCCACCGCACCCAGCCAGATTTGTGTGTTTTTTTATGGTGGTAAATAATAGAGTAGTACTTTATGCATTCATGACATATCTAATTTTTTCTTAATTTTTATGGTATTTTTAGGTTATGCAATTTGTCTGCTTTATCAAATTGTTGCAAATGTCTTTAAAAATTTCCAGTATATTTACTGGAATAAAACCCGTGTATAAGATGACCCATGGAATTCAAACCTGTGCTGTTCAAGGGCCAACTGTATACCCAGAAGTGGGATTGCTGGATAATATAGTACTTTTATTTTTATTTTTTTGAGAAATTTCCATATAATTTTTCATAATGCCTAGACTAATTTACATTAAATCAATAGTGTATGAGAACCCCCTAGTCTCCATATCTTTGCTAACACATATCTTTTGTCCTTCTGACAGTAGCCATTCTGACAGCTATATGATATTTTATTCTGCTTTAAATTTGCATCTCTGCAAGAAGTGATGTTGTTGGCTATTTGTCTGTCTTCCTTCAAGAACTGTATATTGAGGCTCACGCCTGTAATCTCAGCACTTTGCGAGGCCAAGTTGGGCAGATCACCTGAGACCAGGGATTTGAGACCAGCCTGGCCAACATGGTGACCAAAAATGCAAAAATTAGCCAGGCGTGGTGGCACGCATCTGTAGTCCCAGCTACTTGGGAGGCTGAGGCAGGAGAATAGCTTGAACCTGGGAAGCAGAGATTGCAGTGAGCCGAGATTGCGCCACTGCACTCCAGCCTGGGCGACAGAGCAAGACTCCGTCTCAAAAAAAAAAAAACAAACAAGCAAACAAAAAAAACCCCTCATATTGTACAAACCCATATTAGCCCGGAAAGGAGTATTTTCCAACCATGACCCAAGGCTACCAATTGGCAATATGTTTTATATGGCTGTCTCAGAATTCAAGAGAAAGAATTCTTATATTGTGCCTATTTAGAGCATATTTGTTATGCACAAGTAAATGCTAAAGCACAACATGATATACTGTAATGGTAAATAACTCACAGCAAACATATGTAATGAATAATTAAAGAAGCAGTAATTCTGAATTGGAAAAAAACAATAGCACTGAAAAAATGAGGAGGAATTCAATTTTAAAATGTCAGAAAAAACTTTTTGAATTGGAAAAAAAAAAAAAAA
>NW_012115710.1:781974-796299 GCF_000951035.1 Colobus angolensis palliatus | reverse complement strand
GGAGGCGGAGCTTGCAGTGAGCTGAGATCCGGCCACTGCACTCCAGTCCGGGCGACAGAGCACGACTCCGCCTCAAAAAAAGAAAAAAAAAAGAAAAAGAAAAAACTGTCCTTTTTTCATTGTGTGTTTTTGGCACCTCTGTCAAAAGCCAACTGGCCGTATATTCATCATTTTTTTTTTTCTGATATGGAGTCTCACTCTGTGGCCCAGGCTGGAGCGCAGTGGCGTAATCTCAGCTGACTGCAACCTCTGCCTTCTGGGTTCAAGTGATTCTTCTGCCTCAGCCTCCCGAGTAGCTGACCACCGCGCCTGGCTAATTTTTGTATTTTTAGTAGAGACAGGGTTTCACCATATTGGACAGGCTGGTCACGAACTCCTGACCTCGTGATCCACTCACCTCAGCCTCCCAAAGTGCGGGAATTACGGGGGTGAGCCACCGCATCCGGCTTTCTTTTTACTCTTTCTATTCTGTTCCACTGGTTGACGTGTCTATTTTTAAGGAAGTACTATCCTGTTTTAATTACTATATCTTCGTAATATAGTTTGAAATAAGGTAGTGTGATGCCTCCAGGTTTGTTCTTTTTGTTCAATGAATCCCATGCTCAAGTGTGAAAAAAATAGGCTATACACCCCATATAGGACTGGGATCAGAAAGAGAAAGTTTCTGTCCACTGTACTGAACAACTTGGCTAACCATCTCAGAGGATCCAATCCACTCCCCTTGTCACCCACATCCACAAACTGTGGCAAAGTGGAATAGAAGAAGTAGCTGCAACCTCAACAGGCAAGGAATGCTTAAGATAGCTCCATGAAGTTTCTGGGGCCCCAGGTGCAAAGGAGGAGTGGCCAACGTTTTCTATTTTCCAAGCTCATGAAATGGGATAAAATATGGATAGGGGCACTTGTCATAACTATGGAGACCTCACGTCTGATCTCTGTGGACAGAAAGATAAGGATTTTTGATGGAATGAAGCACAGAAGGAGAGACTAAGGAGGAAAGCAACCCTTTTGAAAGGAACCAAGAGTTCATAGAAACTAAGTAATAGACGGTTGTAGGTCATGATCAAGACTTTGCATGTGTTGCTGTTTGGGCTGTAGCACCACTGCAGATTGGAAGGATAAACTTTTACACATCTAAAGAACAGAGTATTAAGTGGTAGGGAAAAAAATTCTTTTCAGTGATCACAGGATATAAACTTTTATTTTCCCAAAAAATTCTCCCATTTGCAGGGTGTTTCTCCAACACTGTCTAATGAGACGCTTTCTCTCTGCACATCTGAACTCTGACCTGTAATCACACCTCTGATCCACTCCCACTTGCTATTTTCTCTTGGCTGTTCACATTCCAGGGCTCCTTCCCTTGTTCCAACAAGGAGATAATACTCAGATCAAAAGGAGAGATTCCTGCTTATGAAAAGAAAGAAGGCCAGGCATGGTAGCTCATGCCTGTAATCCTAGCACTCTGGGAGGCTGAGAAGTGCAGATCACCTGAGGTCAGGAGTTCGAGACCAGCCTGGCCAACATGGTGAAACCTTGTCTCTACTAAAAATACAAAAATTGGCCGGGCGCGGTGGCTCAAGCCTGTAATCGCAGCACTTTGGGAGGCCGAGACGGGCGGATCACGAAGTCAGGAGATCGAGACCATCCTGGCTAACACGGTGAAACCCCGTCTCTACTAAAAAATACAAAAAAACTAGCCGGGCGAGGTGGCGGGCGCCTGTAGTCCCAGCTACTCGGGAGGCTGAGGCAGGAGAATGGCGTGAACCCGGGAGGTGGAGCTTGCAGTGAGCTGAGATCCGGCCACTGCACTCCAGCCTGGGTGACAGAGCGAGACTCTGTCTCAAAAAAAAAATAATAATAATAAATAATAAATAAAAATAAAAATACAAAAATTAGCTGGGCGTGGTGGCTAAAGCCTATAATCCCAGCTACTCAGGAGGCTGAGGCAGGAGAATCACTTGAACTCAGGAGGTGGAGGTTGCAGTTGCAGTGATCTGAGATCGTGCTATTGCACTCCAGCCTGGGTGAGAAGAGTGAAACTCCATTTCAAAACAAAAAAAAGAGAGAAAAAAAAGAAAAAGAAATACAATGTGCTGTGGCTTTTCCAGAATTGTACCCTTAGGTTAACATGAGAAGAGAGGAAACTGCAGATGGATTTGGAAAAACATTTCAACAGTTGATCCACTGGATGCCTCCTGAGTGATTAGGAAACACCACACTACACAGATATCTGGCTTTCTTCCATGAACCACTAAATCAAAAGCACAGAAGTAGAAAACAGAAAATCAAACATTTTAAAAGTCTGGTACGAGGTATTATGCATACAAAGCTCTAAAACTCTCCACAAAGTGGGCAGACCATCTCAAGAAACGGCAAGATTAAAGTCCAGATTCTGCATGATCAGGCTTTTCATTTCTGAGTCAATAGGACATCAGTCCTCATCGAGGAATGCAGGGGCTCTCAAGAGACTCACAAGGGAAAATGAAAACATACATGAGAACAGACCCTGACTTCTAAAAGAAAGTCATCCTCACCCAGGGAGACCAGGTTCCTATAATTCTCCAACATGACGTCCCTGTACAAAGTCTTCTGAGCAGGGTCCAGGCATTTCCACTCCTCCTGAGAGAATTCTATGGCCACATCCTTGAATGTCAACTGTCCCTAAAATGAAAAACACATTTCACCAAGTGACTATAAGGCAAATTTGAATCTTCACATAAAACGAGAAGAGGAGAGAGCTGTAAGAATAGGTTCAATTCAAGTAAGCAGACTGACACATCCAGGCTGTGATCACAGTACATACAGATTTGATCTTCATCCCCTTTTCCTGAAGAGCTCACTTGAAATCTGTGAGGTGATAAGTATCTTTTTGTACGTCAGTGAGACTAACTGGTGGCTGAAGGCCGCTAGATAGCTTCAGGGTGTGGGCTGGACACTGGAAAGACAAAGACAACATTACAGGGGTAGGCTGGGCGCAGTGGCTCATGCCTGTAATCCCAGCACTTTGGGAGGCCGAGGCCAGTGGATCACCTGAGGTCAGGAGTTCGAGACCAGCCTGGCCAACACGGTGAAACCCTGTCTCTACTAAAAATACAAAAATTAGCTGGGCATGGTGGTGCACACCTGTGATCCCAGCTACTCAGGAGGCTGAGGCAGGAGAATCACTTCAACCTGGGAGGCAGATGTTGCAGTGAGCTGAGATCACGCCACTACACTCCAGCATGGGTGACAGAATGAGACTCTGTCTCAAAATAAATAAATAAAAATAAAAATAAATAAATAAATAAAAGATTACAGGGTTGGGACTTCCATGCTTAATCTCCAACACTGCAAAAGGGAAGAAGGGCTGAAGGTTCAGTTGAACATCTATGGCCAATAATGTAAACAGTCTTGCCTATGTAATGAAGCTTCCATAAAAATGCAAAAAATTAAGGTTCTGAGGAGCATTTGGGACAGATGATAACATGGAGGCTCCTTGAGTGGTGCACCCACAGAGGGCATGGAAGCTCAGAGCTCCTCCCTATCTCACCCAATAGATCGCTTCCATCTGCATTCTTTGTTATATCCTGAGCAATAAATGAATCAATATGAATCAAGTGTTTCCCTGAGTTCTGTGAGCCACTGTAACCCATTAACTGATCCCAATGAAGAGGTCATAAGAATTTACAACTTAAGCTGGTTAGCAAGAAACCCAAGCCACAACCTATGTTTGCGAATGGCATTGAGGTGGCTGCACCCTTGTGGGACTGAGCCCTATACCTGTGGGATGTGATGCTATATCCAGACAGTGTCAGAATTGAACTGACTGGGAGGACACCCAGGTCACGTCCACTGCAGAACTGCTTGATCGATGTGATGGAAAACCCAACACATCTGGGAGAACGGAAGCGTTCTGTGTTGCAAGTAGTAGGAGAAACTGTATCCGGCTGGGCGCGGTGACTCACGCCTGTAATCCCAGCACTTTGAGAGGCCGAGGTGGGTGGATCACCTGAGGTCAGGAGTTCGAGACCAGCCTGGCCGATGTGGCGAAACCTCGTGTCTACTAAAAATACAAAAATAGCCAGGCATGGTGGTGGGCACCTGTAATCCCAGTTACTCGGGAGCTGAAGCAGGAGGATCATTTGAACCTGGGAGGTGGAGGTTGTGGTGAGCCACGATCATGCCATTGCACCCCAGCCTGGGCAACAAAGAGCGAGACTCTATCTCAAAAAAAGAAAAAAAAAAAACTGAATCAGTTTTTCCCTATATTCTCACACACTAAGGTTTACTTGAGCAAGTTACGTCTGCTTAATCCTGTTTTATTATTCTTTTCCCTAAGAGGTTATGATATCCTCTAAATTAGTGAGGATTTCTGTTTTGTGGACAATAAATAAATATACAGATACAAAATCGGCTGGGCGCAGTGGCTCACTCATGCCTGTAATCCTAGCACTTTGGGAGGCCAAGGTGGGGGAATCACTTGAGGTCAGGAGTTCAGGACCAACCTGGCCAACATGGTGAAACCCTGTCTCTACGAAAAATACAAAAATTAGCCGGAAATTGCTTGAACCTGGGAGGCAGAGGTGGCAGTGAGCCAAGATTGTGCCACTGCACTCCAGCCCAGGCAACAGGGGGACAAGCAAAACAAACAAAAAAGCCCAGCACAAGTTCATCTCTACCAGTGTTAGATAGATATTATGTCTGATACATCAAGTAATATTCAGCATCTAGATGACCTAGGGAATGAGTGGTGTCTTCAAGGATGACAACATCCACAGTGGCTTTGAAGAAAAAACAAGTCAGAGTCTTAAAACTATGACGAGAGCAATAGCAATGATAGGGATTTAAGAACAAGGTCCGTATGAGAGGTAGCATTTGAAATCCTCTATGTATACGAACACGTACAACACTGTAGCCCATGAGAGAAAGATCTGCTCCCATTTTACTGTGGGGACAGCTGTTTCACAGACACGCTGAGAAACTTGTCTCAGGTCAAAGAGCTAAAAATGACAGAGCAAGTACCTGTACCCAGGTGTCTAGGAATTAAAATTAAACCTAAGCAATCGGTTAAGGAACAGGCAAGCTACCTGAAAGAGCAGCTCACAAAGCCCTGAATAATCTTCCAAAGAGAGTAAGGAGGCGGTTTGGAATGCTAAAGCATTGAGGAAGGCTACATAGTCAAGCGCCTTCAGAGTTTTCATTTTAGAATCTCAGTGTCTTGAGATCAGCACAAAGGAGTCCATGTGTCTGTCCAAGGTCCTGAAACGGAGGTCATTTTGGAAGAATTCATTGATGTAACAACATGTACCAATGTCTAAGAGATTCCCAACATCCTTTTGTGCAACATGTATCAGCAGCTGCCCACAGCTCTTTGGTTTACCATTCTGCTGTGAATGACTGACACGTAGATTGGTCTGAATAGTTTCTTGGTCATTAAACTGGTTAGGAAAGAATTTTCCCAGTCTTTAAGATGCTACACTTTGGCTGAAATCCTCTCAACTACTCTGAAAATGAGGTTTAAAAACTAAAGAAGTTGGCCGGGCATGGTGGTTCATGCCTGTAGTCCCAGCACTTTGGGAGGCCAAGGCAGGCAGACTGTTTGAACCCAGGAGTTTAAGACCAGCCTGGGCAACATAGCAAGACTTTGTTTCTACAAAAAAGTAAAAATAATAATAAAAGGAAAAATAAACAAATGCAAATAAATAAAGAAGTACAAGAAATGAGAGAATGTTGGAGAATGAAGGGTAAAATGATGTCGAGCAAAACTGGCCACAGAATGTGTTAATATATTCCAGTTCAAATAGTGTTTTATGAAGAAAGAGACTTTAAAATCTCAGGGGTAAGCAAATTTAAACTGAAAACAGAATAAAAAGTCCTAGAAAGATATAGTAAAAAGTAGTGTCTGTCTCTTTGCATAAAGTAGTATAATATAGCTTGCATAAAGTAGTATGATATAGTTTGCATAAAGTAGTATAATATAGTTTGCATAAAGTAGTATGATATAGTTTGCATAAAGTAGTATGATATAGTTTGCATAAAGTAGTATAATATAGTTTGCACACATTTGTAAAACAACCAGCTGGCAAGGGAATTATCTCAAAGAACTACACAGGAGTCAAATGAGATTATCAAGGACAACAAACCACTTCTTTTATTACAATGTCACACTTATAGAAGAAAGCACATGTCAAAGCCTAATTTTAGCACTGAATTCGGGACTTTGTCACTGGAAATTTGGGTAGGATCAAAAGAGAAAATAAAGATAAAAGTGGCTATGGGTTTTGTAGAAATATGTAAATTTCTTTTTTTTGTTGTTTTTTTGGAGATGGAGTTTTGCTTTGTCACCCAGGCTGGAGTGCAGTGGGTTCAGGGAGCTTCCAAATGGCTGACACGTGGAGGTTCCTGGAGAACGGCATACCCAGGGAGGGCAGGGAAGCTCTGCACCGCTTTCCCCATACCTCACCTTATGCATCTCTTCACTGGTATCTTCTGTAATAGTATTTATAATCAACCTGTAAAACTGAGTGTTTCGCTGACCTCTAAGAGTTGCTCCAGCAAATTAAAGAAGGGTTCATGGGAACCTCAACTTGAGGTTGGTCGGTGAGAAGTTTCAGAGGCCTGGACATGCACCTGGGAACTGAGCCATCAATCTGTGAGATCTGACACTATCTTCACGCAGTGTTGGAACTGAACTGGAGGACAGCCAGTTGGTTGCTCGCTGTTTGTTGGTGGGGAGAAATCCCTCGCATGTGGCCACAGAAGTCTTCTGTGTGGATTGTGGTGTTGGTGTGAGAGCAGAGGGAAACATGGTGTTTGAGTTGTTTTGCCTAAACAGCACCAAAAGTAAATTGACACGAGGTCACCTAACTGAGAAAAACTGAAACAAGTTCAAGGCTAACAATATGGAACTTCACCACAGGTCATTATATACACAAACGCATTTGTGCCCATATGTTACTATCCTATTAGTTCATTAATAGATAGTGGAGAACAGGCCGGGCACAGTGGCTCACACTTGTAATCCCAGCACTTTGGGAGGCCGAGTCAGATGGATCACCTGAGGTCAGGAGTTTGAGACCAGCCTGTCCAACATGGAAAACCCCATCTCTATTAAAAATACAAAAATTAGCCAGGTGTGGTGATGGACACCTGTAATCCCAGGTGCTTGGGAGGCTGAGGCAGAAGAAGAATTGCTTGAATCTAGGAGGGGGAGGTTGCAGTGAGCCAAGATTGTGCTCCTTCACTCCAGCCTGGGTGAAAGAGTGAAACTCCATCTCAAAAAAAAAAAAAAAAAGGCAGCAGAGAACAAATTTAAGGCCATAAAAATATTTAAAATGTGATTTCAAACGATAAAACACATACAATTTATTTAAATCATGGTACGTCTTTTATAAAACCATGGGCGTATGCATCTACATATTCATGTGCAGACATCACGCGTACCAGTTAAATTAAGTGAAATAAGAAGATGTGTCTCAATGATGTATTTGTTTTTGATGATATCTTTAGTTGTCTTTTTTGTTCATGTGCATTTGAGAAAGTCTGGGACAATTAAAATGCACGAATTGTACTTAATTTAGTTTATAAACATTTTTGTAAGTTAAGCTGTAAAAATGCTAAAACAAAAATATGTAAGAACTTGTACTCCAATTGGTATTAAATACAATTATTAAAAATACAGATACCATTTTTTCCAGTTAAATTTAGATATTTAGGCATTAACAAAAGCCCAATGGAGGTTTTAGTTTATTTTACTCATGAAATCATAACATAAGATTAGGACTTTTTAAATATCATACATTAATTTAATAGACTTAAGAAGTATATATTGCAACAATACTTACTCGAAGAAATTATTGGATAATTAAAAATCAGTCCAAAAAGGAAATTTGAAAAACACCCAAAAGCTAATATTAAACAAGAAAATTTCACCAAACGTCATAATCAGGCAGTAAATGCTGGATGCATTTGCTCTAAATTAAAATGGAGAAAATGGGCTGGGCGCGATGGCTCATGCCTGTAATCCTAACACTTTGGGAGGCCAAGGCGGGTGGATTGCTTGAGTTCAGGAATTCAAGACAATCCTGGGCAAAATAGCAAGACCCCCCATCTTTACAAAAAATATAAAAATTAGCTGGGTGTGGTGGCATGCACGTGTAGTCCCAGCTACTCCGGAGGCTGAGGCAGGAGAATGGCATAAACCCGGGAGGCGGAGGTTGCAGTGAGCTGAGATCCGGCCACTGCACTCCAGCCCGGGCGACAGAGCAAGATTCCGTCTCAAAAAATAAAAAAAATAAAAAGGAGAAAATGGGGCTCACCAAGGCTCCAGCTAAAGCCCACTTCAGAGCATGCCTGAGCTGAGACCAAGAAAATGGTGAAGTAGGAGCTAGATCTGTTAAAACTAACAGATGACATACTCATAACCTAGGAAAAGAATGCATTGAAGTATAAGAACTAATAACAACACTGTGAAAACAATCTTCATTCTTTCTTTAGCAGCTCTCATTAAACACACAATGCATCTCATGAGTACATTAGGAATGATACAATGCTACCTATTAAAATACCTTTCCACACCTATTTAAAGAAATTATAAAAGTGTACTAAAGTGATGATGTCAATAAAATAGAGGAATAGGAACTCCCAAACACTACCTCCACCATGGAGACACAAATTTAGTAACAATATATGAACCAACTGCCTTTGTGAGAAATCCAGTAATCATTTAAGGGGCTGGAACTCTTAACAGAAGTCTAGTAGGAAAATACAGGACATCTGCTCACAGCGGCCTTACCCTGGCATAATGCAGTGTCACTGCAAGAAAAACACCAATTTCCCATTTCTCCTGGGAGAGGAAAAGTATGAAAACATTCATCCAATATCCTGTCTTTTCAGGGCGCTGCTGAGGGATAAGTTTCTCTCTTGGTTGAATATAAGTAATGAAGGCCAGGAGCGGTGGTTCACACCTGTAATCCCAGCATTTTGGGAGGCCGAGGCGGGTGCATCGCTTGAGCTCACGAGTTGGAGATCGGCCTGGGCAACATGGTGAAACCCCATCTCTATTAAAAATACAAAAAAATAGCCAGGCATGGTGATGCACACCTGTAGTCCCAGCTACTTGGGGGGCCATGGCAAGAGAATCACTTGAACCCAGGGGGCAGAGGTTGCAGTGAGCTGAGATTGCATCACTGCACTCCAGCCTAGGCAACAGAGCAAGACTCTGTCTAAACAAACAAACAAACAAAAAAGGAGTTTGGAGTCAGAAACACAGTGACTCACTTGTTCAGCATCAAATGCAATATACATGAGGCTACAAAGCTTTCCCCACAGTGGTCTCATTTTACAGCATTTCGTGGGTGCTTGTACACAGTAACATCTGCCTTCATAACCAGCTTCTCTTATCAGAATTTACACAGAGCTGGCAATATATTCAAATATGGCCTGAACAATCTGTGTTGCCCAACAGCACTGACACCACGGGGCCCTCACCCCGTCTCCATCCACGTCTGGTGTGAGCCCTTCCCAGGCCCATGCCCGGTGCCGCCTCTTCCCAAGTTCATGTCACTGGGTCACGAGAGACGGAATCTAAACGAATGAGAGGGACTGAGGGAAGGCACGGGTGAGTGTGAGCAAACCTGTCAGGCAGGACGCTTCAGACTCAGAGAAGATTCCCAACTCCAAGCCCCAGCGTTGCTGAGAGGAAGGAGACAGAACAATCCACCGAGAATATCATCTCACCTGAGGAGGAGCCATCTGCCTCCTTTGCTGCTTTCCTCTTCCTCTTCTTCCAGGGTTCTACCTTGGGTAACATGAGAGAGACTTTAGAATTCAATCCTGAATGGCAAAACTATGCTGTTTATTGGTTAGAATCAACACACCCCCTCCCTGTGCCATAACCTTATACACAGGGAAGACCTTACCCTGTGGAAAGATGATCCTCTGCCACCCACTGCACCAGAAAAGATGCAGGGCTGAGAAACTCCTACAGGAAAAACAAGTGAGTTTCTGACCTCTTTCTTTAGAACCCGCTCCCCTCCTGGAGAGGCCCCCACACAGGCTGCAGCAGTGGGGAGCTGGGCTGGAATGAGCTTCCGTTCAGGGCACAGACCCAGCCCTGACCAAACCCCATGCAAAGCAGAGCCCCCCTCCCCTCTGTGGATCACAGGCTGATCTCAGCCTTCAGAAACGATCAGCAGTGCCCTGGTGCTCAGTGGTAGATACAGAATACCAGAATAGAACCAATCTTTAAATGGCACTGAAGCTGGGCTGCAACTTACTTGAATGAAAATCTCTGCTAAGGGGGCATAAGAGATGTATTTGCAAAATGCCTCAGCGTTCTTGAGCTCCACTGAGAGGGGCCAAGCCCAGCAGAGCCCCCCACCTTCTGGCTCTACTCTCCCTGGGGGCCTTGTTGTCACCAGGATCCAGACAGTGGAAGGTGAAGCAGCACAGAGAAACATGCAGAACAGCCGACATGGACCAGAGGGGAGGGTGGGGGTGGGGCCGGAATGCTGAAGCGGGGGTCAGGGAGAGGGTCACAGAAGTCCCCACTGAGGAAGTGATATCAGAACAAAGACCTGGGTTAGGAAGGGTGTTTGCACCTGCAGCTGAGGGGCCAGAGTCTTAGGCACAGGGACCACCCATGTGAAGACCCTGAGGCAGGAGCAACTTGGGGACCCCAGAAAAGGAAAGGGGCCTGAGTGACTGGAGCAGAGGAGCGAGGAGGACGCAGGCAGGAGATGAGGTCAGAGAGGTCCTAGGGGAGCAGGTCAGGCAGGGCTGAGGTCTTCAAACAACTTTTTTCCCACCTCCAAAGAATGTTTAGGCTGGGTGCAGTGGCTCTTGCCTGGAATCTCAGCATTTTGGGAGGCACAGGTGGGTGGACTGCTTGATGCTTGAGCTCAGGAGTTTGAGACCAGCCTGGGCAACATGGCAAAACCCCATCTCTAAAAAAGGTACAAAATTTAGTCACGTGTGTTGGTACGGGCCTGTGTATGTGTATGTGTGTGTGTGTGTGTGAATAGACAAGACCACTAATCTGGATATGCTCATCAAAATAATTCCGTTGAAGTCAAAGTTGACGCAGTGGAGGAGGGACTGCCACCGTCCTGAGACTGTGGTGCAAAACTGAAGCCAGCAACAGCCCGGAGCAGGGACAGACCACTCCCGGTACCTACTGGGTTGAGATCGCAGGACTTAAGACAGGTGGGTGGGCCTGTTGGAGAGCTCTTCCCTTTACTGTTTGAGACAGGGAAAAATCAAACTGTTCATACTATTGTGACACTCAACCCAGAATACTTCACCTGCAGTCACCAAAATGTGTGTAGTTTCCCCCACAATGACCAGTTCTGCAGTGGACTCCCAGTGGCGGGGGGCGGGGGGTCCTACAATTTCACCCCACTCTGACGCTGTCAGATCTCCCAGGTGAAGATCTCAGTGTGCTATATGCTAGTAGTAACTCCTGGCTACACTCTCACCGGATAAATCCCGTGATTCTCTGAACCCCTTCCTTGGATTCAATTAACTGGCTAAAAGCATTCATCTATGTGATTTGTAGTATCCTTTATCACAGTTGGGTAGGCCGGGCGCGGTAGCTCATGCCTGTAATCCCAGCACTTTGGGAGGCCAAGGTGGGTGGGTTACCTGACATCAGGAGTTCAAGACTAGCCTGGCCAACATGGTGAACCCCCTTGTCTACTAAAAATACAAAAATTACCCGGGCGTGGTGGCGGATGCCTGCAATCCCAGCTACCTGGGAGGCTGAGGCAGGAGAATTGCTGAGCCCGGGAAGCAGAGGTTGCAGTGAACCGAGATTGTGCCATTGCACTCCAGCCTGGGTGACAGAGCAAGACTCCATCTCAAAAACAAACAAACAAAAAACAACTGGGTAAACCAAGGAAAATGTTTCCCTGAGTTCTACAAGCTGCTGTGGCAAATTAATAGCACCTCAGGGAGGGCTGAGGAGAATCCCCAATTTATACTCAATGGGTCCGAAGCTCAGAATCTGGGACTTGGGGCTGGTATGTGAAGTGGGAACCCTCAACTAGTGGGATCTAATGCTAACTCTGGGTAGATAGTGTCCCAATGGAATTAAATTATAGGACAGTCAGGTAGTGTCTGCTGAAGAATTCCGTGTTGGTGGGGAGCAATCCCCACCCCACACATTTTGGTGATGAGAGGCGATGCATTCTTTGTTTAGTGTTCATTACCTGATTATGAGGGGAGGAAAAACACTTTAGTTTTTCCTCCTCATTCATACACTTGCCTACATATTACCCCATCCTAGGAAAAGGAAAGAGAGTGACCGACAACCGAATGAGTCAAGTCACTGCCCTCTGGTAGAATAGAGATTGCAAATAGAAGCTAACCTCTGATGCCAGGAATTATAAAATGCACATGTCTTACAGACAGGACTTTTGTAATTCTCACCAGCATCTCCACAACAGAAACAAAATATAAACATATAAAATTTGTTAGATTATTAGGGGCCGGGCACAGTAGCTCACGCCTGTAATCCCAGCACTTTGGGAGGCTGAGGTGGGTGGATCACCTGAGGTCAGGAGTTCGAGACCAGCCTGGTCAACATAGGGAAACCCCATCTCTACTAAAAATACAAAAGTTAGCCAGGTGTGGTGGTGCACGCCTGTAATCCCAGCTACTTGGGAGGCTGAGGCACGAGAATCACTTGAACATGGGAGGCAGAGTTACACTGAGCTGAGATCATGCCATTGCACTCCAGCCTGGGCAATAGAGACTCTGTCTCAAGAAAAAAAAAAATTGTTAGATTATGGACACAGAAATCAATATATCACGATGTAATTATCCATACCCACTGAAACCACCACATATCTGGGCCAAAGTCTCCCTCTTTCTTCCTTCCTGTGTGTTTCCTCCCTCAAGCTGTACATCTCTCATTCTCTTCTTCTCTCTCTGGCTTTTTTTCTTGTCTGTGTTTCAGCCTGGGTCGCTGCTCCTCATTTTGAGCCCTTCTCCTCTCCTGCTGTTTCTCCTTCCCTCTATTCCTTCTCTTCCACCTGTTCTGCTCCATTCTTGCAACTTGTTTCACTTCTTATTCCTCTTTCACCCCAATCTTTTGGTTGTCCCCAATCTCCATATATTTTTGCCTCTTTCTTCCCTTATCTCTGCTCTCTCTGTTAAATCCCCTCTTCCCTGTCTCACCTCCTTGTCCCCACTCTCTGGCACCCCCAGATCCCAGGTCTCCCCCTGCTGTGGTTCTCCCTCTGCTCTCCTTGTCACCGGCTGCCCCCTCTTGCTGTCCCAGCACCACGCTGCTGTCTGTCCTGGCTCCAAATCCCCCTTTCTCTCCCCCACTCTCTGTCGGAGGAGCTGCCCCTCTCCCTACCTTGCTGTGTCCTTCATCTCTCTAGACATCGAGCTTTTCTCTACATTTCTCCAGTGGTTTCTCCATGCTGTTACTTTCTCAGCGACTTCTTTCACCCTTACTGTCTCTGCAAATCCCGACCCATCCTCTACTTTGCCATGTTTATTGGTTTCCCTCATTCTTTCCTCTGTCTCCGTTTCTCTGCTTTTCTCTCAGCCCCTTTCTCTATCTCCTGATCCCCTTGGCCCACACATTCACAGGAGGGTTTGGAGTAAGACGCCCGCATTCTGGAGGAGCGCATTTTCCAGCGGGTGGAGCTGGGCAGGCAAGAACACCGGGTGTCACAGGACAAGCCCCGGGCACCTCCCCAACGCGGGCTCAGGGGAAGCAGTGACTGCGAAGGGCAGGCCTGGGGAGTAGCAGGGCCCGGCATGAGGAGGAGGGAGGTGGGGGACGACGGCGCCTTAGGAGAGGGGTAGGGTCTGCAGGATCCCAGGACCAGGCAGAGGACGCGGCCTCCCCGGGACTGGGGCAGCGGCCCTGCGCTCCAGTAGCCGACTAGGGCGAAGTTAGGGGACGGCAAAATCCTGCACCCACTTCGCGGATTAGGACTTCACAGAGCGCAGGGGTAGAGGTCAGCAAAGGGTTTTAAGCAGGAAATGGCGCAGGAAAGGAGGTGTCTGCATGGTCTGAAAGCCGAAATACCGCAGGCAGGTCCAGCCTGCGTGATTTTAACCCAAAGCGAAGCGACCCCCAGAGTCTCGCGACAACGTCTGAATTTACTCGGAATGGAGGGAGCAGTGCGGGGACTTCAAGGGCTATAGGAACTCCCGGACATACGGAAATGCAGGGGACTCCGAAACGCAGGTTTAATCGAGATAGAAGGAAACTCACGCGGCGAGGAACTGCCTTCACTCCAGGAGATCTGCTTCCGGGTTTGCAAGCAACTGCCCGCGCAGTAAACGGCGCCGGCGGCTGGGGGCGGGGCCTGGGCGGACCGGGGC
>NW_012115710.1:771167-780429 GCF_000951035.1 Colobus angolensis palliatus | reverse complement strand
TCGGCTCACTGCAACCTCTGCCTCCTGGGTTCAAGCGATTCTCCTGCCTCAGCCTCCCAGATAACTGGGATTACAGGTGCCTGCCAGCACACTCGGCTAATTTTTGTATTTTTCGTAGAGATGGAGTTTTGCCATGTTGGCCAGGCTGGTCTCGAACTCCTGATCTCGTGATCTGCCTGCCTCGGCCTCCCAAAGTGCTGGGATCTCAGGCGTGAGCCACCATGCCCAGCATGAAGGCATTTTTGAGCAAGTTATGTCTCCCTAATTCTGTTTCATTGTACTTTTCCCTAAGTAGTTATAATAGCCTCTAAATCTGTGTGGAGTTTTCAGTTTTGTGGACAATACAATCAATATACAAATAAAAACCCAAAGCATGAATGATGTCTTCAGAGATGACAAGGTCCACAGTGGCTTTACAGAAACCCTGGCCAGAAGTAAAAACTGTGATGATAATGGCAATAGCAATGACTGACTTTTCTGAACATTATGTGCAAGGCATTATTCTGAATATGTTACCTGTATTAACTCATATAACAACATAATAACTGTGGGCGGCAAGCCACCCAGGTGCCGAGGTAAGAGACCCAGGGCACGAGCTGTTCCAGTGTAATAAAATATATAAAATAACAAGAGTTATACTAGATATAGATCATAGGTATGATTATATATGAATATCATTAATCATTAGTTTGTAGCAATTACTCTTTATTCCAATATTATAATGATCCTTGCTCTACAATCATAACCTAGGAAAAACCAGGCCATATGGAGATAGGAGCTGAAGGGGCAGGGTGAGAAGTGACCAGAAGACGGCAGTGTGAGCCCTCTGTCACGCCTGGACAGGGCCACTAGAGGGCTCCTTGGTCTAGTGGCAACGCCAGCGTCTGGGAAGATGCCCGTTGCCAAGTGGACCATGGTCAAGCGGTAGCGTCAGTGCCAAGGAAAAGCACCCGCTACTTAGCAGACCGGGAAAGGGAGTCTCCACCACCTCTTGTGGAGGGCCTGACATCAGTCCTCCTGCAGTTATCCAGAGGCCTAACCGTCTGCTTGTGATGCTGTCCTTCAGCAGTCACACTCCTGTTTCACTTTCATGTTCCACTCTGTACACCTAGCTCCGCCCTCTAGATAGCAGTAGCAAAATTTTTTTTTTTTTTTTTTTGAGACGGAGTCTCGCTCTTCACCCAGGCTGGAGTGCAGTGGCCGGATCTCAGCTCACTGCAAGCTCCACCTCCCAGGTTCACGCCATTCTCCTGCCTCAGCCTCCCAAGTACCTGGGACTACAGGCACTGGCCACCTCGCCCGGCTAGTTTTTTGTATTTTTTATTAGAGATGGGGTTTCACCGTGTTAGCCAGGATGGTCTCGATCTCCTGACCTCGTGATCCGCCCGTCTCGGCCTCCCAAAGTGCTGGGATTACAGGCTTGAGCCACCGCGCCCGGCCTTAGCAGTAGCAAAATTAATGGAAGTAATTAAGTCTTTGATCTTTCTGAAAAGAGCATAGAAGAAATAATGACGTAAGCTATCCTCTCTCTCTCCACCTTAGCTACCTAACAGGGAAGTGCCCCCTGTCCGGTGGACACATGACTCACGTCACCTTATCAATCATTGGAGATGGTTCACACTCTTAACCCTGCCCCTTTTGCTTTGTACCCAATAAATAACAGCGTAGTCAGGCATTCGGGGCCACTACCAGTCTCCACGTCTTGGTGGTAGTGGTCCCCGGGGCCCAGCTGTCTTTTCTTTTATCTCTTTGTCTTGTGTCTTTATTTCTACTATCTCTCATCTCTGCACATGGAGAGAAAAAACCCAAAGACCCTGTAGGGCTGGCCCCTACAATAGCTCATGAGAAAAAGATGTTTTCCTATCTTACTAGGAGACAAGTATGTCACAGATATGCTAAGAAACTTGCCTAAGGTCCAAGAGCTGGAAATGACAGAGCAAGCCCTGAACCCAGGCATCTAAGAATTACAACTAGGCTGAGAGCGGTGGCTCACACCTGTAATCCCAGCACTTTGGGAGCCTGAGGCAGGAGAGTTGCTTGAGTCCAGGAGTTCAAGACCAGCCTGGCCAACTTAGTGAAACCCCATCTCAACAAAATAAAGACAAAACAAAAACAAAAAAACCTCAACAATTACAAATAAACCTAAAGAATCACTTAAGTAACAGAAGTAACATCAAAAGTTAAAAAAAAAAATAGGAAAAAGTATTTAAAGAAATGGAATCTCACTCTGTCACCCAGACCAGAATGCATTGGCATCATGATAGCTCACTATAGCCTTGAACTCCTGGGTTTAAATGATCATCTTGCATCAGCTTCCTGAATAGCTGGGACTAGAAGCACACAACACTACACCTGGCTAATAAAAAAAATCTTTTCTAGCTGGGCGCGGTGGTTCACGCCTGTAATCCCAGCATGTTGGGAGGCTGAGGAGTATCACTTGAGGTCGGGAGTTCGAGACCAGCCTCACCAACATGGAAAAACCCCATCTCTACTAAAAATACAAAATTAGCTGGGTGTGGTGGTACATGCCTGTAATCCCAGCTACTTGGGAGGCTGAGGCAGGAGAATCGCTTGAACCAAGGAGGTGGAGGTTGCAGTGAGCCAAGATCATGCCATGGGGCTCCAGCCTGGGCAACAAGAGAGAAACTCCGCCTCAAACAAACAAACAAAAAATTTTTTTTAATTTTTTTATTTTTCGGGGGGAGGGCGGATACCAAATATCATTATTTGAAGGAATGGTACAAATCAAATAACTTGAGTGGATGTTTTGGTACAACTTACAGAAAAGGTAAAGGAAACCCCAACACACATGCACTGCCTCGGTGACCAGGGAAGTCACCCCATGGCTATGGAGAAATTAGCCTGACGCTTAGCTTTCATTATCACTGTCTCCCAGGGTGTGCTTGTCAAAGAGATATTCTGCCAAACCGGATTCGGGTGCTCCCATCTTGCGCAAGTTGGTCACGTGGCCACCCAATTCTTTGACAGCTTTCACCTGCTCATTCAGGTAATGGGTGAAGGGGTGGCCTGCCCCTCCACACTTGTGGGTGTTTCTCGTTAGGTGGAACGAGAGACTTGAGAAAAGAAATAAGACACAGAGACAAAGTATAGAGAAAGAAAAGCAGGGCCCAGGGGACCGGCGCTCAGCTTACAGAGGACCCCGGTCTCTGAGTTCCCTTAGTATTTATTGATAATTATCTTTACCATCAAAAAGATAAGGGAGTAAATCAGCAGTAAGACATATAGATAAAGATCTTTGTGACCTGAATAAGTTCAAGGAAAATGCTGTGCCTTGAGATGCATATGCAAACATCTCCATAAACCTTTTAGCAGTATTGCTCCAGCAAATGCCACCTTATTCCTAAAGGCGGTTTTCTCTTTGCTCAGTAAACAAAGCACACAATGGGTTTTACACGGAGATGTTCCATTGCCCAGGGACGGGCAGGAGACAAATGTTTTTCTCTTACTTGAGATTAAGAGAATGGTGATGACCTTTAACCACAAGCAGCCTTTAGGCACTTGTTTAACAAAGCACATTCTGCACAGCCCCAAATCCTTTAAACCTTAAGTCACCACAGCACATATCTCTTGCAAGGACAAAGTTGGGGGTAGGGTCACAGATTAACAGCATCTCAAATACAGAACCAAATGGAGTCTCTTAAATCTACTTCTTTCTATATAGACACAGTAACAGGCTGACCTCTCTTTTCCCCACAAATGTGTCTCAATGAAGTCACACAAATGGGGTTCATTTTTGTCAGTGGCCAGTTTGTGCAGTTCCAGTAGTGACTGATGCACATTTTTTTTCCAAATGCAATGCACACTCCATCGCATTCAGCCCATCATAGTCTGGTTTCTTGATATCCCGAAGGAAGATTCGGCCACCTCTTTGGTTCTGCAGCTTCATCAGTTTCTCGTCATGTTCCCTCTCCTCATGAGATTGGTGAAGAAAGTATTTGGCAAAGTTCTTCAAAACCACATCACCATGGTCAAAGTAGTAAGAAATGAACAGGTAAACATAGGAAGCATAGAGCTCCAGGTTGATCTGGCGGTTGATGGCGCCCTCTGAGTCCTGGTTGGGGCGATCCGAGGACATGGTAAAGAGGTGACTGAGGGCTGGCTATGGGCGGCCGGCTGGGGTGGGGGACGAGCACCAGGTTCCGTCCAAGCACTGTTGAAGCAGGAAACCTCGGCGACTCTTGGCAAAGAACGTCTCACAAAAAAATTTGTTTAGAGACAAGGGCTTGCTACACTGCCCAGGTTGGTTTTAAACTCCTGGCCTCAAGCAACCCTGCTGCATTGGTCTCCCATGTGGCTGGGATTCCAGGCATGAACCACTGCATCCAGCTTCACAAGTAAATTGACAGTAGGTTACCTAAGTGAGAAAAGTTGAAACAGTTCAAGGGTACCAACATGAAGCTGCATAAAAGGTCATTACGTACACACACACATCTACATCCATAATACTTTACTACTCTTATGATTAAGTCAGTCATGTGATCACAGAGAACAAACTTAAGGCCATGGAAAACATTTAAGATATAATTTCAGGGCCGGGCGCGGTGGCTCAAGCCTGTAATCCCAGCACTTTGGGAGGCCGAGACGGGTGGATCATGAGGTCAGGAGATCGAGACCATCCTGGCTAACACGGTGAAACCCCGTCTCTACTAAAAAATACAAAAAACTAGCTGGGTGAGGTGGTGGGCGGCTGTAGTCCCAGCTACCCGAGAGGCTGAGGCAGGAGAATGGCGTGAACCTGGGAGGCAGAGCTTGCAGTGAGTTGAGGTCAGGCCACTGCACTCCAGCCCGGGGCGACAGAGCGAGACTCCGTCTCAAAAAAAAAAAAAAAAAAAAAAGATATAATTTCAATTGTTAAAAAAATACAAAACTTATTTCACATGATGATGTGTCCTTGATAAAAACCATGGGCTTCTGCCTCCACACACTAATGCACACACATCACATGTACACACAGTTAAATAAGAAGAGTTGTGTCTCAAAGACTCACTTTTTTCAATGATTTTTAAAATCACCACTTTTTCTCATGAGCATTGCAGCAAGTTTGGGACACTGGAAATGTACAAATTGCACTTAATGTAGTTTATAAACACTATTGTATATCAAACTACTAAAAATTGTACAACAAGCTGTTGTGGCTCATGGTTGTAATCCTAGCACTTTGGGAGGCTGAGGCGGGCAGATCACTTGAGCTCAGGAGTTCAAGACCAGCCTGGGCAACAAAGCAAGACATCATCTCTACAAAACAAATTTTAAAATGAGCTGGGGATGGTGGTGTTTGGACGAACGGAGGCAAGATGGTGCACTTCCGGGTTCTTCTTCACCAACTTTTCCCCGCGCGCGAAAATGCAGCCAGCGCCCAGGGAGGGTACAGACCCACCGGGCATGCGCCAGGTGACGTCAATCCGAAGAGACCAAGATTTACCTGGTCACACCTGCGGAACGCCCCCCGACACGCCTGTGCCCCGCCTATTGCCCTCCCACTCCTAGAAAAGCCACTCTCGGCCAGCGCACCCCACGGCCTTTCTCAGTCCTCCACTCCTGTCGGGATGTGGGGACTGCAGGAACTCCGTCCGAGAGCCCCACTGGGGGACTCTGCCGGCCTCCTTTGCCGGAGGCTGACAGACCTCTCCCCCACACCTTAGGTTACCAAAAATAAACTTGCAGTTTTGCTGTTACCCTTGCCTACTTGCTGGTTCTTTTGTGCTCGCTCTGGTGGTCTTAGAAAAACAAATCAGGTGGTACATGCCTGTAGTCCCAGATACTCAGGAGGCTGAGGGGGAGGATCTCTTGACCCCAGAACTTTGAGGCTGCTGTGAGCTATGATAGACATCATATTCCAGCCTGTCTCAAAAATAAAAAAATTAAAACTATTAAAAAATGGTATAACATAAAAGTACCATATAGAAACCTGAACTCAAGCCGGGCGCGGTGGCTCACACCTGTAATCTCAGCACTTTGGGAGGCCGAGATGGGCAGATCACAAGGTCAGGAGATGGAGACCATCCTGGCTAACATGGTAAAACCCCATCTCTACTACAAAAAAAAAAAAAATTAGCTGGGCGTGGTGGCAGGTGCCTGTAGTCCCAGCTACTTGGGAGGCTGAGGCAGGAGAATGGCGTGAACCCAGGAGGCAGAGCTTGCACTTGCACTGAACTGAGAGCATGCCACTGCACTCCAGCCTGGGTGACAGAGCAAGACTCTGTCTCAAAAACAAAAACAAAAACAAAAATCAAAACTTGAACTCCAATATCTATGAAATACACATATCTAAAAAAAAAAAATACAAGTTTACGCAATGAAATTGAGATATTTAGGCATTAACAAAAGCCCAATGGAGTTTATTAGTTTATTCCACTAATAAAACCATAAAAACAATTAGACAGTTTTTTAGTATTACATATTAATTTAACTGATTTAGAAGAGAAATATGTTTAGCAGCAGTACTTACCTCAAAAAATTATTGGGCAATTAAAAATCAGTCCGAAAAGGAAATTTGGAAAAAAAACATTATCACAATCAAACATTAAAGCAACAATATTATACCAGATATCATGACCACCAGTAAACATGGGATACATTTCCTTTAATTAAGATGGTGAAAAGGGGGCTGGCCAGGGCTCCAGGAAACACCACTGTCCAGAATGGCTGAGCAGGGACCAGTAAAAAGGAAAAGGGTGGAAAATAAGGGGGCGGGAAAGGGAATAAAGAGATCTATTTGTTAAAACTAACAGAAGACACGACCATAACATAGAAAAACAATGTCGTTTACGTAAAAAACTAGTAACAATAGGACTCGGTGCGGTGGCTCACACCTGTAATCTCAGAACTTTAGGAGTCCCAAGTAGGTGTATCACAAGGTCAAGAGATCGAGACCAGCCTGGCCAACATGGTGAAACCCCGTCTCTACTGAAAATACGAAAATTAGCCGGGCGCGGTGGCGTGCACCTGTAATCCCAGCTACTTGGGAGGCTGACGCAGGAGAATCACTTGAACCCAGAAAGCGGAGGTTGCAGTGAGCTGAGATCGTGCCACTGCACTCTAGCCTGGGTGACAGGGCAAGACTCCATCAAAAAAAATAAAAAATAAAAAAGAACTACAGTATAATGAAAACAATCTTCTTTTTAAAGTAGTTCTCATTAAACACACACACACACAGACACACACACACACACCACATCCTGTATTTCCAATAGAAAATATGCTATGGCACCTAATTAAAATACATTTCCAGACCTATGTAAATAAATTACAAAACTGCTGAATTGGTGATGCCAATAAGACAGAGAAATAGGAAGTCACAAACACTATCTCCATCACGAAGACACACATCTAGTAACAACACATTTACCAACTGCCTTTGTAAGAAATCTAGACACCATGTAAGTGGTTGGACTTTTTTTTTTTTTTTTTGAGACCGAGTCTCACTCTGTCGCCCAGGCTGGAGTGCAGTGGCAAGATCTCGACTCACTGCAACCTCCACCTCCTGGGTTCAAGCGATTCTCCTGCCTCAGCCTCCTGAGTAGATGGGATTACAGGTGCATGCTGTCACACCCAGCTAATTTTTTGTATTTTTAGTAGAGACAGAGTTTCACCATGTTGGCTGTTCTGGTCTCGAACGCCTGACTTGAAGTGATCCGCCCACCTCACCCTCCCAAAGTGCTGAGCGTGAGCCACTGAGCCCAGCCTGGAACTCTTAATAAATGCCCAGCAGGAAAATTGGAGACACTTACTGATAGAGGTCCTACCCTGGCATCACAGGGTATCACTGTGATTAAACCACCAACTCTTGATTTCTCAAAAGGTAGGGAAAGTATGGAAAAGTCCATCTAATATCCTGACTTTTCAGGGCACTGCCTGAGGGACAAGTTTCTGTCTTGGTTGAACATAAACACTGAAAGTGAAAGGATGCCAGATCAGGGAAATCACTGAGAACAAAGGCAATCAACATAAACCAGAGTCTGCAGTAACGCAAGCAGACACTAGGTGGAGAACCAGACCACAGCTTACCATGAAAACACAGGGACTGCAGAATTACAGACTGTTAACAGGAGCGTTCCTGAAGAAAAACTGGCAGATCTTCTCAGGTAACTATAAGCAAAAGCCCAGAGACCCCACATTCCCAGAAAAGGCTTCAGAGGTCTCCAGAATCTCTAGTCAGGCTGAATAGAGAATGTCTTCCCTGAAGGAAGCCAGAAATAAAAAAGTAGGAGTGGCTGATTAGTGAAATGCTGAGGTCCCAAGATAACAAGACATTCAAGAAGATAAGGAAACATGATCCACACAAAGGAACAAATGAAACCACTACAAACTGACACTAAAGAGATGAAGATGTGTGAATTATCAGACAAAGAATTGAAAATAAGAGTCACAAGATGGTCAATGAATTAGAGCACACAGACAACCACAGGAAATCAGGAAAACAAGATACGAGCAAAATGAGACTACAATAAAGAGACAAAAGCTATAAAAGAGAAACAGAGAAATTTTAGAGCTGACAAATGTAATCAGAAACGCAGAACACAGAGCCTTGGTGGTCAATGCTGCACACAGATTACAATCCCCTGGGCCACCGTAGATAACTACCGAGATCCCAACCTGACCATGGGAATAGGAATCTTGGGCAAAGGAAAGTTGAAATGGTTAATACGTTAATACGTTAAAATACGTTAAAAGGTATTTTTGCCAGTGAATGGGACAGAAGTTGAAATGGTTTATGTTGAAATGGTTATTTCTGCCAGCAGGTAGGACAGAAGAGCTACTAGTGAGACTGAAGCAACTCTTCAGTCTCTGGCATCTCTGGGGGTGTCTGGCATCTCCGGGGGTGTCGGTCTGGGGTAGATTGAATCCCCGAAAGTTTCTGCAATTTGAATTAATTTAAGCTTAACTAAAAAGCCCTGAAAATGTCTGTGAAGGGTACGCAAACTAGAATGTGAAATGCAAAACTCTGCCTGGGCAGAATGTGTAAGTAATTTCAAGTCACCTCGCAACAGAACTTAACACAATCCCCTCCATATTCTACACCCATTCACCATGGAGGGAGAGAGTCAGCCCTGTGCACAGTTGCAGAGATTCTCATATGGTAAATACCTGGGGTGTGGAGCGAGGAGGGCTAATACCGGTGACATTAACTCTTGCTTTAGAAAAAGCAGTAATTTTTTGGCCGGGCGCGGTGGCTCAAGCCTGTAATCCCAGCACTTTGGGAGGCCGAGACGGGCGGATCACGAGGTCAGGAGATCGAGAC
>NW_012115710.1:768740-770246 GCF_000951035.1 Colobus angolensis palliatus | reverse complement strand
GGGAGGTACTAGTTCCCTGACTGCTGAGCTGCTCCAGCCTCACTGGTGGGTTTCACCTGCAAAACCCGGAAAACAGAGGCGCGGAGAGAGAGATAGAGGGAAGCTCAGGCCCCGCCCCTTTCCCGCCCCCAAGCCGCCCAGTCCCAGTTGCGCGCGGTTTTCTGCAAATCCGGAAGCGGATCGCAGGCAGTGAAGGCTGCGCCGCAGAGCGTGAGTTTCGCTCTCTCTAGATTAAATCTGCGTTTCGCAGTCGCCCTTCTTCCATCCGCCAGGTCTGGAGAGGATCCCTACAGATCTTAAAATGGCCGCACCGCGCCCTCCACCCCAGGTAAATTCTGACGTTGCTGCAAGAGTGCGGGGATCGCTTTCCCTTTGGGTTAAAGTCACTCTAAGGCTACTTCCTGAATCTGGTCTTTCTGCCTTGCGCTAGGTAAACATGGCCTTTCGCGTCTTTTGCTGCCTAAAATCCTTTACCGATTTTTCTTCGCACTTTTTTACTTTTTTATTTTTTTCTGAGACGGAGTCTCGCTGTGTCGCCCAGACTGGAGCGCAGTGGCGCGATCTCTGCTCACTGCAAGCTCCGCCTCCCGGGTTCACGCCATTCTCCTACCTCACCCTCCCAAGTAGCTGGGACTACAGGCGCCCGCCATCACGCCCAGCTGATTTTTTTGTATTTTTTTTTTTAGTAGAGAGGGGATTTCACCGTGTTAGGCAGGATGGTCTTGATCTCCTGACCTCGTGATCCGCCCGCCTCGGCCTCCCAAAGTGCTGGGATTATAGGCGTGAGCCACCGCGCCCGGCCAGGGGCACTTTTTAGAGCCTTCACCTGCAAGGTGGGTTCAGGTCTATCCGGTTCTCCAAGACTCGCCCTTGTCGGCCCTTGGAGCGCAGCGCTGCAGCCTCAGTCCGGAGGGGCCGGTTCCTTACCTTGGTTCTGGGATTCTGCAGACCCCACCCCTGTCCTAAGGTGCCATCTTTGTCTTTCTCATCTGAAATCTTTATCAGGGAGGGCCTTCAGCTCCCACGCCCCTCTAGGCAGTCACCTCCCATGGTGGGAAGGTGAGCTGGGCTTGTTCTGTGACACCCATGGTGGAGGAGGTGACCTCGGCCTGTCCTGTGACACCCAGTATTCTTTTTTTTTTCGAGAACGAGTCTCCCCCTCTATTACCCAGGCTGGAGTGCAGTGGTGCGACCTCGGCTTACTGCAACCTCCACCTCCCAAGTTCAAGCGATTCTCCTGTCTCAGCCTCTGAGTAGCTGGGATTACAGGCATGCGCCACCACACCCGGCTAATTTTTGTATTTTCAGTAGAGACAGGGGTTTCACCATGTTGGCCAGGCTGGTCTCGAACCCCTGACCTCAGGTTATCCACCTGCCTTGGCCTCCCAAAGGGCTGGGATTACAGGCATGAGCCACGCGCCCAGCCAACATGGAACACTTCTGACAGCAAATATGTGGGAGTTTTTTCCCCACACACTAGGCAGTTCTCCAGTGGACACCAGCTGC
>NW_012115710.1:767226-767790 GCF_000951035.1 Colobus angolensis palliatus | reverse complement strand
CGCGCCCAGCTTATTCTGTTTCTCTTTCCTTTCGGAAATTTCATTCTTTGGAGTTGCAAATCTTCTCTGAGTCTGAAGCATCCTGCCTGACACGTTTGCTCGCACTCACCTGTGCCTTCCCTCAGTCCCTCTCATTTCACTTACATTCCATTGCCTGTGACCTGGTGATATGAACTTGGGAACAGGCCCTACTGGGCATGGTCCTGGGAAGGGCTCACACCCAGACATGGATGGACATGATGTGTGGGCCCCGTGGTGTCAGGACTGTTAGGCAACGCGGATTGTTTAGTGGCCACAACTGGATGCACTGTGAGGTCTCTGTGGATCAGGAGTACAGAAGCTGCACATGGAAGTCACGTACTAATGTGCACAAGTACCTGGTAAATTCCAGAAAAGTAGGCTGATAAGGGGAATTCTGGCATATTGTTTGTCTGATTTAATAATGCGTTCAAAGATAAATACATGAATCTATGTTTTTGGCTCCAGAATTGTTATGATTTGGAATGGAATGGAAAGCTCAGAAACACCTTAGTGAGGGGAGGGTGTTTTATTCTACCACTGATT
>NW_012115710.1:751459-762325 GCF_000951035.1 Colobus angolensis palliatus | reverse complement strand
AGTAGCTGGGATTACAGGTGACTGCCACCACGCTGGGCTAATTTTTGTATTTTTAGTAGAGACAGGGTTTTACCATGTTGGCCACGCTGGTCTTGAACTTCTGACCTCAGGTGATCCACCCGCCTTGGCCTCCCAAAGTGTTGGGATTACAGGCATGAGCCACCTCTCCCGGCCAGAAAACAATCTGAATCTCTAACAGCAGGAGATTATTTAAGTCATTTTCAGCACGTCCTTTTTTCGGAGGTTGCTTTTCAGTCTCTTGATTCTTTCTTTTGGTGCAGAGATGTTTGTAAGTTTGATGTAGTCCGGTTTGTATATTTTTGCTTTTCTTGCCTGTGTCTTTGGTGTCCTATCGTAGAAATCGTTGCCAAATTCAGTTTCACAAATCTTTTCTCCTATACTTTCTTTTAGGAGTTTTATCATTTTAGGTCTTATGTTCAGGCTTTTAATTCATTTTTTTTTGCTTTGTTTTTTTGTTTTTGTTTTTTGTTTTTGTTTTTTTGTTACCCAGGCTGGAGTACAGTGGCGCGATCTCAGCTCACTGCAACCTCTGCCTCCCGGGTTCAAGCGATTTTCCTGCCTCAGCCTCCCGAGTAGCTGGGACTACAGGTGCCTGCCATTTCACCATGTTGCCTAGGCTGGTCTCGAACTCTTGACCTCAGGTGATCCACCCGCCTCAGTCTCCCAAAGTGCTGGGATTACAGGCGTGAGCCACTGCGCCCAGCCTAAATATTTAAATTTAAATGGATAGAATTTTATTTGTAGTTTGACTATAACTATTTCATAGGGATTGAAGTTAAAGCTTTAAATATTTTTTCATGTTTTTACCATTCTTTTATTGGCCTTATATAACATAATATTGACAAACTAAGTTAAATACAACTTACACACTTTACTGTCCCCAAGATGCTGAAATGCACATGAGGAAAAATAATAATGAAAAAAGTCATAAAAAATATGTCATTGAGAGGCATGTTTTTTCTTTGTTAATTTACGTTTGTGTATGTGTGTGTGCACGAATGTATGGATGCACAATCCTATGGCTTTTATAGAAGACACATCACCATTTCATGAATCAGTTTTGTATTTTTATTTTTTATTTTATTTATTTATTTTTTTTGAGATGGAGTCTTACTCTGTTGCCCAGGCTGGAGTGCAGTGGCGTGATCTCGGCTCACTGCAACCTCCACCTCTTGGGTTCAAGTGATTCTCCTGCCTCAGCCTCCCGAGTAGCTGGGATTACAGGCGTGCACCACCACTCCCAGCTAATTTTTGTATTTTTAGTAGAGACGGGGTTTCACCATGTTGGCCAGTATGATCTCAATCTCTTGACCTCATGATCGCCCGCCTCGGCCTCCCAAAGTGCTGGGTTTACAGACGTGAGCCACCGCGCCCGGCCACACTTTTTAGATTCTGACCTTTCTTTCTTTAAAGCCACCATGGACATTGTCATCTCTGAAGACAACACACCTCTTCTGGCTCATCTACATACTGAATATCACTGTGTGTCAAACATAATATCTAGCGCTACTATAGAGATAGCCATGTGTTGATTTTTTATTTCTACGTTTCTTCCATTGTCTACAGAAAGAGAAATCCACACTTATTTAGAAGATATCATAAGCTATTACAGAAGAGTGTAATAAAATGCAACTAGGGAGACATAGCTAATGTTCTTCCTAACATCCCTAAGTGCCCCAAAATACTTTAGCATGGATCTGCCAGAACTCTCCCTTCAGTAAATCAGTACAATTCTCTCCTCTTCTCATTTTATGTAAAGATGATAACTCTCCCCATATGTGCTTGGGAAAAAGCGTTTTTCAGACACAGTTTGCCTGAAAATACCTTTCCATGGATTTCCCAGAACGTTCCTTTAAACTAAATGGACGTATACCTCTCTTTTTGTCGTTCTGTGTGAAGATAATAGCTCTACCCATGACTTCTTGGTGAAATGTGTTTTTTCATATCAGGGAAAGTTGACATTCAGGGATGTGGTCATCGAATTCTCTCAGGAGGAGTGGAAATGCCTGGACCCTGCTCAGAGGGCTTTGTACAGGGACGTGATGTTGGAGAACTACAGGAACCTGGTCTCCCTGGGTGAGGATAATGCCCCTCCAGAAGCTGGGATCTGCTGTGCTGTATCTCTGCGTGTTACCTTATGTGCCTCTTGGGAGCCCCTGCGTTGCTCAATTAAGATTGAAGTTATGTTAATTCTCAGATGAAAAGCTTAATAGTGCAGCATCTGGACTTAATCCCATTTTCATTAGTTATCCCATTTTCAAATGATCTACCCGCTTCAAGATATGTCATTGGTGGTTCCAGAGCTTAAGCAGAAATAAATCCTATGGTAGACTTTAAAAATATCTACTTTGGGTTGGGCACGGTGGCTCATGCCTGTAATCCCAGCACTTTGGGAGGCCAAGGCGGGCGGATCACCTTAGGTCAGGAGTTTGAGACTAGCCTGGCCAACATGGTGAAACACCACCTCTACTAAAAATACAAAAAATAGCCAGGCATGGTGCCAAGCGCCTGTAATCCCAGCTACTTGGGAGGCTGAGGCAGGAGAATCACTTGAACCCGGGAGGTGGAGGTTGCAGTGAACACAGATTGTGCCACTGCACTCCAGCCTGGACAACAAGAGCAAAACTCCATCTCAAAAAAAAAAAAAGAAAGAAAAGAAAAAGTAAAAAAAACCCACTTTGCTGTTTTCTATTCCTTTGCTTGTGATTTAGTACTTCTTAGAGGACAGCTTGATGTCCATATCTTACCACGTTCCCTAAACATTCAGAAAGAGGCATTCAGTGGGTGAATTTGTGAAACATTTTTCTAGATCCATTTGTAATGTCCTCTCTCCTCCTCTGAACAAAGGGCTGAGATTCTGTAAAAGCCACAGCACATCACATTCCTTTCTTTTTCTAAGCAGGAATCTCTCTTTCTGAAATGAGTATTATTTCCATGTTGGGGCAAGGGAAAGAGCCCTGGACTGTGGAGAGTGAAGTGAGAATAACAACAACATCAAATGGTTGGGAACGCATCAAAGGTGTGAACACAGGTAAGAGCTCAAATGGACAGAGAGGAAGCTGCACCGTTAGTAGTCGGGTAACTCTTTCCGAGTTGAAGAGTTCTATGGGACAAAAAGGGTTTAAATCCTGTGAGCTCTCAATGGAAACTTTTGTTTGCCCTCATTTATCCCTGGGCTCTCCTGACATGTAATAGTTTATCCTTTCACTCTTCCACGGTGCTACAGCTCAGTGACAAAGGCAAAGTCTTTATCATGATGGACAACACCTTGTCATGTGGCTTCTGTGACCTCTTTGGTTTCTTCACTCTGAGGGGCAGAGGGAGGGTTGTGTCAAAGGGGTCTCCTGTGATCTCTCCTGTACCTGATTGCATCTGATGCTCAGCTGTCTATACAGATCAGAGCTGAGGCCTCCATAGACCTGCCCCCTTGACGTACTCAGATTTTGCCTCATTTCCTGTACTTGGGAGGCCTAATCAGTTGATAGGAAAACATCTGCAACTCCTCCTTTGCGTCTGGGGCTCCGGAAACCTCGTGGTGCTGTCTCCAGCCCTCTCTGCCTGTTGAAGGCTTTTAGCCTCAGTCATTTCTTTTGTTCTGCTTTTGCCACAGATTGCAGTGTGTGCAACAGGGGAGTACACTGGGTTTTCTGGGATTGTTTACTCAGTACTGGAATGGCACTAGACAGAGAGGTCCTTTTTTTTTTTTTTTTTTTTTTGAGACAGAGACTGGCTGTCTTGCCCAGGCTGTGTGTGATGCAGTGGCGAGATCTTAACTCACTGGAACCTCCGCCTCCCACGTTCAAGTAATTCTCCTGCCTCAGCCTCCAGAGTAGCTGGAACTACAGGCGCATGCCACCACACCTGGCTAATTTCTGTATTTTTTTTATACTTTAAGTTTTGGGGTACATGTGCAGAACGTGCAGGTTTGTTACATAGGTATACATGATCCATGGTGGTTTGCTGCACCCATCAACCCATCATCTATATTAGGTATTTCTCCTAACGCTCTCCCTCCCCTAGCTCCCCAACCCCGAACAGGCCCTGGTATGTGATGTTCCCCTCCCTGTGTCCATGTGTTCTCATTGTTCAACTCCCACTTATGAGTGAGAACATGTACTGTTTGATTTTCTGTTGTGTTAGTTTGCTGAGAATGATGGTTTCCAGCTTCATCCATGTCCCTGCAAAGGACATGGATTCATCCTTTTTTATGGCTGCATAGAATTCCATGGTGTATATGTGCCACATTTTCTTTATTCAGTCTATCATTGATGGGCATTTGGGTTGGTTCCAAGTCTTTGCTATTGTGAACAGTGCCACAATAAACATATGTGTGCATGTGTCTTTATAGTAGAATGATTTATAATCGTTTCGGTATATACCCAGTAATGGGATTGCTGGGTCAAATGGTATTTCTAGTTTTAGATCCTTGAGGAATCGCCACACTGTCTTCCACAGTGGTTAAACTAATTTACACTCCCACCAACAGTGTAGAAGCATTCCTATTTCTCCACATCCTCTCCAGCATCTATTATTTCCTGACTTTTTAATGGTCACCATTCTAACTGGTGTGAGATGGTATCTCACTATGGTTTTGATTTTCATTTCTCTAATGACCAGTGATGATGAGCTTTTTTTCATATGTTTGTTGACCACATAAATGTCTTCTCTTGAGAAGTGTCTGTTCATATCCTTCGCCCACTTTTTGATGGGGTTGTTTTTTTATTGTAAATTTGTTTAAGTTCTTTGTAGATTCTAGATATTAGCCCTTTGTCAGATGGATAGATTGTAAAAATTTTCTCCCATTCTGTAGGTTGCCTGTTCACTCTGATGATAGTTTCTTTTGCTGTGCAGAAGTTCTTCAGTTTAATTAGATCCCATTTGTCAATTTTGGCTTTTGTTGCCATTGCTTTTGGTGTTTTAGTTATGAAGTCTTTGCCCATGCCTATGTTGTGAATTGTATTGCCTAGTTTTCTTCTAGGGTTTTTATGGTTTTAGGTCCTATGTTTAAGACTTTAATCCATCTTGAGTTAATTTTTGTATAAGGTGTAATGAAGGGATCCAGTTTCAGCTTTCTGCATATGGCTAGCCAGTTTTCCCAACACCATTTATTAAATAGGGAATCCTTTCTCCATTGCTTGTTTTTGTCAGGTTTGTCAAAGATCAGATGGATGTAGATGTGTGGCATTATTTCTGAGGCCTCTGTTCTGTTCCATTTGTCTATATATCTGTTTTGGTACCAGTACCATGCTGTTTTGGTTACTGTAGCCTTGTAGTATACTTTGAAGTCAGGTAGCATAATGCCTCCAGCATTGTTCTTTTTGCTTTGGATTGTCTTGGCTATACAGGGTCTTTTTTGGTTCCACATGAAATTTAAAATAGTTTTTTCCAATTCTATGAAGAAAGTCAGTGGTAGCTTGATGGGGATACCATTGAATCTATAAGTTACTTTGGGCAGTATGGCCATTTTCACAATATTGATTCTTCCTATCCATGAGCATGGAATGTTTGTCCATTTGTTTGTGTCCTCTCTTATTTCCTTGAGCAGTGGTTTGTAGTTCTCCTTGAAGAGGTCCTTCATGTCCCTTGTATTGTATTCCTAGGTATTTTATTCTCTTTGTAGCAATTGTGAATGTTAGTTCACTTATGATTTGGCTCTCTGTTTGTCTGTTATCGGTGTATAGGAATGCTTGTGATTTTTGCAGATTGATTTTGTATCCCGAGACTTAGCTGAAGTTGCTTATCAGCTTAAGGAGATTTTGGGCTGAGACAATGGGGTTTTCTAAATATACAATCATGTCATCTGCAAACAGAGACAATTTGACTTCCTCTTTTCCTAATTGAATACCCTTTATTTCTCTCTCTTGCCCGATTGCCCTGGCCAGAACTTCCGGTACTGTGTTGAATAGGAGTGGTGAGAGAGGGCATCCTTGTCTTGTGCCTGTTTTCAAAGGGAATGCTTCCAGTTTTTGCCCATAATAACTCTCATTATTTTGAGATACATTCCATCAATACCTAGTTTATTGAGAGTTGTTAGCATGAAGGCTGTTGAATTTTGTCGAAGGCCTTTTCTGCATCTATTGAGATAATCATGTGGTTTTTGTCATTGGTTCTGTTTATGTGATGGGTTACATTTATTGATCTGCATATGTTGAACCAGCCTTGCATCCCAGGGATGAAGCTGACATGATCGTGGTGGATAAGCTTTTTGATGTGCTGCTGCATTCAGTTTGCCTGTATTTTATTGAGGATTTTCAAATCGATATTCATCAAGGATATTGACCTGAAATTTTCCTTTTTTATTGTGTCTCTGCCAGATTTTGGTATCAGGATGATGCTGGCCTCATAAAATGAATTAGGGAGGATTCCCTCTTTTTCTGTTTGGAATAGTTTCAGAAGGAATGGTACCAGCTCCTCTTTGTACCACTGGTAGAATTCGGCTGTGAATCCGTCTGGTCCTGGACTTTTTTTGGTTGGTAGGCTATTAATTACCGCCTCAATTTCAGAACTTGTTATTGGTCTCTTCAGGGATTCGACTTCTTCCTGGTTTAGTCTTGGGAGGGTGTATGTGTCCAGGAATTTATCCATTTCTTCTAGATTTTCTAGTTTATTTGCGTAGAGGTATTTATAGTATTCTCTGATGGTAGTTTGTATTTCTGTGGGATTGGTGATGATATCTCCTTTATCATTTTTTATTGCATCTATTTGATTCTTCTCTCTTTTCTTCTGTATTAGTTTGGCTAGTGGTCTACCTATTTTGTTAATCTTTCAGAAAACCAGCTCCTGGATTCATCTGGTTTTTGAAGGATTTTTTTGTGTCTCTATCTCCTTCAGTTCTGCTCTGATCTTAGTTATTTGTTGTCTTCTGCTAGCTTTTGAATTTCTCTGCTCTTGCTTCTCTAGTTCTTTTAATTATGATGTTAGGGTGTTGATTTTAGATCTTTCACACTTTCTCTTATGGGTTTTTAGTGCTATAAATTTCCCCCTACATACTGCTTTAAATGTGTCCCAGAGATTCTGGTACGTTGTGTCTTTGTTCTCTTTGGTTTCAAAGAACATCTTTATTTCTGCCTTCATTTCATTATTTACCCAGTAGTCATTCAGGAGAAGGTTGTTCAGTTTCCATGTAGTTGAGCGGTTTTGAGTGAGTTTCTTAATCCTGAGTTCTAATTTGATTGCACTGTGGTCTGAGAGACGGTTTGTTATGATTTCTATTCTTTTGCATTTGCTGAGAAGTGTTTTACTTCCGATTATGTGGTCAATTTTAGAATAAGTGCCATGTGGTGCTGAGAAGAGTGTATATTCTGTTGATTTGGGGTGGAGAGTTTTGTAGATGTCTATTAGGCCTGCTTGGTCCAGAGTTGAGTTCAAGTCCTGGATATCCTTGTTAATTTTCTGGCTCATTGATCTGTCTAATATTGACAGTGGGGTGTTAAAATCTCCCACTATTATTGTGTGGGAGTCTAAGTCTCTTTGTAGGTCTCTTTGTGAAGCATCTCGAGGGAGCTTATGAAATTGAATGATGCCTACCTTCTTTAATGTCTACTGTACCTTGTCTTGTTTAAGCCAGTGCTACTTTTATTATAGTACATTTCTATATTTTGTAAATGAACTTGTTTTTATTTAATCAGCAGTCCATATTTTGATGAGTTTAGTGATGGTTTTATGTCTACAATATAATAGGGCTTTGTATTGGGGAATCCATTTTTAAATATATTTTACAAGCTTTCCTTCTTTAGTTTGAGGGAATGGCTCAGTAGCAGTTCCCTTAAAATCTGCATAAACTCCAGAATATATTGAAAATATTATCGAAATTGTTGTTTATTTTTGTTTCACATGACTTAATATCTATTATTAAAGTGTCAGGCTAATTTGTTATAGCTTCTAAATTGGGGGATTTTCTGTCTTAAGAATACACTTCTTTTTCTTTTTTTTCCTTAAAAATTTTTTTTATTTGTTGAGAATATACTTTTTACAATTAATTCAATGCTTTATTTTCAGAAATACCATTACATTGACTTGACATAATTTGTTATAGAAGATAACATTGCTTTTTCTATAGTATATTTTCAATTGTCTAATCATAACTTGTTGGGTTTGGGTTAAATGTCACTGAATTTTTATGTCCTCCATACCTTATTTTGTAAAAATTATGCTGCTTATCGAGACTTGTCACATCCATCTTGGTATACTAAATTAATATTTAAATATCTCACAGTATTTTACAGGAAACATGTCTCATTTCTTATACTTCAAGGACTTCTCCACTGTTATGTATATCACCTGTATTTTCTACAAATTTCTGAAGTTCTGCAAGTCGCATTCTTCAGTTAATACATGACTGTTTTGTTCCCCACCTTTCTTTCCATCTGAATTTTCTGTAACGTTCACTTGGTTCCTGTCAATCCATTTCTTGGTGCTGTCTTGTTATTCTCTGCTCCTTATGTGCTGCTATGTTGCTGAAAACCTAGCTCCATGGGTCTCCGTGCACTGCCAGGAAATGTTTCTGCGCTTTGCATTCACTAACAGCTCCCTTCAGTATAAGCCATTACCCACAGTGGGTCATTTACTTAGTTTCTTTTCTTCTTTTCTTTTTTTTTTTTGAGACGGAGTCTCGCTCTGTCCCCCGGGCTGGAGTGCAGTGGCCGGATCTCAGCTCACTGCAAGCTCTGCCTCCCAGGTTTACGCCATTCTCCTGCCTCAGCCTCCCAAGTAGCTGGGACTACAGGCGCCCGCCACCTCGCCCGGCTAGTTTTTCGGGGTTTCACCGTGTTAGCCAGGATGGTCTCAATCTCCTGACCTCGTGATCCGCCCGTCTCCGCCTCCCAAAGTGCTGGGATTACAGGCTTGAGCCACCCCGCCCGGCCTACTTATTTTCTTTATAAGGTTACCGCTATAGTTTGGAGGGGATGTTTGTCCCCTCCAAATCTCATGTTGAAATTTGATCCCCAGTGTTGGATATGGGGGCTAATGGTAGGTGTTTGGATCATGAGAGTGGACCGTTCACGAAAGGCTTGGTGCTGTACTTGAGGTAATGAATGAGTTCTTATTCTATTACTTCCCGTGAGAGCTGGCTGTTGAAAAGAGCCTGGCGCCTCCTCCCCTCTTGCTTCCTCTCTTGCCATGTGATCTCTGCACATGCCATCTTCCCTTTGCCTTCTGCCATGAGTGGAAGCAGCCTGAGGCCCTCACCAGAAGGAGCTGCTGGTGCCATGCTCCTTGTACAGCCTCCCCCCTCTTTTTAGAGTTAACATAAGTTTGCACAACACAAATGTTTGGGTTATAGGTCATTTGAAACTGGATTTCTCTAAAATTAATTTGCATTACATATAATCACTTTTTCTTTTTTCTTTTTTTTTTTTTTGAGGCGGAGTCTCACTCTGTCCCCCGGACTGGAGTGCAGTGGCCGGATCTCAGCTCACTGCAAGCTCTGCCTCCTGGGTTTTACGCCATTCTCCTGCCTCAGCCTCCCGAGTAGCTGGGACTACAGGCGCCCACCACCTCGCCCGGCTAGTTTTTTTGTATTTTTAGTAGAGACGGGGTTTCACCGTGATAGCCAGGATGGTCTCGATCTCCTGACCTCGTGATCCGCCCGTCTCGGCCTCCCAAAGTGCTGGAATTACAGGCTTGAGCCACCGCGCCCGGCCCACTTTTTCTTTATTAAAAATCCTGTTCCTAAAAATTTGAAGATCATGGTTGAAAATTTTATAATTGTTCAGTATAAATACTATTTTTGGTATAATATCTTTTTCTTTCTCTCTTTCTGTCTTCCCTCTTTCTCTCTTTCTTTTTTTTTTTTTTTTTTGAGATGGAGTCTTGCTCTGTCACCAGCCTGGAGTGCAGTGGCACAATCCTGGCTCACTGCAACCTCCACCTCCTGGGTTCAAGTGATTCCCCTGCCTCAGCCTCCCTAGTAGCTGGGACTACAGGTGCCCGCCACCACACCTGGCTAATTTTTTGTATTTTAGTAGAGATGGGGTTTCACCATGTTGGCCAGGATGGCCTCGATCTCCTGACCTCGTGATCCACCTGCCTCGGCCTCCCAAAGTGCTAGGATTACAGGTCTGAGCCACTGCACCCGGCCAATATCTTTTTCAATATGAACTACTGATTTGCCAACTGTAGTTAATAGAAAACCTGTTTTTTAAATATCTTGTAGATGTCTCTCCTACACATATGATCAAGAAATCACCACCAAAAGAGAACAATAGCACAGGAAAAGTATTCCAAGCAGTGATGTTGGAAAAACATGAAATCCGTGACATCAAAGATTTTTACTTCAGGGAAATGCAGCAAAATATTCATGACTTTGAGTGTCAGTGTCACAATGATGAAAGAAATTACAGAGAAATACCTGCAATTAAAATTAAAAACATCACTGGAAGAAGAGATCAAGGTGATGGAAGGAATGCAGGAAATAAACCAGTTGAAAATCAGCTTGAACTAAGCTTTTGGTCGCATCTGGCTGAACTACAGGGATTTCAGACTGAAAGGAAAATTTATGAATGTAATCAAAGTGAGAAGTCTGTCACCAGCGGCTCCTCAGTTTCATTACTTCAAACAAATCTTGCTCGTGTCAACACCAGCATTTCTAATATGTATAGGAATGATTTTATGCATCCTTCATTACTCACACAAGACCAGAAAGCATCCATTAGGGAAAAACCTTACAAATGTAGTGATTGTGGCAAGGCCTTTAATCAGAGGTCCAACCTTACTATACATCAGAGAATCCATACTGGACAGAAACCACATAAATGTGATATATGTGGCAAAGGTTTCAGGCGAATTGCAAACCTAGCAAGTCATCATAGAATTCATACTGGAGAGAAACCTTACAGATGTAAT
>NW_012115710.1:748841-750676 GCF_000951035.1 Colobus angolensis palliatus | reverse complement strand
CATATAAATGTGATATATGTGGCAAAGGTTTCAGGCAAATTGCAAACCTAGCAAGTCATCATAGAATTCATACTGGAGAGAAACCTTACAGATGTAATGAGTGTGGCAAGACCTTTAATAGAATGTTCCACCTTACTAGACATCAGAGAATCCATACCGGACAGAAACCATATAAATGTGATATATGTGGCAAAGGTTTCAGTCAAAATTCATACCTTGAAAATCATCAGAGAATTCACACTGGAGAGAAACCTTACAAGTGTAATTAGTGTGGCAAAGCCTTTAGCATGCACTCAAACTTAACTGGAGAGAGACCTTATAAATGTAATGAGTGGGGCAAGGCTTTTTTTCAGAGTTCAAAATTGTGAAACCTCACAGGATTCATTCTGGGGAGAAACCAAACAAATGTAATTAATGTGGAAAGGCATTTATTCAAAATTCAAGTCTGGTGGACCATCAGAGAACTCACACTGGAGAGAAACCTTACAAGTGTAATGAGTGTGGTAAAATCTTTATTGGGCATTCAAGCCTAACTAACCATCAGGTAATTCATACTGGAGAGAAACCTTGCAAATGCAATGAGTGTGGAAAGGCTTATATGAAGCAGTCCCACCTTAGACATCATGAGAGTATTCATACTGGAGAGAAGTCATACAAATGTACCAAACGCAGCAAGGCGTTTAAACAATGGGCAGACATCAGGATTCACCAAAAAATCCATGCTGGAGAGAAACCTTACAAGTGTGATGAGTGTGGAAAAACCTTTACCCAGGCCTCTCACCTCGCTATACATCAGATCATCCATACTAGAGAGAAACCATATGAATATGATGTATGTGGCAAAGTCTTCAGTCAAAATTCACATCTCAAAAGTCATTGTAGGATTCGTACTGGAGAGAAGCCTTACAAATGTGTGTGTGGCAAGGTCTTCAGTCAAAATTCACACCTTGTAAATCATGGGAGAATTCAGACTGGAGAGAAATCCTACAGATGTCACGAGTGTGGCAAAGCCTTTCCTGGAGACCTGCACTTCATTAATCATCAGATAGTTCATACTGGAGAGGACCTTCCAAATGTACTGAATGTAGCAAGGCTTTTAAGCATGGCCCTAAACTCAGGACTCACCAAATAGATCATACTTGGAAATGCAATGACTGTAGCAGTGTTTTAAAAGTAGTGCTCACTACTCATTAGATATTAGTATCAAATATATCTTGGGGCAAAGGCACACAAATGTAATGTGTGTGACAAGGATTTTACCTGAGGATCAGAAGTTGGGGAACAGAATAATTTGTACTGGGGAGAAACCTTAGAAATCCAATGAGCATGGGAAAAACTTTCCTATCAGTTCAGGTACTACATGACATCAGAGAGTTCATATTGAAGAGAAACCATGTGAGTACAAGGTATGTGGCAGAGGCTGTATTCCGGCTTCACAGTGCACTGGACATCAGAGTATACATCTTTTGCTAGGCATGGTGGCTCACGCCTGTAATCCCAGCACTTTTGGGAGGCTGAGGCGGGCGGATCACCTGAGGTCAGGAGTTTGAAACCACCCTGGCCAACATGGTGAAACCCTGTTTCTGTTAATACAAAAATTAGCTGGGCGTGGTGGTAGGTGCTTGTAATCCCAGCTACTCAGGAGGCTGAGGCATGAGAATTGCTTGAACCTGGGAGACAGAAGTTGCAGTGAGCTGAGATCGTGCCACTGCATGCCAGCCTGGGCGACAGAACAAGACTCCGTTTCAAAAAACAAAACAAAAAAAGAGTATACATCTTTTAGAGAAATCACACAAAAGTAACATGCATGCTAAGGCTTTTTTTTTTTTTTTTTT
>NW_012115710.1:746883-748586 GCF_000951035.1 Colobus angolensis palliatus | reverse complement strand
CATAGCAGTGCAAGAATGGACCAATACAGTGAATGTCTTAACCATGGTGCTCCACTAACATGGCTGGTTACTTTTTTTTTTTTTTTTTTTTGAGACAGAGTCTTGCACTATTACCCAGACTGGAGTGCACTGGTCCAATCTCGGCTCACCACAACCTCCGCCTCCTGGATTCCAGCAATTCTGCCTCAGGCTCTCAAATAGCTGGGACTACAGGTGCACGCCACCACACCTGGTTAATTTTTGTGTTTTTTAGTAGATACGGGGTTTCACCATATCGGCTAGGCTGGTCTCAAACTCCTGACCTCATGATCCGCCTACCTTGGCGTCCCAAACTGTTGGGATTACAGGCGTGAGCCCTTTCACCTGGCTCATGCTAAATCTTTTACCCAGTGGTCAAAACTGGCACATCACAGGGTCAAAACTGGCACATCACAGGATTTATACTGGAGAGCAACCTCACAAATGTAATGAAAGTGGTAAGACTTTTTATCAAATGTCCTTGTCTTTGGGGTCATGAGAAAATTCATACAGAATCTATTAAAAGTGTACTAAACATGAAAAGACCTTCAAGCAACAGTGATGTAATGAAGGTGGTAGTTTTTTAAACCAACACCCACAACAGTCTACACATAGAATTCATACCAGGAATCACAAAGTCTCTAATTTTCCAAAATTAACTGGAAATATTACAAACTGCAGAATAGTTCCAGGCCAAAATATGTTAAATTCATAACATGATGTATACATCAAAGGAAAAAAAGGACATGTGGAAATGACACATTAGTGTATAAAATAGTCATTTATGTGAAGTTTCTTGGAAAGGCTACACTACTATTATTGATTGGTTTCCATCTGAAGTTTGAGATCTGTCGATTTTATGCTTTTCTTACAGGCCTTTCATTATGGTCTTTCGGAAGGAATCAATAAAATTATAGGGCCTACTTCATTAGGTGTGGTTCATTCCTATTCATGCTCCCTGGAAAAACAAGAATGCTGAATTTTAAAATTTAACATTGTATGAATTAGCGTCAGGGAGAGGTGGAGAATAATACAAAACTATAAGTCATGCTTACGGTGTTCAGTGTGCCCTTCTCCAGAGGGCCACTGGCTTATAGGAAGGGATTGCTGCTCTACCAGTTGACCACGAGATGGCATGCCAGGACATTAAGACACTGGGTTTTTGTTTGTTTGTTTGTTTTTTGAGATGGAGTCTCGCTCTGTTGCCAGGTTGGAGTACAGTGGTGTGATCTTGACTCACTGCAACCTCCATGTCCTGGGTTCAAGTGATTCTCCTGCCTCAGCCTCCCGGGTAGCTGGGACTACAGGCTTATGTCACCATGCCCAGCTAATTTTTGTATTTTCAGTAGAGACAGAGTTTCACCATGTTGGCCAGGATGTTCTCAATCTCTTGACCTCATGATCTGCCCACTTCAGCCTCCCAAAGTGCTCGGATTACAGGCATGAGCCACTGTGCCCGACCGACACTGGGCTTTTTTTTTTCTTTTTCTTTTTTTTTTTTTTTGAGACGGAGTCTCGCTCTGTCACCCAGGCTGGAGTGCTGTGGCCGGATCTCAGCTCACGGCAAGCTCCGCCTCCCGGGTTCACGCCATTCTCCTGCCTCAGCCTCCCGAGTAGCTGGGACTACAGGCGCCGCCATTGCCCCCGGTGATTTTTTGTTTTTTTTAGTAGAGACGGGGTTTCAC
>NW_012115710.1:739542-744518 GCF_000951035.1 Colobus angolensis palliatus | reverse complement strand
CTTGAACTCCTGACCTCAGGTGATCCACCCGCCTCAGCCTCCCAAAGTGCTGGGATTGCAGGCATCAGCCACTGCACCTGGCTGAGAGTCATATTTTCATCACATATCTGAATTACAATAAAGTTGGGGAGATAAAGCATACAGTCAATTTTGTAGTCCAGTGCAAGGGGGACACAAGGTTTCTTCTAATCGGAAAAGAAGAACTGGTAGGTCTTTTCCCTTATACCAGGGAAAACATAGGAAATATGCGATTGTGTTGCTATTTGATTTGAAACTACAGTATTGGCTGGGCACGGTGGCTCAGGCCTGTAATCCTGGCACTTTGGGAGGTTGAGGTAGGTGGATCACCTGAGGTCAGGAGTTCGAGACCAGCCTAACTATCATGGGGAAACCCTGTTTCTACTAAAAATATAAAAAATTAGCTGAGCACGGTGGTGCATGCCTGTAACCCCAGCTACTTGGAGAATTGCTTGAACCCGGGAGGCGGAGATTGTGGTGAGCTGAGATCGCACCATTGCACTCCAGCATGGGCAACAAGAGTGAAACTCCATCTCAAAAAAAGAAAAAAAGAAACTACAGTATTTTATGTGAAAATAATTTTTGATGACATTGACAGTAAAGATATAAACTGGGGCTTAAAAACTCCACTAATTTTACTTGACACGCATTCATAAGTAGAAGTAGCAATATGCCCCTAAGTGGCTCCAGGGGTAGATGACAGACGTGTGTATCCTAACAAGTCTTTGCAGAACTGGTACCATCAAATCTCTCAGACAGTTTTGACAAACGGTATTTGCTATCTTTTCATTAACCCATTACCTCACCCTACCCCCACATCTTCCCAGTAAGTTGCGAGGCTCCTGTCAATACATTTGTCTGTGCATTCCACAAATAAGTCATCATGATTCTGGATCCACACTTGTATGTTAACCCCTCTAGGAAAATAATTGTTGTTAGAAGAATCAACATGCAAAAATATACACAGTTTATGTAGGTTTTTTGACTTTTAAGTCCCCCGAAATAAAAAATTGTGAACCATAAGAAGTCTCAAATTTGAAATGTCTCCAATAGATATGATCACACACCTCACCAAGCCACTCTGATTGTGGATATTCCTCAATCATTATAACTATGTTCCCATCCTAACAATTTTCTCCATTTCCTCTGCCCAATTATTTTTCCCCATTTGTATCTATCTATACGACAGAGTAAAATTAATGATTTTGCTCAAACATCATCTTATCCTATGGGCATTTCCTGAACAGTTTAAAGTAGGACATCCTGTCATTCTATCACTACATGTACACTTCATTGAACTTATCCCCATATTATAATTAAGGCTGACTTACCCGTATAGAACATAAGCTACTTGAGAGCAGGGAACTGGTTTAGTTTCTTGCTAGATCATCAATGATTAGAATAATCCCTGAGAGCAGGGACTCTGTGCATTTGTGTTGAATGAATGAATGAATGAATGCACTTTTTTTGATGCAAAGAAGTGAGTTACTGCAATGCATGGACTCATAGATTAGCAGGTCATAGATTCTACTTTTATTCCCACATTTTATATCTCAGGCAACATGAGCCAAATAGATCCATCTCAGCAGTGGAAAAAGGTTTTCATGAAGTTTTTCTAAGCCCTGAAAATGGAAGATTCACTCTCAAATGCTCCATTCTACTCCCAGTGAAAAATAACACTCTTATTTGTCAAGTAGAAAAACTTATGTGAGTAATGACAATTACTGAAAAACAGGGACTAAAAAACAAGTAGGAAATTTATCTTTCTCACATAATAGCAAGTCCAGAGGCTGCAGTCTGGGATGTGGCAGGTCCTCTGAGAAGTCCATTCCGCCTACTCTACCTCCATCAGCACTCAGCCTTCCTTCTCCTTGAGGAAAATGCAGATGGCTGGTGTATGACTGAGAAGGGTATAGGATGAGGGGCAAAACCATTTTCATTTTTAGGCTTTGTCTTGTTTACCCAAAAGCAATATTTCCATACTTTTTTCCAAAGAATATTAATTCTGTTAAAAGGCTACTGTAATTATAATGAAGAATGGGGATTTTCAAATTTCATATTCACACATCAAAAACAGAGGAAGAGAAAGAAACTGTAAGTTAGAAAGCCAGGAACAGTGGCTCATGCCTGTAATCCCAGCACTTTGGGAGGCTGAGGTTGGAGGATGGTTTGAGCTTGAGCACAGGAGTTCAAGACCAGCTTGAGCAACATAGTGAGACCTCATCTCTACATAAAAATTAAAAAGTTAGCCAGCTGTAGTGGCACACACCTGTGGTCCCAGGTACTTGGGAGGCTGAGGTGGGAGGATCATTTGAGCCCAGAAGGTTGAGGCTACAACAAACAGTGATCACACTACTGCACTGTAGCTGGGGCTGGACAGAGGGACACCCTTTCTCAACCAACAGCAGCAAAATCCACAAACATGCTGCAGACCAAATACCTGTTACCAATTATATCAATGACAACGTGGTCACCATAATTTTGGGAAGAGCCAGATTATATCAACTGACTTTGTTCTTTATCCTGAGAGCCTAATATTCTATGTAACCTATGGCCTGTTTTTAGGTGTTCAAAATGAAAGACAAAAATTATCAAACTGTCCTTAGTTTTTTTTTTTTTAACTTACAGATTTACTTCTATTGAGCTCTATTTGTATCTAAATGAAAATATTTCTCCAAGTTTTAATATAGTCTAATTCCACTATCAAAGTAGGAAAATGAAAGAATTTGAGATTTTTTAAAAAAATTCATGGCCTCTTACCTTAAAGTGAGAGATGTATACACTTCCAAATATATTTTCATATTAGACTATAACTTAAAGGTAATCTAACTGTTATATCATAACTCGGGAATTTTCAGAGGGAGCCTGTATTTCCAATGAAGCATTAAAGACCTTCACAGGATTTCCTCGGGTACACAGAATATACTCAATTGGGGTGAACTTTTAAAATGTTTAAGGATATATTTGTTCCAAAAAATGAATAATCCCATCTTGTTTTAGTTTTCAATTTTAGTTTCCCTTTTTGTTGTTTTTCCACATGTAAAATTTTTTTGTCTCTAAAGTCAAAATTATATTACAAATATATGAAAATCCTATTCTGATTTGCCTTCTCAAACTTTTTATTTTTTTAAATAGGTTTCTTGATAGGTATTAATTTTAGATTTTTTTTAATCACAAAGAGAATACCATATATGATATTCTATACCTTGTTTTTTAGCTATGGTGGCGATCACTCCAATATGACTTTCCTCATTCTTTTTTTTTTTTGAGATGGAGTCTCGCTCCGTTGCCCCGGCTGGAGTGCAGTGGCGCGATCTCGGCTTACTGCAACCTCTGCCTCCTGAGTTCAAGCAATTCTCCTGCCTCAGCCTCCGGAGTAGCTGGGATTACAAGAGCATCCCACCATGCCCAGCTAATTTTTGTATTTTTAGTACAGACGGGGTTTCATCATGTTGGTCAGGTTGGTCTTGAACTCCTGACCTTCGTGATCTGCCTGCCTCTGCCTCCCAAAGTGCTGGGATTACAGGCATGATCCACCGCGCCCAGCCCTAACTTTCCTCACTCTTTTAACAGCTTCACATACATAGCCAACATTCCCCTAATTTCTCAGCCACCTTGCCTCAAGTTAAAACCATGAGACCCGTTTTGCCAAATAGGGTTGAAGGGTAATGTATCACTTTCAGGCCAAACCACTTAAAACTCAGTGTGACCTTCTTGCTCGTTTCCTTTGCAGTAATCAGAGGCCCATTTTTGAGATGCAGAAACCATCATATGGAAGCACCTCCGTCTCTGAGTTACCACATAAACATCAGTTGCCCTACAGGGTCAACCATCCCGGTGGTGCAATTGACAGAAAAGACTCATTTTATATAGTAAGCTTCTGGGATTTAACAGAAAATGGTTTTGTGTCTCCAGGCACGACAGGACATGCCATTCCTTACAAGATTTTTAAAAGCAAAGCCTAGACAGCTTTAGCAATACCCTCTTTCTTGACAAACTGTTAGAGATCTAGGCCTGAAGTGCAGGGAAAGGACAATAAGATCTGTCTTTCTACATCATTTCCTCCTCAGTGATGCTCATCAATTGCTATAAATCACTGTGTCATGTTTCCACTGCCAATTTTTTTAGATATTCACAATACCTCCCCCAAACCTCAGCCTATCCTGTGTCTTAGTCCATTTTTTGTTGCTGTAACAGAAAACCTGACCTGGGTAATTTATATGTATGTATATAATTGATGTATGTTTACATATATAATTTATTTCTTCCAGTTCTGGAGGCTGGGAAGTCCAAGGCGGAGGGGCCACATGTGGCGAGGGCCTTCTTGCTGCATCATAACAGAAGTCATCACATGGTGAGAGAGAGGAAACATGCCAGCTCAGCTCTCTTTTCCTCTTCTTCTAAGGCTACTAATCCCAACGTAGGGACCCGCCCCCATAACTTCATCTATCCCTAATTACCTCCCAAAGGCTCCCACCTCTGAATACCATCAACATATGGAATGGAGGATTAAATTTCCAACGCGAACTTTTGGGGAATACATTCAAACACAGCACCGAGTCACCATTTTCTAAAGAGTAATACCGCAGCTACCCAAAATCACTGAACAAAGACATTAGGCAGCATTTGCATTCCCTCTCAAAGTTTCTAAAACCATCTCTAGTTTTGAGGTCAATATGTCTCAGCTACTTTTCTATACTGCAATATCCTTTGTCCACTTAACACTACCATCACTGCAATCTGGTGCTCAGAACTGTTTTCCAGAAGGCTTTTCCTGTATGGTTCTTGCTAAACTTTGCCAATGAGAAAAACCTGCACGGGATGGGCACAGTGGCTCACAACTGTAATCCCAGCACTATGGGAGGCTGAGGTGGGTGGATTGCTTGAGGTCAGGAGTTCAAAACCAGCCTGGGCAACATGGCGAAAACCTGTCTCTACCAAAAATACAAAAATTAGCC
>NW_012115710.1:733348-735222 GCF_000951035.1 Colobus angolensis palliatus | reverse complement strand
TAGCTCACTGCAACCTCCAACTCCTGAGCTCAACAAATTCTCCTGCTTCAGCCTCCTGAGTAGCTGGGACTATAGAAATGTGCCACCATGCCCAACTAATTTTTAAATTTTGTAGAGACAGGGTCTTGCCATGTTGCCTGTGCTAGTCTCAAATTCCTGGGCTCAAGCAAGCCTCTTGCCTGGGCCTCTCAAAGTGCTGACATTACAGATGTCAGCCTCCATACCCAGCTGGCTAGCGGGATATTTAAATCACAGATGAGTACTCATTGCAGCCCCACCAGATAAACATCCTAACACCCCAAGTCAGTCATCTTTCACTGCCTTCTCTAGCCATTTTTGAACCAGCTTTGGAAGTCCACCCCATTCTCTCCAGAAAGCCTTTTGTAGTAAACATTCTTATAATACTTTGATGTAGAGTAGCACCGACCCTGAAATCTAAATCAAACTTTGCATGGGGTTCCCTCCTGTTCTAGTGGAGTGGTAACAAGTGCAAATCAGTAAAAAAAAAAAAATGTTAAATACATGAGGTTTCTAGTTTATTTTTTTTTAATTCCATTGTCTATGTTCATTATTAAGAGGAAACTCACGAACACTGATTTTTTTCAAATTATTTCATGGAGTGCTCCAAGTACAAAAAAAGAAGTTATTATTTCAGAAATTTTATTTACTAATAATTTTCATATGCTTACATTTGTATTTTCCTCTCATATAAAAAAAGGTACAAGCCATTCTTGCAAAGGCATGCAGAACGTTATGTAGACAAAAGGCATGTAGAAATATGATCGCACAGTGCACATTCACGAATGGGAAGGCAGGTTTCAGGGGGTCTGATATTGTACCACTATGGCATGGCATTTGCATTATAGCCATAGAAGAATCTAGGGCAGAGTGTGGAGAAAATATTTCAAGTGCAAATTATGAATATGTATTTCTCAAATTGTATACTGTTTGAACATAACATGGATAGAAATTGTTATAGATGACATTCAACCTTGAGAGTCTAACGATGTATTACAGTGTTTAAGTGTCCCAATGAGGTGGGATATGCTTGGGTTGACAGAAGGCACATGTTTCATTTAGCGTTACTAAAAATAATTATATTTTACTAAGACATGAGAAGTATAATATATTCTAAATAAAATAATATCAAATGCAATCGCAGGGGCCAATTGTGAATCCCTTAAAGAACACTCTACTCTGGTTCTTTTGATGGGACTGTCCTCCACGGTAACCATTCTCTCTTCAGTTTCCAAAAATAAGACCTATGTTCAATAATGTGTGATATGCAACAGTTACTACCTTTCAAAAGAGAGGTGATCATCATTCCCCCTCCATTTCTTTCTACCACATATGCAGTCTCTAGTAGCCGACCATTTTACTTCCATGAAATCCCTCAATGTCCCATCCAACTCTTCTTGTTTCATGGTCATCTTGTAGTGTAACCTACCTTTCCTACAATCGACAAAGGTCCCCAGTCATATCAACAATTCTAAGGGGGTCCTGACCACAAAAAGCATATGTTAGACAAGAGTTTTACCCCTCTTCTGTCACAAACCCCCATGCTCTTATAGTATATTGTATATTAGTGTTTTTGGCTGGGCACAGTGGCTCACGCCTGTAATCCCAGCACTTTGGGAGCCAAGGCAGATGGATCACCTGAGGTCAGGAATTCAAGACCAGCCTGACCAACATGGCGAAACCCCATGTCTACTAAAAATACAAAGAAAACAAAACAAAAAAAACTAGCCAGGCATCATGGCATATGCCTGTAATCGCAGCTACTCATGAGGCTGAGGCAGGAGAATCGCTTGAACCTGGGAGGCAGAGGTTGCAGTGAGCTGACATCGTGCCATTGCACTCCAGCCTGGGCAACA
>NW_012115710.1:731915-733127 GCF_000951035.1 Colobus angolensis palliatus | reverse complement strand
TCGATCTCCTGACCTCGTGATCCGCCCGTCTCGGCCTCCCAAAGTGCTGGGATTACAGGCTTGAGCCACCACGCCCGGCCAGAAGCAGTAACTTCTAAGACATCTCCATGCGCTGTGGTTTCCCACTGAAGCTGCCGGTGACTATTTTTCTTTGATCTTCCTGCTGGCATCTTCCCCACATTTCACTGCTCAAGCACCTCCAGTATTCTTACCTTATATAACTATTCTTATTCTTGAAATAATTGTATACATTTTTCTAAACACAGACTGATACAAACATAGAATAAAGCTAATTCCATGTTTTCAAAGTTTATTCATGGCAACCTGCATTACTGTATTGATCCTAAGTCTCACTCTGTCACTCAGACTGAGTGCAGTGTCAGTCATGGCTCACTGCAGCCTCAACCTCCCTGGCTCAAGCCATCCTTTCCCCTCAACCTCCCAAGTAGCTGGGACTACAGGTGCATGCCATGACACCCAGCTAATTTTTTATTTTTTGGTAGAGATGAAGTCTCACTATGTTGCCCAGGCTGATCTCGAACTCCTGGACACAGGTGATCCTCCCTCTTGGGCCTCCCAAAGTGCTGAGACTACAGGTATGAGCCAAAGAACCTTGCCAACTTTGCCGAAATTAAGAATGCTATTAAGAAAGTGGAAAAACAGTACACAGAAGTGAAAAAAGTATTTGCAAATTATATATGTCATAAGGGTGTAATATTCAGAATATAAAATAACTTTTACAACTCAACCAAAAACACAATGTGATCTTTAAAATATTAAAAGAAATTTTTGAGTAGACATTTCTCCAATGAAGATACACATGGCTAATAAGCATATGAACAGATACTCAACATTCATCATTAAGAAAATCCAACCACAATGAAATATCACTTTTAAGTGACTAGAAGGGTATATACTATTACTACTGCTAACCCAACAACTACAAACATCAATAATCGATAGGAAGTGCAGAAAACGGAACACTGGAACATAGCTGATAGAAAAGTAAAATGGTGCAGGTGCATTCGAAAACAGTTTGGCAGATCCACAAAAAGATAATCACCAATAATTACCATATGACCCAGAAATTTCATGTTTACAAACATACCCAAGGGAAGTGAAATCATGTATCTGCAAAAACATTTTGTAGAAAGTTGTTCATAGCAGCATTTTCCATAATAGCCTAATTTCTTTCTTTCTTTTTTTTTTTTT
>NW_012115710.1:725830-729037 GCF_000951035.1 Colobus angolensis palliatus | reverse complement strand
GAGCTTGCAGTGAGCTGAGATCTGGCCACTGCACTCCAGCCTGGGCGACAGAGCAAAACTCCCTCTCGAAAAAAAAAAAAAAAAATTAGTGTTCTTGCTTTTTCCTGGTTTCAATAATACATATAAGCCACACCTTTGGAAGTAGTCCCTTCCATCTTACATCTATTCCTTGAGACAAATATGATAAATGAAAAGCATGCCACGAAGATTTAATATCAACCTATCTCAAACTTCAAGCTGTAATTCATCAATACTTTTAACAATATGAAATAACAGAATAAAAAATTAACACTGAAGAGTTACATCTTTCCACAGATGTCCTTGCTCCTCTGACACATACCATCTCATGAGTTTGTGACTTTTTAAAATTGTCTGTGAATTTAACATCGATCACTTAATCTTCAAGAAGGAATAAAGACTTAGTTCCCTCTAGCCTGGATTTTTGTATGATAAAATGCTTTCGTATAAGGATGAATTTCCATTGAGAAATTTAAAATAATTTACCACCTTCATTTGTAATGTTTCTCTCCAAAATGAATGGTGTATCCTGAAAGAACATTGCTTAAAGGACTTGCCACATTTGTATGATTTCCATCCTGAATGTATTCTGTTATATCCATAATAGGGTAAATATTTTTATAAAGCTGTTCACATTCATTATATTTGTAAGGCTTCTCTATAGTAAGAATTCTGTGAGTTCCACAAGGCTTGAACTTTGGATAAGCCTTGCCATACACGTTATCTTTGTGTGGTTTATCTCAAAGATGTATATTCTGGTATCAAGTGAGGTACAAGCCATAGCTAAAGGCTTTACCACATTTTCATTTTATATGGTTTCTTTTCACAGTGGAATCCCTGATGCTAAGTACAGCTTGAATACTTATTTAATTTTTGTCTCATTATATTTGATACATTTTTCTCTATCATAAATTTTTTGATGATCCCCAAGGTTTGAACTTTGGAATAAAGCATTACCATGTATATTATGTTTACAATGTTTCTTTTCAATGTGTATTTTCTGATGTCTGGTAAGGTTTGCAAATTGGGTAAAAGCTTTGCCACATTCAGTACATTTGTAAGGTTTCTCTCCAGTATGGATTTTCTTATGCTGAGTAAGATTTGAACGTTCAGTAAAGGCTTTGCCGCATTCAGTACATTTGTAAGGTTTCTCTCCAGTGTGAGTTCTCTGATGACCCCAAAGGTGTGAACGTTTGATAAAAGCTTTATCACATTTATTACATTTGTAAGGTTTTTCTCCAGTGTGAATTCTCTGATGTTCCACAAGACTTGAACTTTGGATAAAAGCCTTGCCACACACATGACATTTGTGTGGTTTCTCTCCAGGATGTATATTCTGATGTCTAGTGAGATGCGAGCACTGCTTAAACGCTTTGCCACACTCGTTACATATGTAAGGCTTCTCTCCAGTATGGATTCTCTTATGTTGGGTAAGGCTTGAACGCTCAGCAAAGGCTTTGTCACATTCACTACATTTGTAAGGCTTCTCTCCAGTATGAATTCTTTCATGACCCCAGAGGTGTGAACGCTGGATAAATGCCTTACCACATTCATTACATTTGTAAGGTTTCTCTCCAGTATGCATTCTCTGATGACTTGCAAGATTTGAATTTTGACTACAGACCTTGCCACATATATTACATTGATATGGTTTCTCTCCTGTATGGACTCTCTGATGCCTAGTGAGGTTTGAACACTGGTTAAAGGCTTTGCCACACTCCTTACATTTGTAAGGTCTCTGTCCAGAATGAATTCTCTGATGATTAGTGAGGTTCGAACTTTTGCTAAAAGCCTTTCCACAGTCATTACATTTGTATGATTTTTCTCTAATGTGTGTTCTCCCATACTGTGTATGTAACAAAGGGTATTTCAAAATCTTCCTATATTTATTACAAATGTTTTTGACACAAGGAGGAAGTGGTGAAACTGAGGAACTATTGATAGACTTCTCAACTGGATTACATTCATACATTTTCTCCCCAGTTTGAAAACTCTGTCGTTCAGTCAGCTGTGCCTGTAAGCTTAATCCAATTCTATTTTCAAAACATTTCACGTATTTGTTTCCAGCATACCTTATGTTATTTTTCAGTTTTAACAAATTCCTTATAAATGGCGTGTCATGTATGAAATATTGGTATGCACTATCTCTTATAGAAACACTCTGCTTTAGAGAGAAATGTATTGAGGATTTATTATGTTGTTGACCTTTTCTGTGAGTGAGATTTTTGTTAGAGGTCAAAGGCGTTCCTTTGTAATTTTTTGCGTCATAGTCCCACAGGCTATCAAACTTAGGCATATTTTCCCAGACTCCCTTGAGGTCAAAATTGTTGATGCCATGACTTTCCTTTCTTTCTAATATCACCAGATGGTATAATTCCTCTTTATTGTTTTCCTTTGGTGATAATCCCTTGCTTGTAAATCCAACAGAAATATCTGAAAGATATAAAAAACCACAGGCTTTCCATCAAATAGAGTTGCAAGGTAAATATTTTATTAAAATACATAATATTACAAGAAAACGAAGATTTACAATGAACAGAGTTATGAAGCTTCTCAATCGTCTTTAAACGTTTAAGAACACAAAAGGACTAGCTGTCCTCAATAAAGTAACATAGTAACAAAACGTGCAACAAATTACTTTAAGCACAGTTTAAAATACCATATAGCTAAAACACTCATACTATGTAAATCCACATAAACCCTGACAGAAGAGGTATTTTTCCACCACCACTCCAAGGAACACGTAAATTGGCATAGCTATATTGTAGTCTCATATTTGAAGATAAATAGTAATGCATTATTTAGTACATAATTATTACACACAAATAAAAGGTAAGGCACAGCTCAAACTTATCTAATAAAAATATTTTAAAATGGCAATTCATAATTGCAAAAAAACACTGCAAGGAAAAATTAGGAAGAATTTAATAAAATTTTAAATATTTACAAATTATAAATGAATACTTGTTATAAAACTACTATACCCATGTAGAATGTGCATTTTGTAGCATTAACAATTTGTGCATGGTGGTTATATTGCATAATATATACTGAAAAACCATCATCTGTAGATCATCATAAAAACAAATAAAGGCCGGGCGCAGTGGCTCACGCCTGTAATCCCAGCACTTTGGGAGGCCGAGACGGGCAGATAACGAGGTCAGGAGATCGAGACCATCCTGGCTAACA
>NW_012115710.1:724048-724925 GCF_000951035.1 Colobus angolensis palliatus | reverse complement strand
AAAAAAAAGACATAATGCAGGCAAAGGTCAATCTCATAAGAAACATGACAGACACTTGACATAGCTTATTAATAAAGGTAACTTTTCAAACCATACTAAATGCTATGCAAGTTATGAAGGTCTCTAACAGCATTAACTGATTTAAATCCTCTTGAGGTAAATTACTACACCTTTTCATACCACAACAAAGGGCTGAAGAGGTTTACATACCTATCCCTCACTCACACAGAAAGCAAATATAAGAGGCAGAATCTGAACCTGCCTGTGCGGCCTAAGATGCCATGTTTATAGCATTAAGCACCACGGGACACCCAGAGCAGGACAGATTATAAGTCACAGCAAGTACCAGGAATGTAGGAAGCAATGTTTCAAGGCAGATACGGGACTTGAGCTGTGCCACCTATAGTGTGACAGCACCACTGCTCTCAGTTAGCATGAGTCACCTTGTCTTGCACATGTTGTTTAGACAGTGACCAGATCATGTTGCTGTCCTGCGTAAGCTGCCCTGTGTATAAGCAGCAGTCATTCTTTACACAGTATGTGCAATGAAGGGATATTATTCAGTGCTAAAAAGAAATGAGCTGTCAAGGTATAAAAAGACATGGAAGAAATTTAAATGCACATTATTAAGTGAAAGAAGCCAATCTGAAAAGGCCATATACCATATGGTTCCAACTATATGACATTCTGGAAAAGGCAAATCTGTGGAGACAGTAAAGAGATCAGTGGTTGCCAGGTGCTGGGGGGAGGGAGAGGTGAACAGACAGAGCATAGATTTTTTTAAAATTATTATTATTATTATTGTTATACTTTAAGTTCTAGGGTACATGTGCACAATGTGCAGATTTGTTACATATGTATACATGTGCCATATTGG
>NW_012115710.1:702717-719278 GCF_000951035.1 Colobus angolensis palliatus | reverse complement strand
CCTGAATTTGAATGTTGGCCTGCCTTACTAGGTTGGGGAAGTTCTCCTGGATGATATCCTGCAGAGTGTTTTCCAACTTGGTTCCATTTTCCCCGTCACTTTCAGGCACACCAATCAGATGTAGATTTTGTCTTTTCACATAATCCCATATTTCTTGGAGGCTTTGTTCATTTCTTTTTACTCTTTTTTCTCTACCCTTCTCTTCGTGCTTCATTTCATTCATTTGATCTTCAATCACTGATACTCTTTCTTCCACTTGATCGAGTCGGTTACTGAAGTTTGTGCATTTGTCACGTAGTTCTCGTGTCATGGTTTTCATCTCTATCAGTTCTTTTATGGTCTCCGCATTGATTATTCTAGCTATCCATTCATCCATGTTTTCAAGATTTTTAGTCTCTTTACGCTGGGTACGTAGTTCCTCCTTTAGCTCTGAGAAGTTTGATCGACTGAAGCCTTCTTCTCTCAACTCGTTAAAGTCATTCTCCGTCCAGCTTTGTTCCATTGCTGGTAACGAGCTGCGTTCCTTTGGAGGGGGAGATGCGCTCTGATTTTTTGAATTTCCAGCTTTTCTGCACTGCTTTTTCCCCATCTTTATGGTTTTATCTGCCTTTCGTCTGTGATGATGGTGACATACTGATGGGGTATTGGTGTGGGTGTCCTTTCTGTTTGTTAGTTTTTCTTCTAACAGTCAGGACCCTCAGCTGCAGGTCTGTTAGAGTTTGCTTGAGGTCCACTCCAGACCCTGTTTGCTTGGGTATCAGCAGTGGAGGCTGCAGAAGATAGAATATTGCTGAATAGCAAGTGTTGCTGTCTGATTCTTGCTCTGGAACCTTCGTCTGAGGTGTACCCAGCCATGTGAGGTGTGAGGGGTCGGTCTGCACCTCAGTTGAAAACGTAGAAATCACCCATCTTCTGTGTCACTCACGCTGGGAGCTGGAGGTTGGGGCTGTTCCTATTCGGCCATCTTCAGAGCACAGATTTTTTAGGGCAGTGTAATTATGCCATAAGATACTATTATGGAGGATATATGGCTATTATATATTTGCCCAAACCGAAGCATATATAGAGTGAACCCCAACACAGACTATGGAATTTGGGCGATAATGATGTGTCAGTGTAGGTTTATCAATTGTAACAAATGTACCACTGTGGTGCGGGATGGTGATAATGGGGGAAGATGCTGTGCATGTGTCGGGGCACAGAGTGTATGGGAAATCTAGTACCTTCCATCAAGTTTGCTGTGAACATAAAATTGCTAAAATAAATAAATAAATAAAAGTCTGGGCCGGGCACGGTGGCTCAAGCCTGTAATGCCAGCACTTTGGGAGGCGAGACGGGCGGATCACGAGGTCAGGAGATCGAGACCATCCTGGCTAACACGGTGAAACCTCATCTCTACTAAAAATACAAAAAACTAGCCGGGCGAGGTGGCGGGCGCCTGTAGTCCCAGCTACTCGGGAGGCTGAGGCAGGAGAATGGCGTAAATCCGGGAGGCGGAGCTTGCAGTGAGCTGAGATCCGGCCACTGCACTCTAGCCCGGGCAACGAGACTCTGCCTAAAAAAAAAAAAAAAAAGTCTGTTTTTAAAAAGTATAAGCTAAGAGTTGATATAAAGTTACAGGAAACAGAAGTAAAAGGAATAACTAACACTATCCTTTAACAAAGTTTTGGAGGTTATATATGTTTTAAGGAAATGAATATTCAGACATAAACACTCAAGGAAGAAATCTTCTGGTAAAATATATAAAACATCATGAGAGAATATGAAGCAGAAATATATATATATATAAAACATTCATTCATCTCACGTCCCCACACACTGTAGATATAAAACAAAAAACATTAAGAGTATCATAAAAACATGTAACTGGTGATTAAATAAAAGTTCATTTAGATCAACGATATTGTGACACTGGCAAAATGAAAGTGTCAGTGGCTTAAACAAATTATAGTGAACTTTAAAAATGTATACATAATTCAACTTTATCAGCTCCCTCAATAAAAGCATAAAAATCATACTGAAAAAAATGTACAACTGCACATATGGGATGAACAATGTGGTATGAACAACAGTTTGGTCAACATTTTTGCAGAGATGAGGTTGAGAACTTGGACAATGCTCTCTCAAGGATAAATTCCTACGCCTTGTATTGCTGGCTCCAAGGGAATGATCATTATATATCTAATCAGCATTGTCACACTGCCCTTGGGAGACACTGTAAACTCCACAAAAACCAGGTCAGAAGCACTTATCCCTCAGGCTCTTCTGATTCTCTCTCAGCATACCGGGACATGCTGGCTACTCTACTCAGTGGCTTCAAGAGGCACCTCTGTATGTAGCAGAATGATACTGTAACAGATTAATTAATGTTCTCTTTCAAGAACATTCTGTTACTAAGGAAACCTCTTCCACGGGAGAGTCCACCAAAAGTTGTCCATTGCCTATTGGTGAGTTACCACAGCAGAAAGAGAGGAAATTGCAGACTCTAAGAACGTGTATTTCTTTCTTTTTTTTTTTTTTTGGTTTTATAGATTTATTTTCAAAGAGTAAAACATTTATACAATTTAAATACAAGTCCATCAGAATCACTCTGTCAGAGTCAGCAATGATGCGAAAATGTGTCCTCACTGCCAGACATTCGCCACTATCATCTGAGTCCTCTCTCCCCAAAGCCAAAGGGTCTGATACTTTATTCATATACATCTTTCTTATCTGCAATGTAATCTATAATTTCTTGTGGACACATTAACTTTTCAGCATCTGTATCAGGAATTTCAAACCCAAATTCGTCTTCCATGGCCATGATAATCTCCACTTGGTCCAAACTGTCTAAGCCCAGGTCTTTCATAAAATGAGAATCTACTGTAAGCTTCTCTGGGTCAATCTTGTCATAGAGTTTCAATACGTAAAGAACATGGTCCCGGATGCCCTCTAACGTCAAAGGGGGCATGTCGCTATACTGGCGGCACAACTGTGTAACTCTACCAGGAACCTGCGCGAGCTTTAAGGCCGGCTGCAAAGGCCCGAGCCTCGTCTGGGTCCCCGCACAGACCGGTGCTGAGAGGCCGGGCCACGGTCTGCATCCAGACCCGGGGCAGCGGCGCAAAGGCCGCGGGGCAGGCAGCGGACATAGGCTGACAGGACACGAGACGCCATAGCTACGCCGACCCAGGATGCACTGCCTCTTTTTTTCTTTTTTTTGAGATGGAGTTTCGCTTTTGTTGCCCAGGCTGGAGTGCAATGGCGCGATCTTGGCTCACCACAACCTCTGCCCCTCGGGTTCAAGTGATTCTCCTGCCTCAGCCTCCTGAGTAGCTGGGACTACGGGCATGCGCCACCATACCCAGCTAATTTTTGTATTTTTAGTAGAGGTGGGGTTTCTCCATGTTGGTCAGGCTGGTCTTGAACTCCTGACCTCAGGTGAACCACCCACCTAGGCCTACCAAAGTGCTGGGATTATAGGTGTGAGCCACCATGCCCATTCAGAATGTGTATTTCAAAACCAACTTTCAGAGGTAAATCTTAGAAGAATATGAAATCAGGAAGACTAAGGTCTCTCTAAGTTCCTGGACAGGGTAGAAAACTAGAAAAGGGAGAGAAATAAAAGATATGGCGGTAAAATAAAAGGGTCAGATTTTGTAGGATTCTTAAGAAGAGGTAGCGTGCTCTGTCCACAGGCTGCAAGATGAGAACCTAAAATAATGAGATATATTCCCATTTTGGAATGGCAATCAAAGAGAGGATCTCTCTGTCAGGTCTTTATATTACTGCTGAGTAACAATTTGAAAAGCCTCCCCTTTAGACACACACATGTGGCAAAAGCAGAACTGAAGGAATGGCCAAGGGGCTTGAACAAGTAGAGAGACTGACAGTCTTTGAAATTTCAGGGAACCCCAGATACTTCTGAGGGGGAGCCATTGTTTTCTCATTTTCCTGAAAAGTTCTTGCAGGTATAAGAAATGGGAATAGAAACTGAATAGGTTCTGGAGGCAGGGCTACAAAGGCCCCAGCTCTGATCTGCAAAGACTGAAAACCACGTATCAGATGAAATTATATACACAAAAAGACAGTCCTTAAAAATAGCCACCTCGGTCCCTCTGAAAACCAAAAGACCAAAATGATCAGAGGGGCCAGAGTATTGTAGGTCATGATAGCACCTTTGCTTTTGTGTCTGCATGAGTTGGGGCATCATGGGAGAGTGGGAGTTCAACCTTTTACACATTTGAATAACTGTGTTGGGGGAAAGTGGGAGGGGGTGTGGACTTTAATTTGAGAGCTCATAAGAAATAAACTTTTGTTTTCCCACTGATCTTTCCCATTCGCAGAGTTTCCCAAACAATACTCAATGGAGTAGCTTACTCTGTGGCCATCTGAGTGCATATTTGTGCTCACATTCCGACCTACATGATTTTTCCACTATTTTCACTTCACTCTCCATAGTCTAGGACTCTTTCCTGTGCTCCAAAATGAACATAATATTCAGCTCAGGAAAGATTTCAACTTATAAAGAAAAAAGGAACATGGTGTGTTGTGCTTTTCCTGGATACATTCCCAGCCCTTTGTTCAGCTATGAAGAGAGGATATTACAAATGGGTCTGGAAAACTATTTCCCAAAACGATTTAATAAATCAGTCAACTGACTGCCTTCTTCTGAATGCTTAGGGATTATTTTAAATATGCAGACTCTGAAAAAACTACTGAATCAAAGGCATGGGGATAAAACCATGATACCAGATACTTTAAAACGTTTTCCATAAGGTTTTGTAAGTACTGATGTTCTGGAACCACCCCCTCGTCAAACCTGATTATGTGCAGAACTTCTGACAAAAGGGGAAGTCTAAAGTTTATATGTCACATTATGAAGCATTTCCACTCTGAATCAAAAAGTTTCAGTCTCCCCTTTTAGTACAGGGATCGGATTCAGAGAAGCATATTGGGGGCTCCCAAGAGACTCACAAGGAAAAATGTAAAGATGTACAAGGGTGGTTACCGTTTTCTGGAGGGATGTTATCCTCATCCAGAGAGAGCAGGTTCCTGTAGTTCTCCAACATCACGTCCCTGTACAAGGCCCTCTGGGCAGGGTCCAGGCACTCCCACTCCTCTTGAGAGAATTCTATGGCCACATCCTTGAATGTAAACAGTCCCTGAAATAAAAACACACTTCACCAAGTGGACACAGGAAAATTTCTTATTTTCACACAAAATGACAGAAAAGAGGTGTAAATATTTGTGGGGAAAAGAGAGGTCAGCCTGTTACTGTGTTTATATAGAAATAAGTAAATTTAAGAGACTCCATTTGGCTCTGTATTTGAGATGCTGTTAATCTGTGACCCTACCCCCAACCTTGTCCTTGCAAGAGACATGTGCTGTGGTGATTTAAGGTTTAAAGGAATTTGGGCTGTAAGGAATGTGCTTTGTTAAACAAATGCCTAAAGGCTGCTTGTGGTTAAAGGTCATCACCATTCTCTTAAATCTCAAGTAAGAGAAAAACATCTGTCTCCTGCCCGACCCTGGGCAATGGAACATCTCCGTGTAAAACCCATTGTGTGCTTGGTTTACTGAGCAAAGAGAAAACTGCATTTAGGAATAAGGTGGGATTTGCTGGAGCAATACTGCTAAAAAGTTTATGGAGATGTTTGCATATGCATCTCAAGGCACAGCATTTTCCTTGAACTTATTCAGGTCACAAAGATCTTTATCTATATGTCTTACTGCTGATTTACTCCCTTATCTTTTAGATGGTAAAGACAATCATCAATAAATACTGAGGGAACTCAGAGACCGGTGCCGGCGTGGGTCCTCTGTAAGCTGAGCGCCGGTCCCCTGGGTCCCGCTTTTCTTTCTCTATACTTTCTCTCTGTGTCTTATTTCTTTTCTCAAGTCTCTCGTTCCACCTAACGAGAAGCACCCACAGGTGTGGAGGGGCAGGCCACGCTTTCAAATATTCACTTGGCCAGAGTGATGTGACTGATTTATGTGAGTTAATGTAAGCAACTTATATATCCCTGATTTAATTTTTTTAAACTGAGATGAAATTCACATAACATAAAATTAGCTATTTTAGGCCGGGCGCGGTGGCTCAAGCCTGTAATCCCAGCACTTTGGGAGGCCAAGACGGGCGGATCACGAGGTCAGGAGATCGAGACCATCCTGGCTAACACGGCGAAACCCCGTCTCTACTAAAAAATACAAAAAACTAGCTGGGTGAGGTGGCGGGTGCCTGTAGTCCCAGTTACTCGGGAGGCTGAGGCAGGAGAATGGCATAAACCTGGGAGGCAGAGCTTGCAGTGAGCTGAGATCCAGCCACTGCACTCCAGCCTGGGCAACAGAGCGAGACTCTGTCTCAAAAAAAAAAAAAAAAATTAGCTATTTTAGGCTGGGTGCAGTGGCTCACACCTGTAATTTCAGCACTTTGAGAGGCTGAGGCAGGAGGACCTCTTGAGCTCAGGAGTTTGAGTCCAGTCTGGGCAACAAAGTGAGACTCCATCTCTACCAAAAAATTTTTTAAAATTAGCTGGGCACAGTGGCATGGGCCTGTGGTCCCAGCTACTTAGGAGGCTGAGGTGGGAGGATCACTTGTGCCTGGGAGGTGGAGACTGCAGTAAGCAGTGATCATGCCACTGCACCCCAGTCTGAGCGACAGAGAAAGACTTCACCTCAAAATAAAACAAATAAATTAGCCATTTTAAAGTACAATTCAGTGGCATTTAGTACATTCACAAAGTTACACACCACCACCTCTGTCTAGTTCAAAAACATTTTTATCATCTCCAAAAGAAATGCCATACCCATTAAGCAGTCACTCCCCATGTGACTTTAACACAAAATAAGCTTAACCAAACAGATAAATGACTTGCATGCTGCAAACTATAAAATGCTAATGAAGGAAATTAAAGCAGACAAAACAAATAAATGGAAAGATATTCTATGTTCAAGAACTTAGGAAAGTTAATACTATGAAAATGTCCGTATTATCCAAAGCAATCTACAAAAATATAAGAAATAATCCTAAAATTCATATAGAACTATGGCCGGGCGCGGTGGCTCACGCCTGTAATCCCAGCACTTTGGGAGGCCGAGGTGAGTGGATCACGAGGTCAGGAGATGGAGACCATCCTGGCAAAACACCGTGAAACCTCGTATCTATTAAAAATACAAAAAATTAGCCGGGCATGGTGGCGGGCACCTGTAGTCCAAGCTACTCAGGATGCTGAGGCAGAAGAATGGCATGAACCTGGGAGGCAGAGCTTGCAGTGAGCCAAGATTGTGCCACTGCACTGTAGCCTGGGCGACAGAGTGAGACTCTGTCTCAACAACAACAACAACAACAAAATTCATATAGAACTATAAAGACCCAAAAGAGCCAAAGCAATTTTGAGCAAGAATATCAAAGCTGGCAGTATCGCACTTCCTGATTTCAAAGTGTATTACAAAAGTATGGTAATCAAAACAGTATGGTACTGGCATAAAATAGACACACAAAACAAAAGGACTAGAATACAAAGCCCAGCAATAAACTCACACATATACAATCAACTGATCTTTGACAAGTGTGTCAAGAATACATAATGGAGAAAAGATGCTCTCTTCAGTAAATAGTGCTAGGAAATCTGTATATCCAAATGCAAAATAATGAAACTGGATGCTTATCTTGTGCCATACATAAAAAATAAACTCAAAATTGACTAAAGATTCAAGGTAAATTTACTCAATTTACCTTGTGTCTTTAGTTTTACCTGAAATTGTAAAACTCCTAGAAGAAAACATAGGGGAAAATGTTCTTGACATTATCTTGCCAATGGTTTCTTGGATATCACACCAAAAGCGCAGGCAAGAAAAGCAAAAATAGACCAGTGGGACTACCTCAAACCAAAACACTTGTGCACACCAAAAGAAACAACCAACAAAATGAAAAGGCAACTTACGGAATGGGAAAATATTTGCAAACTATGTATCTGAGAAGGGGTTAATATCCAAAAAATATAAGGAACTCCTACAACTCAAGAGCCAAAAAAACTAATTACCCAATAAAAAAATGGGCAAAAGAGCTGAACAGACATTTTTTCCAAAGAGAATATAAAAATGGCCATTAGGTACATGAAAAGGTGCTCAATATCACTAATTACCAGGAAAATGCAAATTAACAACATGATATGATCTCACATATATTAGGATGACCATTAAAGAAAAAAAAATCGACAAGCAATGTCTAGGATGTGGAGAAAAGGGAACTGTTGTACAATGTTGGTCAGAATATGAATTAGTGCAGCCACTATGGAAACAGTACGGAGGTTCCTCAAAAATTAAAAATAGGCTGGGTTTAGTGGCTCACGCCTGTAATCCCAGCATTTTGGGAGGCCGAGGTAGGTGGATCACAAGATCAGAAGTTCAAGACCAGCCTGGCCAACATGGTGAAACCCCGTCTCTATTAAAAACATAAAAAGGTGGCTCAAGCCTGTAATCCCAGCACTTTGGGAGGCCGAGACGGGCAGATCACGAGGTCAGGAGATTGAGACCATCCTGGCTAACACGGTGAAACCCCGTCTCTACTAAAAAAAATACAAAAACTAGCCGGGCGAGGTGGCGGGCGCCTGTAGTCCCAGCTACTCCGGAGGCTGAGGCAGGAGAATGGCGTAAACCCGGGAGGCGGAGCTTGCAGTGAGCTGAGATCCGGCCACTGCACTCCAGTCCGGGTGACAGAGCGAGACTCCACCTCAAAAAAAAAAAAACATAAAAATTAGCCGGGTGTGGTGGTGGGCGCCCGTACTCTCAGCTACTCAGGAGGCTGAGGCAGCAAAATTGCTTGAAACCAGGAGGCAGAGGTTGCAGTGAGCCGAGATCATGCCACTGCATTCCAGCCTGGGCAACAGAGGAAGACTCCATCTCAGGAAAAAATGAAAATAAAAATAAAAGTAAAACAACCATGATCTAGTAATTCCACTACTGGATATATATCCAAAAGAATTAAAATCACGATCTTGAAGAGAGATAGGGACTTCCATATTTATTGCAGCTTTATTCTTAATAGCCAAGTCATGGCTAAATGTCCATCAAGGAATGACTGGATAAAGAAAATGTGGCGCACACACACACACACACGAATATTATTCAGCCTTAAAAAAGAAGGAAATTCTGCTATTTGCTATAGACTACCTGAATGAAACTGAAGTATATTATATAAATGAAATAGGCCACACAGAGAACAAATACATGATTCCACTTACATGAGGAACTGAAAACAGTAAAACTCATAGAAACAGAGAATAGAATGGTGGTTGCTAGGTGCTGAGTGGGGAAATGGTGAGGTAGTAATTAGTATCAGTTATGCAAGATGAAAAAGTCCTAGAGATCTACTGAATAACACAGTGCTTACAGTTAATTCTGTATTGTATACTTAAAAATTTGTTAAGACAGTAGTTCTTAGGTTGTATTATAAAAATATGAAATAATAAAGACGGCAGAAAAAAACTTTTTGAGGCATTGGATATGTTTATGACAGATTGCAGTGGTGGTGTCAGAGGTGTATACTTATCTCCAAACTCATTAAATTGTACACATTACATATGTATAGCTTTTTTATGTCAATCATACCTCAATAAGGAAGTTAAAATTCATTTAAAACTGAATTTTTCAGTTTTCCTTTTATTGATTTCCAATTTCACTCGATTGTGGTGTGAGAACACAGTTTTATGAGTTCTAGCTTTGTACTGAGACTTGTTCTGTGGCCTGACACGTGGTCTATCCTGGAGAATATTCTATGTGCATTTGAGAAGAGTACAGATTCTGTTTTTACTGAGTGCAGTTTTCTTTCCATGCTTGTTCGGTGTAGTTTACAGCAGTGGAGTCCAATCTTTTGGCTTCCCTGGGCCACATTGGAAGAAGAAGAATTGTCTTGGGCCACACATAAAATACACTAACAATAATGACAGCTGATGACCTTTAAAAAAAAAAAGAAAACACACACACAAAAATCTCATGTTTTAATAAAGTTTACAAATTTGTGTTGTGTCACATTCAAAGCCATCCTGAGTCACATGCAGTCTGTGTTCCATGGGTTAGATAATCTTGGTTTAAAGTGTTGTTCAAGCCCTTTATTTCCTTACTGATCTTCTGTATGGTTGTTCTATCCATTATTAAAAAGAGAGCACTGAATTCTTTAACTACTATAGTAGGACTGTATCTCCTTGTAATTTTTGCTCCAAAATATTTGGGGCTTTGATATTTGATCCATATTTTTTATAGCGGTTACATGTTCTTGATGGATTAACCCCAATATTTACTGTCCTTCAACATCTCTGGTATCAATTTTTGACTTAAAGTTTATTTGGTCTGCTATCTGTATAGCTATCCAGCTAGGTTTAATATTTGCATGAAATACCTTTTCACATCCTTTTATTATACTTTCCAGCCTATTTGTGTCTTTAGCTCTAAAGGAAGTCTTTTATAAACATCATATAGTGAAATCATACTTTTAACAAATTATTCCTCCAATAAGTGCCTTTTAATGGAGAATTTAATCCACTTCAGAGTCAGATAAAAGTAACTACTGATAAAAGAACTACTTTTACCACTTTGCTACTTATTTTTTATATGCCTATCTTTTTTGTTTTGTAATTATTCCCTTAATTCCTTCTTTGTGTGTATAAGTCTGTGTGTATATCATTTCGGTTCCCTTCTTTACATTTTTGCTATTTTCTTAATGGTTGCCCTGGGGATTAAAATTTACATCAGAAGCTGATAATAATTAAGTTTCAACTGATGCTAAGTTAACTTCAATTGCATAACAACTTCTGTTTCTATATAGCTCTGGCTGGTTCTCTTTTTTTTTTTTTTTTGAGACGGAGTCTCGTTCTGTTGCCCAGGCTGGAGTACAGTGGCCGGATCTCAGCTCACTGCAAGCTCCGCCTCCCGGGTTCACGCCATTCTCCTGCCTCAGCCTCCCGAGTAGCTGGGACTACAGGTGCCCACCACCACGCTCGGCTAATTTTTTTGTATTTTTAGTAGAGATGGGGTTTCACCATGTTAGCCAGGATGGTCTTGATCTCCTGACCTCGTGATCCACCCGCCTCAGCCTCCCAAAGTGCTGGGATTACAGGCATGAGCCACTGTGCCCAGCCGGCTATTATTTTTTAATTATTATTATTTTTTTGAGACGGAGTTTTGCTCTTGTTGCCTAGGCTGGAGTGCAATGGCACGATCTTGGCTCACTGCAACCTCCACCTCCCGGGTTCAAGTGATTCTCCAGCCTCAGCCTCTCGAGTAGCTGGGATGATAGGCACGTGCCACCATGCCCAGCTAATTTTGTATTTTTAGTAGAGACAGGGTTTCACCATGTTGGTCAGGTTGGTCTTGAACTCCTGACCTCAGGTGATCCACCTGCCTCAGCCTCCCAAAGTGTTGGGATTACAGGTGTGAGCCACTGCACCCGGCTCCTTTTGGTTATTATTAAAAAGCCAAAAAAAAATAACAGATGCTGGTGAGGCTGTGGAGAAAAAGGAACACTTACACACTGTTGGTGGGAGTGTAAATTAGTTCAACCATCCTGGAAGACGGTGTGGTGATTCCTCAAAGATCTAAAAACAGAACTACCATTCGACCCAGCAATCCCATCATGCGTGCATGAACACACACATACGTGCACAGGTTCACTGTAGCACTATTCACAATAGCGAAGACATGGAATCGACCTAAATGCCCACCAATGGTGGACTGAATAAACAAAATGTGGTACACACACACATACACCACGGAATGCTATGTAGCCATAAAAAAAAAAGAGAGATCATGTCCTCTGCAGGAACATGGATGGAGCTGGAGCCCATTATCTTTAGCAAACTAACACAGGAACAGAAAACCAAATGGTGCATGTTCTCACAAGTGGGAGCTAAATGATGAGAACACATGGACACACAGAGGGAAACAACACACACTGGGGCCTGTCATGGGTGGAGGGTGGGGGCAGGGAGCGGATCAGGAAAAGTAACTAACGGGTACTGGGTTTAATATCTGGATGATGAAATAATCTGTACAACAAACCCCCATGACACAAGTTTAGCTATGTAACAAACCTACCCCCGGACTTAAAGTTAAATTAAGAAAAATAATAAATTATAGACATTTTTATCTAAACACCCACTGCATGAGAATTCCTAAATGAACAGCAGAGTCTTCATGAGATGGATGCACTGTGAAGAATTTAAAGAACCTCCTGCTGTTAAGACAATTATGTTGATTTAATATTTTAAAACCAATTAGGAAAAAAGACTACCTTCTCCATCCCCAATGTCTACTTCTGAACTTCCCATTCTATTCCAAATTAATATTTTAGAGCCAGAAACACAGACTCAATTGTTTAGCTACAAATGTATTATAAACTCAAGCTAAGCAAGTTTCCCCCATCAGCCTTCTTTTCCAAAGTTTTCCAGGTATTTGTGCACATTAAAATACCACTTACATATGCAGCTTCTTTAATCCTGGTTTATAAAGAGCTGAAAGGGCATCCAAACGAAGTCTCTAAACAGTCACTACCACCCAACCTCACTGCCACCATGGAGCCTGCCCCGCACATCCAATCCATGACTAGGCATAAAACCCTTCCCAGAACAATCATCTAAATGGAGCCTTTTCCAAAGTTCCATGTTACTGGGTCACAGTGAGATGGAATCTACGTGGAGATGGAATTGAGGGAAAGCCCTGAGTGTGAATATACATGTTAGTCAGGACACTTCAGAGTCAGATAAAATTAGCAAGTCCAAAATATGGCATTTCAGGAAGGAGAGGACAAAACAATCAACCGAGAATATAACTTTTACCTGAGAAACAGCCATTCCCTCGTCTTCTTTCTTTCCTCTTCCTCTGAGTCTCTTTCTCAGGTAAGATCAGTCTGTATGTCAAAAATATGTTGTTTAATGCTTAAAATCAATACAGGCCCTTTCTCTAGCACACACTCACACACACAGGAAGAGGCTTGATATAGCAATAAGATGGTCCTTAGCTTCCAACTGCAACAAGAGTGAAAATAAACTCATGAAAAAAATAAACTCCTAAACAGAGACTAACAAGTGAGTTATTCCACCTATGTCTTCAAAAAGTTCTCCCTTCTTGCTGAAACCCAACATTCTGCATCAACCGCATTGTCCTCTGTCCACCTGACGCTCAGCCAAGAAAAACTGCTGTGTCCAAGTTCACAGCCTCTCCCTGGGTAGCCAGCATCCAATGACTGTCAGTCAATGCAGGATAATAAAAGCCTAAAATTGGAACAGGTGAAGAGCCACCATAGCTCCAGAAATCCCTGCTGAAGCCATACTACGTAGTTTAGATATCTGTCCCACAGGCAGAGGGAAGGCATAAAAGGATTTAATGCCAGGAGATGACATAATAAAACTTAAGACTTACTCCTGATGCAGAGATAGTGAGAAAGAATAAAAAGCTGAGAGAAGCAGCTCTATCTCTAAGCCTACGCCCCCACCCCTTTCCTAGTAGTTTCCGTCATTTTTGGAGGTCTGAGAGTCATTTAAGACTAACTGTAAGGCCGGGCGCGGTGGCTCAAGCCTGTAATCCCAGCACTTTGGGAGGCCGAGACGGGCGGATCACGAGGTAAGGAGATCGAGACCATCCTGGCTAACACGGTGAAACCCCGTCTCTACTAAAAATACAAAAAACTAGCTGGGCGAGGTGGCGGGCGCCTGTAGTCCCAGCTACTCTGGAGGCTGAGGCAGGAGAATGGCGTAAACCTGGGAGGCGGAGCTTGCAGTGAGCTGAGATCCGGCCACTGCACTCCAGCCCGGGCGACAGAGCAAGACTGCGTCTCAAAAAAAAAAAAAAAAAAAAGACTAACTGTAACTGGGCACCCTCTCTCAAAAAATGGCCACATGCAGACACATGCTCAATCCTGAACATCATTTCAGGGGTTCCATCGGCTCAGATTCAGAATTTCTGGTATACCCATCATCTCCATGTTAGCGGTGGGCACACTGAGCCTCAGAGAGAGGAGACATTTCACCAAGTTACCTGGAAAAGGTCTGAGTTGAGTGAGCAGAACTCAGTTGTAAATGAATTCTGAAATGGTGGCCTGGATAGGGCAGTAGGAAAGGTTTATCCTTATTTCCACATTACCATTCACATTCCTGAGTAGAAGCTTCTATTTCATGGGTTTAATCAATCCCAAGGATTTAATTCCTCTTTTCCAGAAAAATATTCAAAAATATGAAATTACAAATAGCTATTACTCTTGGAAAGCATGAAAGGCAGTCAGCTGTGGAGATTAGTGCTGAGTAATCTCTTCATTATGAACAGATGGGCTCTGTTGGAACAAAATTCCACACCAATCCAGGCCATTCCTCAACATCTTGCAGAGAAAGGACAAAGAGGACCTGGGGGAACATCTACTTAGTGGGAGGTTTTTAGATGACATAAGGGAGTAAAGAAACTGAACAGAGCTGAGCCTTGACCAACACCAGTGATGGGGCACTAACCGTGCCCCGCACCCAGTCAGAAATCCAGGTACAACTTTTGATTCCCCAAAACCTTAACTACTGATAGCCCATTGTTGACCAGAAGTCTTACTGAAAACATAAACCGTTGATAAACACATATTTTGTATGTTACATGTATTGTATACTGTATTCTTACAATAAAGTAAGCTAGAGAAATGATACTGTTAATAAGAAAACCATAAAGAAGGGAAAATATATTTACCATTCACTAAGTTCTTCATCTTCCTCGCATCCTCCCCGAGGTCATATTGTGTGGGCTGCAGTGGAGAAGAGAAAGGGTTCATTTTGCTGTCTCCGGAGTGACAGGGGTAGAAGAAAAGCCCCTGTATAGTTGGACCTGCATAGCTCAAACTGGTGTTGTTCAAGGTCAACTGTATTAAATTAACTGGTTAAACCAGATTTTAAGGGCTAAAAGATTATCAGCACCCTTAGAGTGAAACACTGTGAAATCAGGTACCAGACACAAAAAAATAGTTCCAATATACGATAAAAAGTGGAAAGCATTTAGGCCAGGCGCGGTGGCTCATGCCTGTAACCCCAGTGCTTTAGGAGGCGGCGACAGATCACCCGACGTCAGGAGTTCGAGACCAGCCTGGCTAACAAGGTGAAAATCCCGTCTCTACTAAAAACACAAAAAATTAGCCGGGCATGGTGGCGCACGCCTGTAATTCCAGCCACTCAGGAGGCTGAGGCAGGAGAATCGCTCAAACCCTGGAGACAGAGGTTGCAGTGAGCTGAGATGGAACCACTGCACTCCAGCCTGGGCGACAAAGTGACACTCTGTCTCAAATAAAAAAAAAGAAAAGAAAAGAAAAAGCATTTAAAACTCATAAGCTGAACAATACATTCAAGAGAAAATAATTTGTAAAAATTTTTAAAAATCCAATAAATTCTGGAATTACATTTAAGACAAGTTGTATATACATCAAATTTAGAAAATGACACAAGCCACACACAAAAAAGGAGGGAATAATATTGTTAATGTCGGTTTGTAAAGCAGCATGTGGTGTCACAGTTTCTTCCCATTTCTTGACTCTCCTCAAGATCAGAGAAAGGGAAGAGGGTAAGCTGGAATCAACTGAGCTAAGTCAGTTAACCCTCTGGCTGAATAAGGGTTACTTCAGATGTAATAATTAGAAAACGCAGAAACCTCACACCCTAGTTTTGCAGTGTTCATTCTCTTCTGCATAAACAGTGAAACAAATTTTAAATTAATTATAGAGCCATGCATCAGTACTTCACAACTTAATGTTCCATATTAAATCAACTCCAGACTCACTCGGATTTGGGTCCCCGTCAATCTCTCTCCCACCTTCTGTTTCTTTCCTTTTCTTTCTCCCATTTCGGCGTTTCCCTGTCCATTTCTGCTCATTTTGCTTCCCTTCCCCCCCTTCTCTGACAGTGTTTGGCCCCATCTTCGTAGCATCCTTTTTTTTTTAGTCCCTGCTACTCTTTCTGCATTTCTCCCTCTTTCTCTAATTTCGCGCATTTCTCCCTCTTTCTCCTCCATTTCTGCTTCCCCTCTGTTCTCCCCGGTGGAGGGCGAAGGGTGTGTATCCGCCCCGAATGAGGGCTTTACCAGGGGGAGCGAAGAGGGAGTCAGAGAAGAGTTTTAAGCAGAGAAACGACGCGGTGGGCGGTCGGTGGCCACACCGACCTAAGGCAAAAAAGTAGGGGCCAGTACCCACTTCAGAACGATTTTAATCCGACATGGACGCAGACCCCCAGACCCTCTCGGAGCTACGGGACTGGGAACGTCTAGGGACCACGCCGCGAGAGGAATGAGTAGGTTCGGGGTTTCAACCTACAGGGCGACCCCAAAACCCGACAGCGGAGCGTGGGAACCTGGAGCCCGCGAGGCGCAGGCTTTAACCCCAAAGACGGAGACTCACTCACCCGAGAGTGCCAGTAGCCCCGCGAGATCCGCTTCCGGGTCGGCAGGAACCTGCGCGTACGCGAGTGCACTGGGGAGGCGCAAAGGGCAAGGCCAGGGGCAGGGCGCGCACCAATGTGGGGATGGGCGGGCAAATGGCGGGGATGGGCGGGGACAAAGACGGAATGGGCGG
>NW_012115710.1:701141-702637 GCF_000951035.1 Colobus angolensis palliatus | reverse complement strand
GGGCGGGGCCTAGGGGTCGGACTGCAGGACCTCTCCTCGGTGCGTCCCAGCGACATTTTTTTATCTGTTTGTCGTCTAGCAGTACTCGCTTCTTCACTTTTGGATTCCCTTTAATCTCTTTAGTGTCCTTTGGAGCCTAGCTAAGCAAAAAATTAGAGACCCGTAGGTCCCTTATATTGGAATCGGAGCTTAAGTTGGGAAAGGTTTGCTTGAAAACGTTTTTGCGAGCGATGGAGGCGCGTCCTGCGATCACTCAGGAGGAGCGCTGGAACCTGGTGGATGGGAGAGGCCGACGGTACATGGGGGCGCTTGGATCCAGGAACTTCTGAGATCTGGACGATTAGAATTTTTATTTCATTAAGCGAAAGCTGGAGTTGTCTGCGTAAGTGATGGAAACTAGAATGAGATGCATTTTTGTGCCTATGCGGACTGTAAAATTTTATATTGACTTTTCACTGGAACATAATTTTTGTTTCTGTTCCCCAGTCACCCAGGAGGCAGAGATGCATCGTGGGCTGAGTTCCAGAGAATTTATAGGATCAGACCCTGGGCTGTGGGGGTGGAAGGCTGAGGCTTGGCTTTAAAAGAACAAAAATTTCTGCTTGTATCGATATAAATTTATTTTCCTTTCTTTAGTTTATTATTCTAATGCACGCTTCTTGAGATAAATTACAAATCCAAGTACTGGATTTATTGGAGTTGGTATCTTGTATTTTGCCTAAGTTATTAATTACTAATATAATATCGTTATTATTATTTTGAAATGGAGTCTCTCTCTGTTTCCCAGGCTGGATTGTAATGGCGCGATCTCGGCTCACGGCAACCTTCGCCTCCTGGGTCAAGCGATTTTCCTGCCTCAGCCTCCCGAGTATCTGGGACTGCAGGCGTATGCCACCATGCCTGGCTAATTTTTGCATTTTTAGTAGAGAGGGGGTTTCATCGTGTTATCCAGGCTGGTCTGGGACTCCTGAGCTCATGTGATCCGCCCACCTGGGCCTCAGGAAGGGCTGGGGTTATAGGCGTGAGCCACCGCTCCCGGCCTTTAGTTTGTAGAGTCTTTATTCTCAGTTATTCGGAAGAGTATTTTTAACATAATATGTGTTTGGCTGTGCTCCTGGCCAACTGAATTGATTTCTCTTGGGCCCAGAGAGGAAACTTGTTGACTGGAGGCTCCTCAAGAGAAGAGGAGCCCATATTGGGTGGTATCTGAGTAAACCAAGGCCTATCCACTGCTTCTTTGAGTCTCTGTTTTCCTCACTGGGAATTACATCTGGTAATAGGTGAAGGGTGAAAAAATGAGAGTGTATTTTAGCATAAAAATACATATATATGTTATTTACAATATAAACATACACATACAAAAATTCTATTTATTTTTACATATAAAATACATATATGTATTTAAATTTTTTTTTTTTTTTTTTTTGAGATGGAGTCTCACCCTGTCGCCAGGCTGTAGTGCAGTGGCGTGATCTCGGTCACTGCAACCTCCGCCT
>NW_012115710.1:693000-700763 GCF_000951035.1 Colobus angolensis palliatus | reverse complement strand
GGGGTTTCACCATATTGGTCAGGCTGGTCTCGAACTCCCGACCTCATGATCCACCCGCCTTGGCCTCCCAAAGTTCTGGGATTACAGGCGTGAGCCACTGCGCCCGGCCTTAAGAAATGTTTTGAAAGCGTATGGGCACAGTTCTTGGTGGTGGAATATATAAACTGTAGGTTGGAGAGTCTAATTCCCCTGGATGGAGACATAGCCGCATGTCAGGCTGTCAGGAGGGAAGTTTGAGGACATCATGGCTCCCAGTGTAGGAAATGTGGGAGAGACATTTGTCCTTTGATTTTCTGCTGAGGGCTTCAAAATGCACATGCCCCAAGATTGTGTCACTTTCTTTTCATGATGAAATGGAATTTATTTCTGGATGTGTGTTTTAATGTTCTAATGCTGCAATTTTGGGGGTGAAGAAAATAAAATTCAGAAGTAGAAAATGAAAGTTTTCCTTTTCCTGACCCTTCCATTCTAGTAAGTAATTGAGATGGATAGGGTTAAAAGTTTAAGGAAATGTGTTCCTAAACCTGAAAAATTTTAAATTTTCACTCTGCTTAATAACTCATGCTGGGAACAATTTTGTACAATAAGTAAATAATGTGGATGGTAATATGTTCCCATTGATTATTCCTTGTTTCATACTAGTTTTGTATCAAGATATCCCTTCATTAGTTTGAGCTGTATCTTTCCAGACCATTTAATATGTATTTAAGGTGTAGGATAGTACATATAGTCACAGTGCACTGTTAATTCTGTACTGATATTTTACTTAAACCCCACCAATTGATTTTCTTAATCACAAGTACTTTCTGGGGATATTTTCTAATTTTAAAGAATATGAATGTACCAGACTTTATTTAATAGTTTCCTCATTTTAGACTTTCAATGTTGTTCTATTTATTTATTTATTTTTTGAGACAGAGTCTTGCTCTGTCATCCAGCAGTGGTGCGATCTCAGTTCACTGTGACATCTACCTCCTGGGTTCAAGCAATCCTCCTGCCTCAGCTTCTCGAGTAGCTTCTCGAGTAGCGTGTGCCACAATGCCTGGCTATTTTTTTGTATTTTTAGTAGAGACAGGGTTTCACCATGTCTCTACTGATCAGGCCGATCACGAACAAGTGATCTGCCCGCCTTGGCCTCCCAAAGTCCTGGGATTACAAGTGTGAGCCACTGTACCCAGGCCCTATTGCTTCGTTTTTAGATATTAGGTAGAATGTACAGTTCTATCAGCATACTTCTCGAATTTTGAATGTGTGTGTGTTATGTGGATGTCTCTGAAAAGTGGCATTGATGGCTTGTAGGCTGTACTAGTTATATCTTTCTGCATAAAAAATTACCCCAAAACTGAGTGGCTTAAAATTACGATCTTCTTTTAACAACAGATGCTGGCGAGGATGTGGAGAAACAGGAACGCTTTTACACTGTTGGGGGGAGTGTAAATTAGTTCAACCACTGTGGAAGACAGTGCGGCGATTCCTCAAGGATCTAGAACCAGAAACACCATTTGACCCAGCAAGTCCATTACTGGATATATACCCAAAGGGTTATAAATCATTCTACTACAAAGACATATGCACACGGATGTTTGTTGCAGCACTACTTACAATAGCAAAGACTTGGAACCAACCCAAGTGCCCATCAATGATAGACTGGATAAAGAATTTGTGGTACCTATACACTATGAAATACTATGAAGCCGTAAAATACAATATGAGCTCATGTCCCTTGCAGGAACATGGTTGAAGCTGGAAAGCATCATTCTCAGCAAATTAACACAGGAACAGAAAATCAAACACCACATGTTCTCACTCATGAGTGGGAGCTGAACAGTGAGAACACATGGACACAGGGAGGAGAACATCACACACAGGGCCCTGTCAGAGGGTGAGGGGAAAGGTGAGGAAGAGTATTAGGACAAATACCTAATGCATACGGGGCTTAAAACCTGGATGACAGGTTGATAGGTGCAGCAAACCACCATGGCACATGTATACCTATGTAACAAACCTGCACGTTCTGCACATGTATCCTCAAACTTAAAGGAAAATAATTTTTAAAAACCTACCGTCTTCTCTTATCCTACAGTTTCTGATGGTCACGAAGCTGGGACCAACTTAACAGGGTGGTTCTAGCTCACTGGCTTTGAGGAGGTGGTGGTCACACTGTCGGTCACCCTGCAGTCATCTGAACACTTGACTTTGGGGCCTCAGTTTTCTTCTGAAGATTAGCATTATGGTAAAACAATGGACATCTCGGCCGGGCGCGGTGGCTCAAGCCTGTAATCCCAGCACTTTGGGAGGCCGAGACGGGCGGATCACGAGGTCAGGAGATCAAGACCATCCTGGCGAACACGGTGAAACCCCGTCTCTACTAAAAAATACAAAAAAACTAGCCGGGCGAGGTGGCGGGCGCCTGTAGTCCAAGCCACTTGGGAGGCTGAGGCAGGAGAATGGCGTGAACCCGGGAGGCGGAGCTTGCAGTGAGCTGAGATCTGGCCACTGCACTCCAGCCGGGGCGACAGAGCAAGACTCCATCTCAAAAAAAAAAAAAAATGGACATCTTAAGGAAGACTACATAATCACCTGTGGAAATAGCATGCTCATGGTCAAAATAACATAAATGTAAGAAAATGAAGAGGTTCATTGAAGTATTTTATTAAAAATACATTTCAAGTATCTAACCAATAAATATATACCCACTAATAATTTATTTGTTCTTATATTCTGATGTGTAATCACTAATAATTAAACACTCTAATAGAGTATGATTTCTAAGTTAATTTGCTAATGAGAAATAATTTACAAGGGTAAAAAACTATTTTCCCAGTTAATATGGTCTTCTTATTTAATTTTAAATACGTTGAACCACATTCTCTTATTTGCATGTCTTGTATTCTAAATAAACCTTTCTCAGGCATGCTGAATATTTAAATTACTATTTATTTTTTGAATTTATTTTTACATTTAGGTCTATTTATTTACTTATGTATTTTGAGACCGGGTTATCTTATTTATTTTGAGACCAGGTTATGAGACTGACTATTTTTTGTATTTTTGGTAGAGACGGGGTTTCACTGTGTTGCCAAAGCTGGTCTCAAACTCCTGGCCTCAAGCAATCCACTCACCTCATCCTCCCAAAGTGCTGGGATGACAAGTGTGAGTCACTGCACCTGGTCTGCTATTTTATATATAAATTCAGAACTTAATTAAAATGTTTTTTTCTTATTAGGAATATAGTAGTCACAAAATCTTTTCATAGCCTTTTTTTTTTTTTTTTAATAAGAAATAATGGAAAACAGTCTTTCCCAAACACTCCAATGGTCTCTTTGGATATGCTCACTAGAAACTTCTAATAGATTCTAGGCATTAAAAAAGTTTTCCAGAACTATTCTCAGCTTCCCAAGTGTAAGCTGGCATTGACACTACAGGTGAAATCCTAATTGCAGTTCTGTGGGGAGATGAGGTCACAGAATCACAAAGCCACATTTCAGGCTCTGCCTTCCTCCCTCCCACACATGCTTTGACTGTTAAGATCGTCACCCTTAGCTCACAGTCCTGGCAGCAGGAAGGAGTCCGGTATTTTCTACTTTAGACTGAGGGACACAGTCTGTATCAGGAGTCTGTACATAGGAAATGTATCAGGAATCTGGGTAGGCGTGCATGTCTGGAAAAGAAACTCTTTTGGGGTAGAAATTGGTCTTGGGCAAAAGTAAATAGGAAGAGGGAATAATGCCTGGGGCATGAGCTGAGCTTGTGGAGAGGGACTGGAGGTCTGAAATCCTAAACTGAACCGTGACTACTGCTAATGGAATATAACAAAATTCTCATTGAAGGGGTTTTTGGTGTTTAATCCCAAGTGTTATCAAAGTCTGAATTTTAATGTGCTTCAAGATTGTAATTTCAAAATTAACCTACTGTTTAATATGGTGTGCAAAAGTCACAGAGATATTTTCGGAAGTAGTATAACTTTCTGTAAAAGCTCTAGGATTTCTGAAAGAGGGTTTCAGACAGCAAACGATTAAGGACTTAATTTTAAATTTTAAAACTAATTATTAAATATAATCTCATCAGAAGAAAGCAATTTTAAGGCTCATATAAATCTTGTTATATTTTCTCTGTTTTATGAACATTTCAACATTATTCCAAAGCTCACTACCCATCTCTCTCTCTTTTCTTTTTCTTTTCTTTTTTTGAGACGAAGTTTCACTCTGTCGCCCAGGCTGGAGTGCAGTAGTGTGATCTGGGCTCACTGCAACCTCTGCCTCCCGGGTTCAAGCGATTCTGCTGCCTCAGCCTTCTAAGTAGCTGGGACTACAGGTGCGTGCCACCACAACTGGCTAATTTTGTGTGTGTGTGTGTTTTTAGTAGAGATGGGGTTTCACAGTATTAGCTAGGATGGTCTTGATCTTTTGACCTTGTGATCCACCCATCTTGGCCTCCCAGAGTGCTGGGATTACAGGTGTGAGTCACAGCGCCCAGCCTCTTTCTCTTTTCAATATGTATTGAATGCACAAGATTCCATACTTTCAAATTCCATTTTGCATATTTATTATATTTTCATAAGTTTCCCAAATCAAATATTAATTCGTTTCAGTTAGTTGTTTTAAAATAATAAATATATAGTTACATAATCTTTAAAATGATTTTTTTCTACCCTAAAATACTTTATCACCTTTTATATTTCATGTCTCATATTTTAGTGCACAACCTACCTAATTTTGTACATTAATTTCCGTGACGGGTGCCATAGTATTTTTGGTCTTTGCAGATAATTAAATGAGTTTTTCTGCTGGTATCTTAACATCTACTCACATTAAATACATTGGGTCATATAAAATTATTCAGTGCTTATTATAATTTATTCAGACCTATGAATATTCACTCCGAAGTTATATTGATATGTAGAATAAATACTTTGACAAAAATAGGAAATTATCAAACCAAATTTATAAAGTGAATATGACAAATATTTATAAATATGTAGGTGTGTGTGTATGTATGTGTGTATATATGTATATATACAAATATGTGTATAGATATATAAAGAACACGGCCGGGCGCGGTGGCTCAAGCCTGTAATCCCAGCACTTTGGGAGGCCGAGACGGGCGGATCACAAGGTCAGGAGATCGAGACCATCCTGGCTAATACAGTGAAACCCCGTCTCTACTAAAAAATACAAAAAACTAGCTGGGCGAGGTGGCGGGCGCCTGTAGTCCCAGCTACTCGGGAGGCTGAGGCAGGAGAATGGCGTAAACCCAGGAGGTGGAGCTTGCAGTGAGCTGAGATCCGGCCACTGCACTCCAGCCTGGGCGACAGAGCGAGACTCCGTCTCAAAAAAAAAAAAAAAAAAAAAGAACACAACAAGGCAACTATTATGGTTAGCGTAGTGGTGAACACCAGTGTCACTGCAATCAGGCTACTCACGTTCAAATCTTCACTCTTCTGGTATTTAAATGAGTCACCTAACCTCCTTGTGCTTAAACTCTTTTAGTTGGTGAAAGGAGAATAATATGAATTCCTAACTCATGGAGTTGTGAATATTAAATGTTAGAATAGGTACAGCATTTATAAAAGTCACTCATACGTTGTAGGTGCTATAAAAAGAAACGCATGAAACTTGGGGAATTTCTTAACAATGTATCTCTCTATATATTTCACTTTTAATTCTCAGGGGGAAGAAATCGTCATAAGTGAAAGATTATTTTCCATGACAATGTGGCCCACAACTCAGACTGCCATGCCGAACCTTCTGCTTACTGAATATTGAGTGCTGGAAAATGACAGAATGGCCTCTGTGGATCTGAAAATTGGAATGAACTTCCTATTCCAGGTAGTTGTTGGAATTCTGGGGAATTTTTCACTCTTATGTTATGATATGTCCCTTTACTTTAGGAGATACAAGCCAAGATCCACAGATTTGATTCTCAGGCACTTGACTGTAGCTAACTCCTTGGTTATCCTCTCTAGAGGAATCCCAGAGACCATAGCAGCTTTCGGGTTGAAACATTTTGACCATTATTTTGGATGCAAAGTTCTTTTGTATGTACACAGCGTAGGCAGGGGGTGTGTCCATTGGAAGCACCTGCCTCTTGAGTGTCTTCCAGGTGATCACCATCAACACTAGGAACTCCAGGTAGGCAGGGATGAAAGTGAAAACCTCAATGTACATGGGCCTCTCCAATATCCTGTGCTGGGCCTTCCACATGCTGGTAAATGCCATTTTTCCTATTTATACAACTGGCAAATGGAGCAACAACAACATCACAAATAAAGGAGATTTGGGATGCTGTTCCGCCCCACTTAGTGATGAAGTCATCAAGTCAGTTTATGCAGCACTGACATCCTTCCACGACGTTTCGTGTCTGGGGCTCCTGCTCTGGGCCAGCAGCTCCATAGTTTTGGTCTTGTACAGGCACCAACAGCAGGTAGAATACATCCATAGGGAACAATCTCTACCCCATCTCTTCTCCTGAGGACAGAGCCATCCAAAGCATCCTTGCACTGGTGAGCACCTTTGTATCATGTTATGCCCTTTCCTTCATCACCTATGTTTATGTAGCTCTGTTTCATAATTCCAGTGGGTGGCTAGTGAACATTGCTGCACTAATCACTGCATGGTTTCCAATTGTTAGCCCTTTTGTTCTCACGTGCCATGACCCCGGCAGATCCAGGCTCTGCTGTATCTGCTGCAGAAGAAATAGACAATTCTTCCATGTTTTCAGGAAAATGTGAATTGGCTCTCTTGGTTCATGGTCGGCCACTGACGCATTCAGACCTCAAGGGATCTTAAGAATGATTATCAGCCAATTTCACTGCAGAGAGAGGGGTGAACAAGACAGACTGAGGCTTGTCCAGTGTGAAATACTAAATAATGATAGCCATAGTAAATGAAATCTTACGTAATTAACATGTAAGTACTTATATAGTTGTATTTTTTATTAATGGTTGTAGTGAAGAACTTCAAATTCCATAAAATAGTCCTGAAATAATGTACAGATACTGAAAACATCTTTGAATGTATAACATTCAATCTGAGATATTAAATTTTCCCAAGATGTACTCGAGCTTGGAATTGTATAAAGGGGCATAGCATGTGGGTGTGGTTGTTATGGTTTGGGTATTTGACGTCTTCAAACCTCATTTTGAAATTATGCCTTACATCCCAGAAAAAAACTGTGGACATTTGAAATGTGATAATGCTTATTGAGAAAGATTAGTATATTAAAATATTTCCAGGTAAACATTTGAAGAATGATCCATAAGAGACCAAAAGGAATATAGGGAGCTGTGTCGGCTGACTTTTACAAAGGGTACAGATGGGGCCAGGCATGATGGACAAAAATTGTAGGTAAAAATAATTAATACACGAATGGTATATATAGGTTCAGTCTGAAAAAGTGGACATCTCAAAGCTGGGCTTAAAGTCATAGATGGGTTTTAGGGATTCTTCAGGGGGCAATTGGTTGAAAAGTTAAGCTTTTTCTAGGTGCTCCAAAGACTTGAAGTCAGTATTAGGAATGGTTAAGTTAAGGTAAGGGGATCTGCTACCTTCTGTGTGATTTTCTACCGGTGTCAGGTTGGAAAGTAAGCCACATTATACTGGGTTAATTTTGAAAAGCATGTTTAATGACATTTTATGGTTTGCAGGGCATGACTTAACCTTCGCCTGGCATGGCCTTAGGTCTTGTTTATAATTTGGTATCTTATCACCACGGAGAGTCCATTCTATCAGTCTTATGATCTAATTTTTTTTTTTTTTTTTTTT
>NW_012115710.1:687003-692040 GCF_000951035.1 Colobus angolensis palliatus | reverse complement strand
AAAAAAAAAAAACCAAACAAACAAAAAAAGAATTTTATTTTTAGTTTACAGCCCTTAACTTGTGAAGTCCTTGTTAACACCAGGTAATGTCATAACTGAATTAATTGCAAAGAATCGGGGACAGAATGCAGGTACCCTTTTAGATCGGCTCTGCTGTCTCTCTGCTGTCACCTCACTCGTCTGTTTTTGGAGCACTTCCTTACTCTTGCTTTCTGCCACTACACGATCTCCCAGGCTCATCTTGAATTTTCCCTATCCGTGCCTTGGGCTCAGCAGCTTCTCCATGGAGCCTTTTATTAGAGAATGACCTCAGAAGTCAAGATGTGGGTGCTGGGTGTTCCCATTGCTGCTGGGGTATCATTGCTAATTGGCCTTTTCAGCAGGCAGACCTAAGAAATATGTTTACACACATGTAAATAGTTTTTCTGTGTTTATCTAACCACGTACTTTTTTTCTCCTGGGTAGACTGGTCCAGGGGTTATGGGCTTTAGCTATCTATAGCTACATATGTGTTCATACTATTGTCCTTGACTCTAATCTAATACCAAAGAGATCAGTCTAACTTTTCCCTGTTGCTTCTCTGTACCTGTTTCTATTTATCAAGTATTACGGTGGGGAAGAAAAATAAATCTTGGGACCCCAAACTCACTAAGCCAAAGGGAGAGGAAAAGTCAGGCTGGGAACAGCATCAGGCAAACCTGCCTCCCAATTTTTCCTAAATAATATAGCTACAACGATTTTTTTTTAAAAAAGTGGTGGCCAGGAGTGGTGGCTCACGCCTGTAATCTCAGCCCTGTGGGAGATCGAGGCAGGCGGATCACGAGGTCAGGAGATCGAGACCAATGCTGGCTCACACGGTGAAACCTTGCCTCTACTAAAAATACAAAAAATTAGCCGGGTGTGGTGGTGGGTGCCTGTAGTCCCAGCTACGTGGGAGGCTGAGGCAGGAGAATGGCAGGAACCCGGGAGGCGGAGCTTGCAGTGAGCAGAGATCATGCCACTGCACTCCAGCCTGGGCGACAGTGCGAGACTGTGTCTCAAAAAATAAAATAAAATAAAAAGTGCTACATAGCCCCCCTCACAATTTGCTCACAGGGAAATTCCTTGTGGGCCCCCAAACCTTTACCCTAAAACAATTCTGTTGAATCTGACCCAGACAATGTAAATTGATAGCTTATCTTCACAGGTGCGGGACAAAGAGCAGAGCTCAAAGTCATCCCTCTGTACCTCTTCGTAACTCTTGTTGGACAAGGAGAATTTAAAAGTGCCTTGATAAAACACATTTTTCCTTTTTGCTTTTGAAAATTCACTTTGTGGGATAAAAATCTACACAGGGGATCATAAATTTCCTGGTTTGCTAGGCAACACAAGCAGTAACTAATATTTATCTGACATATATTTGCATTACCCCTATCCCCAAGCTGAGATCTGTGGTTAGGCAAATACCCAAAGCCACTCCCTCTTGATCCTCCTCACTAATCCATAATTTCTATCCCTTCCCTGTATCAGGGATGAAGGCGGGTAAGGGAGCTGTTATGCTCTTGTGGAACTAATTCAACAGCATCACTATTTTCTTCTTTGAACAGATGTTTATTACTACAACTTTAGTGAGAATTGTGGGGTTTCATGATATATTAGTAGTTCTCCAGTGTTTTGTTTTTTGTACATTCTAATGGGTTTTGTAAAACTCTGTAATCTCCTTTCAAATGGAATCTAAAATTTTAAGCTAAAGGTTACATTTAATCAAAAGAGAATTCCAAAAGGTACAACCCTCAGACTATCTTAAATGATTAAACATAAAAATAAAAATGTTACATCACCACAACCAGATCTATGTGGTTTTTTTATAGCATTACAGCATAATCTCCAAAGCTGGAAATGACCCAACAATGTCCAGCAATGGATAGATGAATAAACAAGCTGTGGTACCTTCATAGAACGGACAACATTCAGCAATAAACATGAATGAAGGATTGAGGTGCACAACCTCATGGTTGAATATCAAAGGCATTCAACTGGATTAAAGAACTCAGTTTCGGCCGGGCGCAGTGGCTCAAGCCTGTAATCCCAGCACTTTGGGAGGCCGAGACGGGCGGATCACGAGGTCAGGAGTTTGAGACCATCCTGGCTAACACGGTGAAACCCCGTCTCTACTAAAAAATACAAAAAGCTAGCCGGGCGAGGTGGCGGGCGCCTGTAGTCCCAGCTACTCGGGAGGCTGAGGCAGAAGAATGGCGTAAACCCGGGAGGCGGAGCTTGCAGTGAGCTGAGATCCGGCCACTGCACTCCAGCCCCGGCGACAGAGCGAGACTCCGTCTCAAAAAAAAAAAAAAAAAAAATCAGTTTCAAAATGTTATGTATTCACACCCATGTTCATGGCTGCCTTATTCACAATATCCAAAATCTGGAGGCAACCCAAATGTTCACTGATGGATGAATGGATAAACCTAATGTTGTATTACATGTACAATGGAATATTGTCAGCCTTAACAAGGAAGTAACTTCTAGGCCAGGCATGGTGGCTCATGCCTGTAATCCCAGCACTTTAGGAGGTTGAGGTGGGCAGATCACCTGAGGTCAGGAGTTTGAGACCTGCCTGGCCAACATGGTGAAACCTTATCTCTACTAAAAATAAAAAAATTAACCACGTGTGGTGGCACATGCCTGTAATCCCAGCTACTCGGGAGGCTGAGGCACAAGAATTGCTTGAACTCGGGAGGCAGAGGTTACAGTGAGCTGAGATTGCACCATTGCACTCCAGCCTGGGCAACAGAGCAAGACTGTCTCAAAAAAAAAAAAAAAAAAGGTAAAAAAAGGAAGGAGGTTCTGACACACCATGCTGCAACATCCTTAAACCTTGAGGACAGTATGCTAACTGAAATAAGCCACCACAAGAAGACAAGTATTGCATGATTCTACTTACATGAGGTGTCCAAAACAGGCAGGTTCATAGGTGCACAAAATAGAAGGCTGGTGACCAGGGGCTGAGAGAGAGGGAATTGTTTAATGGGTAGAAGAGTTTCAGTTTTGCAAGATAAAAATTTCTAGGGATCTGTTGCACAACAATGTAAATATATTTATTAACAAACCATTCAAAATGGTTAAGATGGTAAATTTTATGTGTTTTTTAACCACAATTAAATGACTTATGTACCATATAATTGCATTTATATGACAGTCTGAAAAAGATAAAGATATAGGGACAGGAATCCAATCCCAGGTTCCCATAGTATAGAGGGTGAAACATTTATTTCAAAGAATCAGGAAAGAATCTTTGGAGTAATGGAAAATATCCATACTCATGTTGTGGTGGTATACATTTGTCAAAACTTAGAGAGTGGAACATTTAAAAAGCGTCAATGTTAATTTATGTACACTATACATCAATAAAACATACTTGGTAGTGAGAGGGAGGCCGCAGAGATGTGGTGAAGGAGGAGAGGGGAACTAGATGGAGGCTGGTGTGGCGGAAGGCACTGGGGAAGACTGGAGGTCACTAATTCATTCTCCATTCATCATCTCTTTCATTTACAGTGGACTCACTGAGTCATGGATAGACTCTAGTTTCAGTTCATGAAGAGCAGATTGTGATTCTGTAAAACACCCCCGAGAACGCTTAGAAGTTAACATGCCGTAGAGGGCCACAGGGAGCATCTGGGATGTGCGACATGCCACAGCATTTTCTCTTCCCCTTCAGGACACCAGGTACAGAAGGTGACTGCAGTGGGTCCAGCAAAAGAGGCTGTTTCCTGGCACCTGGTGCTCGGTGATAGAAAGGGTTGTCAGAAGGCCCCTTCCTGGCTCTGTGGATGTCTTGAGTTTATTTTGTGTCCCAAGTTCAAAAGGATGAGCTCCTTTTATTTATTGTGGTATTCCCAAAATATAGCACATGCATTTTAATAGCATATTATTAATGTGCCATTAAAATATAGCGTATTAAGAAAATAAAAAAGAATTCAACATTTGAGCACTCTTTCCTTTTGCTTTTCTTTCACTGGAAACCATCACAAGAGGTAAAGAGTGGTAATCATTTTGTTGCTACACTGATAATATTTTTTCAATAATATTTTATCATCAAGAAAATGCATTGGTTGGTTCTCCAATCCCTGATGTGATCGTGGGATTAAGTTCCACATAGGCAAAAGAGACTTTGTGGGTGTAATTAACAATCAGCTGAAATGAATTCGGGAGATTATCCTGGATGATCCAGGCGAGTCTAACGTAATCACGTGAGCTCTTAAAGCAGACAAAGATGTTAGAGACACCAGGGAAGAGGAAGTCATGGCTTGGAGGGAAGAGGGGGATTTCATAGGCTGCTGCTGGCTCTGAAGAGGATAGGTAGGTGGAAATCATGAGAAGAAAAGGGGATTTGTCAGCCACCTAAATGATCGTGGAAGCAGATTCTCACCCAAGCTTGCAGAGAAAAGCCCAGGCAGCTGATCCCAAGATTCGGACCTTGTGAGATGGTGAGCGGAGGACACAGCCAAGCACTGTGGGCTTCTGACCTATGGGGAGAAAATAAATGGGTGCTGTTGTAAGGCACTGAATTCATGTAATGGTGGAGTCATGGGAAACTGATAAGTACAGGATCAAATTTAATGACAAATTGTTTAAACAGTTAAATAAAATAAGCTATAAATAACCCCAGCAAAGACACAAGGCTGATCCCAGGCATAACAATTGTTATCAGTTTGAGATATATCCTCCTTTATACATTGCTATCTCTATAAATACATCTCTATATATCTCTCTATATAGATACATCTATGAAGATCTTACATATAGACAGATATAGATCTGTATCTTCATATCTATATCTAAATGTAGAGTTATAGAGACATAGATCTATATAGATAGACATAGATACAAATACAGATAAATATGTAGACATGTATTTGTATAGATGGACATATACGTAGGTCTATTTGTATACATACACACATACATTATTATTATTATTATTTTGAGACAGAGTCTCGCTCTGTCGCCCGGGCTGGAGTGCAGTGGCCGGATCTCAGCTCACTGCAAGCTCCGCCT
>NW_012115710.1:683533-685768 GCF_000951035.1 Colobus angolensis palliatus | reverse complement strand
TCTCCAGTATGAATTGCCTTATGAATTACAAGGGCTGAAGTTTGACCGAAGGTCTTGCCACACTCATTACACTTGTAAGGTTTCTCTCCAGTATGGAATCTACGATGGCATGTAAGGTAGGACTTCCGACTAAAGGTCTTGCCACATTCATTACACTTGTAAGGTTTCTCTCCAGTATGAATTCTCCTATGTCTTTGAAGGTTTGATTTGAAACAAAAAGCTTCGTCAGATTCTTCACATTTGTAAGGTTTCTCTCCAGTATGAAGCCTACAATTGCGTGTAAGGGATGACTTCCGACCAAAGGTCCTGCTGCATTCATTACACTTGTACGGCTTCTCTCCAGTATGAATTTTCCTATGTCTTTCAAGGTTTGATTTGAAACTGAAAGCTTCATCACATTCTTCACATTTGTAAGGTTTCTCTCCAGTGTGAAGTCTACGATGGTATACAAAGTATGACGTTTGACTGAAGTTCTTGCCACATTCATTACACCTGTAAGATTTCTCTCTAGTATGAACTGCCTTATGATTTACAAGGGCTGAATTTCGACTGAAGGTCTTGCCACACTCACTGCACTTGTAATGTTTCTCTCCAGTATGAAGTCTACGATGGCATGTAAGGGTTAACTCCTGACTGAAGGTCTTGCCACAGTAATTACACTTGTAAGGCTTCTCGCCAGTGTGACATCTACGATGACATGCAAGGTATGGCTTTTGATTAAAGACCTTGCCACACACATCACATTTATACTGTTTCGCTCCTACAGGGATTATCTGATGTTTCCTTAAGAGTGAGCTATAATTAAAGGCTTTGCCACTTTCAGTACATGGGAAAGATTTTTCTCTCACGTGTAGTTCCTGCTTTTGTGTGAGTAATGAAGAATTCAGGAAATTATTCCCATAGTTATGAGATATATGGGTTTTGGGCCTACAAGAATTTCTTTGGGCTGCTGAAAACGAGGAAGCATCGTTGATAGACTTCTCAGTGCTTTGGGATGTTGAAACCAAGGAATCATCGTTGATAGACTTCTCAACTTGATTACCAATCTTCCCTTCGGGCTGAAATATATGCAGTTCAGGCAGATGCGAATGAAAGCTTAATCCAAGCTGATCTTTAATAGGTTTGTTTCCAGCATGAGCTTGATCCTGTTGGTTTGTACTACTCATCAACTCTTTGATTTTTGTCATGGCTGCTTCATGGCTATTTCTTTCATCTTCTTTCCACTGAAACTCAAAATCATGAATACCTTTCTCCATTTCCTGGAAGCAAAAATCTCCAATGTGATGACGTTCACGTCTTTGCATTGTCCCTCTGTGGATCACCTCTGTAAAATGTTGTGCTGTTGATGAGAACTCCTTCATCATGCATTTGGAAGAGATATCTACAAAATATAAACACCAATAGGTTTCCACTTAAGTACAGATGGTATATAATACTGAAATGTGTAACTAGGACACAAAAAGCAATACTTATTTTAAACTTCCCAAACATTATCTTGAAGGTTTAGGAACACAAAAGAGTAAGATTCTTCAATAAATAAAGGGCGATTACATGTGCTTGAAATCATTTCTACGGAAGTCTATTTCCAATATCATGTCAAAACGCTGACAGGGCACAAGCGTGTATAAGCCTAAAGTAAGGAGTATTTTTCCACTGTGACCCTAAACTGTATAAGAGTTTGCAAAAAACGTATGACTGTCACATCAATGAAGAGAAAAGCATATATTCTTCATATTTACAGCATATTTACTATATACAAATAAATGCTAAAGGACCACACAATATACTATATTGGAAAATAATCCACAATAAGCTCCTGTAAGGATAACCAAAATCAATGGAAATTCTGTATTGTGAAATAGTCATAGCACTGAGAAGAGAAGAAAACATGACAAAATGAAGCCTGGCGTGGTGGCCCATGCCTGTAGTCCCAGCTACTCAGGAGGCACAAGAATTGCTTGAGCCCAAGAGGCAGAGGTTGCAGTGAGCTGAGATCGCAACACTGTGCTTCAGTCTGGGTGACAAAGGGAGAGTCCACCTGAAAAAAAAAAGAAAAGCTAATACAATATTTTTCTGAACAACTGTTATAAAATCACTTCTATTCTTGCAGAAAAGGCATGTTGTGACATTTAAAAAAATTGTTTGTGCCGGGCGCGGTGGCTCAAATCTGTAATCCCAGCACTCTGGGAGGCCGAGACGGGCGGATCACGAGGTCAGGAGATCGAGACCATCCTG
>NW_012115710.1:682239-682480 GCF_000951035.1 Colobus angolensis palliatus | reverse complement strand
TGGAGGGAAGTTATCCTCACCCAGGGAGACCAGGTTCCTATAATTCTCCAGCATCACGTCCCTGTACAGAGTCCTCTGAGCAGGGTCCAGGCATTTCCACTCCTCCTGAGAGAATTCTATGGCCACATCCCCGAATGTCAGTAGACCCTGAAATGAAAAAACATTTTAAGGAAATGGTTATGGGAGGAGTTCTTATCTTTACAGAAAATGAGAAGCAGAGAGAGGGGAAAGCGTGGATTTA
>NW_012115710.1:681201-682189 GCF_000951035.1 Colobus angolensis palliatus | reverse complement strand
TATGGGAGGAGTTCTTATCTTTACAGAAAATGAGAAGCAGAGAGAGGGGAAAGCGTGGATTTAGTTGTAGAGAAAGTTCTGACATCCAAGTGAGGGATGTTTCACCACACGATGTTTTCTGAGTTGTGTTTTATTACACTTCTTTTTTTTTTTTTTCCGGAGATAGAGTCTTGCTTTGTTGCCCAGGCCAGAGTGCAGTGGCACAATCTCAGCTCACAGCAACCTCTGCCTCCCAGATTCAAGCAATTTTCTTGCCTCAGCCTCATCAGTAGCTGGAATTACAGGCAGGCGCCACCACACCTGGCTAATTTTTGTATTTTTAGTAGAGACGGAGTTTCACCATGTTGGTCAGGCTGATCTTGAACTCCTGACCTCGTGATCCACCTGCCTCGGCCTTGCAAAGTGCTGGGATTATAGGCATGAGCCACCACACCTGGCCTTATTATACCTTTTGAAGAGGTCACAATACCCTCTCAGTATGAATTTCTGATGTTTGTGGATAACACAAAAGAAATCAATACAGGAGCTGGGCACAGTGGCTCATGCTTGTAATTTCAGCATTTTTGGAGGCTGAGGCAGGCAGATCACCTGAGGTCGGGAGTTTAAGACCTGCCTGACCAACATGGAGAAACCCCGACACCAAGACCTGACTGACCAACACGGAGAAACCCCGTCACTACTAAAAAAGAAAAAATACAAAAAGTATCCAGGCATTGTGGCTCATGCCTGTAATCCCAGCTACTTGGGAGGCTGAGGAAGGAGAATCGCTTGAAGCAGGGAGGCGGAGGTTGCGGTGAGCCAAGATTGCACCACTGCACTCCAGCCTGGGCAAAAAGATTGAAACTCCATCTCAAAAGAAAAAAAATAAAATAAAATAAAATAAAAATCAATGCAGGTTTCTCCTTATAGAAATGTTAGAAACTTTTTTTTCTTTTTGAGACAGTCTTGCTCTGTTACCCAGGCTGGAATGCAAAGGTGCCATCTCAGT
>NW_012115710.1:663794-671960 GCF_000951035.1 Colobus angolensis palliatus | reverse complement strand
GTGACAGGGAGAGGAGATGCTTTATGTCAAAGGGTCTAAGCTGCAGCTTTGCTTGGAGTGTTACCAGAAAACAAATATATTCATCATGTGATGTTTAAATATAAAAATATATATTTAATAATAATTGGTGGGGCTGAGCACAGCTCGTGCCTGTAATCCCAGCACTCTGGGAGGCTCAGGCGGGCAGATCACCTGAAGTCAGGAGTTTGAGACCAGCCTGGCCAACATGGTGATACCCTGTCACTAATAAAAAATGCAACAAAATTAGTCGGGTGTGGTGGCGCGTGCCTATAATTCCAGCTACTCAGGAGGCTGAGGCAGGAGAATCTCTTGAACCCGGGAAGTGGAGGTTGCCGTGAGCCACGATCATGCCACTGCACTTCAGCCTGGGCAACAGAGCAAGACTTTGCATATTTAAAATATAATATTATAATAATATAACAATAATAACACGTGGAATGAGAATATGGCTCCATCCTCTGGGATAAAAAAGTACAGCTCCCATATCTGAGAAAAATTATAACCGTTTTTACTGAAAACACCTGTTTCACAAGCCTCTCCACAGTCTTCATGAGCTTAATGTGCTGTGAATGGATTAATGAATCTCCTATTATGTTGATTTCATATTCTTAAAATAATGTTGGAATAAAACACCTTATATCATTTATTTCTGTGTATGAACTTTCCATTCTAATTACTAAGATTTTTGGAGTCAGAAACACAGTAACTCACTCAATTACATAAAAATGTAGTATAAAATCAGGCAGAAAATATTTTCCCCTTACTGGTCTCCTTTTCTAGAATTTACCATGTATGTTGTGCACATGAATAGGTGACTTCCCCTGGCAACTGCTCTAATCCTGGTCCACAGAGAGCTGACAGAGCATCCAGATGTGGCCCCTGAACAATCCCTGCTGCCCAACAGCACTCACACCACGGGACCCTCACCCCGTCTCCATCCATGTCTGGTGTGAGCCCTTCCCAGGCCCATGCCTGGTGCCGCCTCTTCCCAAGTTCATGTCACTGGGTCACAAGAGACGGAATCTAAGCGAGATGAGAGGGACTGAGGGAAGGCACGGGTGAGTGTGAGCAAATCTGTCAGGCAGGACGCTTCAGATTCAGAGAAGATTCGCAACTCCAAGGCCCAGCGTTTCTGAAAGGAAGGAGACAGAACAATCCACCGAGAATATCATCTCACCTGAGGAGGAGCCATCCCTGACTCCTTTGCTTTCCTCTTCCTCTTCCGAGTTTCTTCCTCATGTACCAAGGGTCTTTAGAAACCAATCCTGAAAGTTAAAAATGTGTTGTTTATTGCTCAGAATCAACACACCCCCTCCCTGTAACACAACAACACATACAAAGGAGACCTCACCCTGAGAACATACGGTGCCCTCTGTTTTCCACGGCACCAGGGACGATAAACTCCTACAGGCAGTGGAAGGTGAAAAAACAGAAAGAAGCATGCAGAGCAGCCAATATGGACCAGAGGAGGGGGTGGGGGGTGGCTGGAGTGTTAAATGGGAGGTGTGTCACAGAAGTCACCACTGAGCGGGTGATATCAGAACAGAGACCTGGGGAAGGAAGGGTGTTTGCACCTGCAGCTGAGGGGCCAGCGAGTTCCAGGAGAGGGACAGCCCCCATGAAGGCCTTGAGGCAGGAGCAACCAGGGCTCAGGAAGAGGAAAGATGCCTGCGTGGCTGAAGCAGAGGGAGGGAGGAGACACAGGAAAGAGATGAGGTCAGAGAGGTCCTGGGGGCATAGATCCGGCAGGGATGAGGTCTTCTAATATTTTTCTCCCACAACTCCAAAGAATTTTTAAAATGATGAATTTCTTCACCCATTTTGAGTAAACATGTAATTTTTTCCTTATATCACAAATTAAAACCCTTACAAATAATGTAATTATCCTTTCCGTTTTAAAAGCATGCTGAGATTTTAGTGATATCCTCGGAAGCACATGGTCCCCTCATCTCAGAAGGGCAGGAGCGTGGGGGACGCGTTTACGGAAGTTCGGGAGGTCACCTTTGGACACGTGAAGGTGGAGATGCCTGTTCATCCTCCCAGCAGAGAGGTAAGGAGTCCACTGGACACAGGACTGTAGCGTTCAGGGGAGAGGTCTGCAGCGGCCATGGGGGTAAAGTTTAAAGCCATGAGATGAGGCCAGGCACGGTGACTCACACCTGTAATCCCAGCACACTGGGAGGCCAAAGTGGACAGATCACTTGAGGTCAGAGGTTCGAAACCAGCCTGGCCAACACGGTGAAACCCCATCTCTACTAAAAATACAAAAATGAAGCCAGGTGCAGTGACTCACGCCTGTAATCCCAACACTTTGGGAGGCTGAGGCAGGGGTATCATGAGGTCAGGAGTTCAACACCAGCCTGATCAACATGGTGATATCCTGTCTCTACCAAAAATACAAAAATTAGCTGGGCGCGGTGGCACATGCCTGTAATCCCTGCTGCTCAGGAGACTGAGGCATGAGAATCACTTAAACTCGGGAGGCGGAGGTTGCAGTGAGCCGAGATCATGGCACTGCACTCCAGCCTGGGGCACAATATCAAAACTCTGTCTCAAAATAAATAAATAAAAAATTAGCCAGGCATGGTGGTGCACGTCTGTAGTGCCAGCTACCTGGGAGACTGACACATGAGAATCGCTTGAACCCAGAGGATGGAGGTTGCCGTGAGCCGAGATCGTGCCACTGCACTTCAGCCTGGGTGACAGAGTGAGACTCCGCCTCAAATAAATAAAAACGGAAAATAACCTGGAGAAAGCAGGAAATTATAGTCCGTTGGTTTGCCATTTTGATGCCTGGCACAGACAGCACCTAGATTTGTGTCCCCTGGCTCCAGAGCTACTGAGGGAGTGAGTGAATGAGAATGACTGAGTGATACTAGTATGTCCTCTCTGGGGTCTCGTGTGCCAGGGTCCTGGTTGACCTAAACTCTGCAGAAAGACAAGAGGCTTCCTTACTGCCCAGACTCTCAAGGAAGAAAAATTCCTGGGGTCTAAGACTTCTCACTTGGCAATGACATTGGCTTAAATATTCCCAGACTCAAATCCTTGGGTCTTAGTTGGGTCTTGGGATGGTGCAAACCGACAGAATTGCAGGCAATGAGCGCTAGAATAGAACAGCGGACAGGAAGGTGGAAGATTTGAGGGAGGGGGTCAAGGACAGGCAGAGAAACCACTCCCCTCCCTCAGAGGCCCACCTGGGGAAGCACCAACTTTGCCATTCTAGAGAAGACAACGGGAAAGGGAGGAGTGTGTATAGGGTGGGTGACGGTGTGTGCCGGGTGGAGAGAAAAATTCCTTTTTCTAAATGTCACTGCAATAGCTCAGCCCATCCGTCTTACCAACGGCTGAGCACAGGAGCATCCTGTGAGGATAAACACGGCTTTTCCTTCCTCCAGTTCCTAAGTCTTCCAGCCATGACCAGTGATGTAACCCTCAAACTTCCTTCCCAGGAACCAGTGGCCCCTCTTTGTGGAAAAAATATTTGTGTTCCACACTTACATGATAGCATACTTATTTATATATGGTATATATATATGCACTGAAGTGCAATGGCACGATCTCCGCTCACTGCAACCTCTGCCTCCCGGGTTCAAGCCGTTCTCCTGCCTCAGTCTCCCAAGTAGCTGGGATTACTGATGCACACTGCTATGCCTGGCTCATTTCTTTTCTTTTCTTTTTTGTAGTAGAGATGGGATTTCACTATGTTGGCCAGGCTGGTCTTGAACTCCTGACTTCGTCATCTGCCTGCCTCGGCCTCCCAAAGCGGTAGGACTACAGGTGTAAGCCACCACACCTGGCCACATATTTACATTATAGCATCTCGACCTTCGGCTCCCCAGCAGCCTTGTGACTGTGTGTGTGTGTGTGTGTGTGTGTGTGTGTGTGTGTGCGCGCGCTCATGTGTTGTGACAGGCAAGGAAAAGCCAGTAGAGAATCATCGCCACTGTCCTGGCAGGAGGAGGTGGCCCTCGGGCTGCAGTGAACTGTGCTATTTGCACTCTCATCCTTGGAAGAATCTTTCCTGAAGTCACGGAGCCTCCAGCTCCTCCAGAACAGAGCTAGTTGTGTAGGGGTGTATCCTTCATGCCCCTCAGGTCCCTGACCACCTCCCCACCCTTCCTGAAGGGAACCCAGGACCCTGACTCTGAGTGCATCACCTGCTGGTGGCGAAGCCCCTGCTCATGATGGCCAAACTGGGCCCTGGTGATGTGCAGAGCACGGAAGACCCGGTAACTGGAGTGAGGCAGTGACACAGATGACAAAAATGGGGATGCCTCGGCACTGCCTGAGGACCCAAGGTCTGGTCTGTAGGGCTTTTCTGACCTTAGTGAGGCCTTCTCCTCTTATTTTGAATGAAATAAATAGCCACAGGAAGTTCAGACCCATTAGAGTTCAAATTTCCAGAAGAAATGTGGGCCCATCCTCACACTTGCCGCAGGCCCTGAGTCTTCCCTGAGGACGCCTCAGCATCTAAACCACAACCCCAGAGGAGGTGCTGCAGTTGTCCTGTGGCCAAGATGGGAAATGTGTATCCTCCAACAAAGGGAGACACAAAACACTCAAAATAATCCAAGCAGAACGGCATCTCGGGGCGGGCACGGCGGCTCTTGCCTGTAATCCCAGCACACTGGTAGGCCTAGGCAGATGGATCACCTGAGGTCATGAGTTCGAGAGCAGCCTGGCCAACATGGTGAAACCCTGTCTCTACTAAAAACACAAAAGTTGGGGCGGGCGTCGTGGCTCATGATTGTAACCCTAGCACTCTGGGAGGCCAAGGCAGGTGGATCACTTGAGGTCAGGAGTTTGAGACCAGCCTGACCAACATGGTGAAACTCCATCTTTACTAAAAATACACAAAGTAGCTGGGCTTGGTGGGAGTCTGTAAATCCCGGCTACTCAGGAGACTGAGGCAGGAGAATTGCTTTAACCCGGGGAGGTGGAGGTTGCAGTGAACCATGATTACGCCACTGCACTCCAGCCTGGGAGACAGGTTGAGACTCAAAAGTAAAATTAATTAAATTAAATTAAAATTAAAATACAAAAATTAGCCCGGCGTGGTGGCACACACATTTAATTTCAGCTACTTGCAAGGGTGAGGCAGAAGAATCACTTGAACCCAGGAGATAGAGGCTGCAGGGAGAGAAGGTCACGAGACTGCACTCACAGCCTGCACGATAGAGTGAGACTGTCTCAAAAAAAATAAAATAAAATAAGAAGAGTGTTTCTGATGTGACTGATGCAGAGATAATAAAATCTGAGTAACATGATAGAGACTGACAGGCAGAGGGAACTTCAGATGGGGGTGGGAGGGCATGGGAGACATCTCTCAGCCTAGACCTGAAAGAGGAGAAAGGGACAGGGCTGTGATCATTTAGGGACATAGGGTAAGAGCAGGGACAGCGACCTGAGACAGGAAGGGTTTTAGTGTTTGGGAAAAGAGAAAAGCAATGTGCCTGGGGCAGAGGGAGTCAGGAGATGCGGGCAAGCTCCCAGGAGGAGGCTGGACACTGGCAGAGGCCCTGGACACAGGGCTGTGGAGCCACACTGAGGAGCTGGGCTTTCAACATTTGTCCACATAGACCAGAGGTGCCTTGAGGGAAACATGCACTTAATAGCTCACAGCTCAAGATTTTAACAAATGACATAAGGAAAGAAAACTGAAAAATAGACTAACTGGTTAAATTACATTTCGATGTTAAAGGTTTCCAATAAATAATAAAGACTAGAAAGCATGCAGACCTCGATCTGATCGGACGCAACTAATTTCAAACAGAAACTATTTTGAAATTGTTTTTTAAAAAATCGAACAAATTCAGATGTCAACGGGAAAATAACTGGACCATATACATGTACAGAAAGGAATGATGTGGGCTGGTTATAGGATGCCACAAAGGCATCTTTCAGAAGTGATTACGGATTAAACAAGAAATATTTAAAACCAAGATTTATCTCAAAGTAAAACTGCCAAAAAAAAAGAAGGAAAGAAAGAAATGAAGAAGAGCCAGAAAGAAAATATGTTACACAATGAGAACAAAAGCACTTTCGATGTCCCTTTTGCTTTCATTTTTTGTTGTTGTTGTTTCTTTGTTTTTCTGAGATGAAGAATCGCTCTGCCCCCCACACTGCAGGGCAGTGGTATCGATTCGATTCACTGTAACCTTTACCTCCCAAGTCCGTGTGATTCTCATGCCTCAGCCTCCTGAGCAGCTGGAACTACAGGTGCACGCCATCACGTCCGGCTTAGTTTTTTAGTATTTTTACTGGGGTTTCACCATGTTGGCCAGAATGGTCGTGAACTACTGACCTTCAGTGATTGACTCCCAAAGTGCTGTGATTACAGGCATGAGCCACCACGCTCAGCTTTGATGGTCTTTTTTTTTTTTTTTTTGAGATGGAGTCTCACTCTCACCCAGGATGGAGTACAGTGGCGCAATCTTGGCTCACTGCAACCTCCAGCTCCCAGGTTCAAGTGATTCTCCTGCCTCAGCCTCCTAAGTAGCTGGAATTACAGGCACGTGCCACCACACCCAGCTAATTTTTAAATTTTTAGGGGCAAAGGGATTTCACCATGTTGCTCAGGCTGGTCTCAAACTCCTGACCTTGTGATCCTTGTGATCCACCCGCCTCAGCCTACCAAAGTGCTGGGATTACAGGCATGAGCCACTGCTCTTTTAAAAAGTACTATGGGCTAGGCATGGTGCCTCATGCCTGTAATCCCAGCATTTGGGTGGCCAAGGCGGGTGGATCATCTGAGGTTGGGAGTTTGAGACCAGCATGATCAATATGAAGAAACTCCGTCTCTACTAAAAACACAAAATTAGCTGGACGTGGTGGCTCATGCCTGTAATTCCAGCTACTTGGGAGGCTGAGGCAGGAGAGTCATCTGAACCTGGGAAGCGGAAATTGCGGTGAGCCGAGATTGTGCCACTGCACTCCATCCTGGACAAGAGTGAGATTCCATCTCAAACAAACAAACGAACAAACGATGACTATGTAGGCCAGGCACGGTGGCTCCTCTCTGTAATCCCACCTGTAATCCCAGTAATTTGGGAGGCCAAGGCCGGAAGATCCCTTGAGGCCAGAATTGAGACCAGCCTGGGAAACATAGTGAAATCCCATTTCTGCAAAAAAAAAAAAAAAAGTACAAAACTTAGCCGGGTTTGGTGGCTCACGCCTGTGGTCCCAGCTACTCAGGAGGCTGAGGCAGGAGGATTGCTTGAGTCTAGGAGGTCGAGGCTGCAGTTAGAGGAAATCACACCACTGTACTCCAGCCTGGGGGACAGAGCCAGACCCTGTCTCAAAACATACACTAATTAAAACTATTACATAATAACAGAAAATGATTCTCCCATTTCACTGCCCCTACCCCACCATGGGAAAAGGGAAGAAAGTGTCTCACAATTGAATTAAGTCACTACCCTCTGGCTGTATAGGGGTTCCAAGTGGAAGCTGACCTCTGATGCCAAAATTTGTAGAATGTACATGCCTTATAGATAGGAATTTCAAAATTCTCTGTATCTGTATAATTTAAACGAGTTTTAAGTTATTAGATTATATACAGAGAAGTCAACATGTCACAACTAATCATATCCAATGAACTCACTCATTCATCTGAACCCAAAGTCCCCCACTCCTTTTAATCTTTTGAGACACGGTCCCCCTCTGTTGACCAGGCTGGAGTGCCGTGGCATGATCTCGGCTCACTGCAGCCTGGACCTCCTGGGCTCAAGTAATCCTCCTGCCTCAGCCTCCAGAGTAGCTGGGATTACAGGTGTGCACCATCACGCCCGGTCAATTTTTTTTTTCTTTTGGCAGAGATGGGGTTCTCACTATGTTGGCCAGGCTTGCCTCGAACTCCAGTACTCAAGCAATCCCCTTGCCTCAGTCTCCTAAACTGCTGGGATTACAGGCGTGAGACACTGTGCCCAGCCCCTCTGTTTTCATTACTGTGCTTCCCTCCCTAATTCTGTACATATCTCTCATTCTCCCCTTCTCTCTCTAGCTCGTGTTTTCTTTTTCCCTGGGATCTGCTCCTCCTGCTTTTTTTTTTTTTTTTTCATTTTTGCTCTCTTGGCAAATCCCTCAGTCCTCCTCTATTTTGCCATCTGTTACGGTCTTTCTCATTCTTCTTCTCTGTCTCAGGTT
>NW_012115710.1:661727-663404 GCF_000951035.1 Colobus angolensis palliatus | reverse complement strand
CAAGTAATCCTCCTGCCTCAGCCTCCAGAGTAGCTGGGATTACAGGTGTGCACCATCACGCCCGGTCAATTTTTTTTTTCTTTTGGCAGAGATGGGGTTCTCACTATGTTGGCCGGGCTGGCCTCGAACTCCTGTACTCAAGCAATCCCCTTGCCTCAGTCTCCTAAACTGCTGGGATTACAGGCGTGAGCCACTGTGCCCAGCCCGTCTGTCTTCATTACTGTGCTTCCCTCCCTAATTCTGTACATATCTCTCATTCTCCTCTTCTCTCTCTAGCTCTTGTTTTCTTTTCTTTTTCCCTGGGATCTGCTCCTCCTGCTTTCTTTTTTCTTTTTCTTTTTTTTCCATTTTTGCTCTCTTGGCAAATCCCTCAGCCATCCTCAACTTTGCCATCTGTTACGGTCTTTCTCATTCTTCTTCTCTGTCTCAGGTTTTCTACTGCTCTCTCTCAGTCTACTGATCCCCTTTGGCCCACACAATCACAGGGGGCTTCGGAGTAAGACGCCCGCATCCCGGAGAAAGAAGCGCAGTTTCCAGGGGCTGGGCTGGGCAGGGAAGAACAACCGGTGTCATAGGACAGCCCCGGGCACCTCCCCGACGCGGGCTCAGGGTAAGCGGTGACTGCGGTGGGGAGACCTGGGGAGCATAAGGGCCCGGAACGAGGAGGGAGGTGGGGAGCGACGGCGCCTTAAGACAAGGCTGGGAGGCGCCCAGGGCGGGAATCCGCCTTGCCGTAAGGACTTTAAAAAGTGCGGGTCGGGAGGAGTCAGAAAAAGGTTTTGAGCAGGAAAACTACGCGATGGGAAGTGTATACACTGCCCTGTAAGAGAAAGACCCGCGAAGGGACCATCTTCAGGGCGACTTTAAACCCAAAAGGAAGCAACCCCTGGCCTCTCACGGGGACGTCTAAATTTGCTCTGGGCGAATGAAGACGGGTGAGAATTTCCAGGTCTATGGGGACCCCAGGTCCCAGGTACAGAAGCGCCGGGGACCTAGGAAACGCAGACTTAACACAGAGCACAGAAAAACTCACCGCTGCGGTGGGACCCTCACCACGCGATCCGCTTCCGGGTTTGCGCGAATCTGCGCGCGCAGGACAGAAGCCAGACCGGGGCGGGACCCACGAGAAGGTGGGCGGGGCCAGGAGAGGTAGGGGCGGGGCGCGAGACGGGGAGAACATACACTTTAGAATTAGCAGACCGCGGGGCCGGGGCGGGACCTGTGCGCCTCTCAACCTCGCTCCCAGCGCCTCTGTTTTTCGAGCTTTGGAGGCGGGACCGGCCAGGAAGGCTGAGGCATGATTCAAAAGTCCTGTAATTGTCTGAAACGGGGATGCAAACTAGAATGTGAAATGCAAAGTCCTGCCTGGGTGGAGCTTAACGATTTCAGGCTGACTGCCCAAATAATAGAATAGAAATCCTCTCCCTTTCTGTTCTCCGTTCACTGGGAAAGGAGAGTCCACCCTACGCTCAGCTTCAGAGACTTTCCTAGGGCCACCGCCTGGGATGCAGGACGGAGTGCTCAGGCCAGGAAGGAGTGAGGTCACCACCTGCTGCTTAAACCCAGCAGAGATGCGGGCACAGGGCCCAAAGCCTGAGGTTCCAGCTACTCAGAAAGCAGCGGCGGGAGGATCGCTGAACCTGGGGCTTCAAGTTAGCCTGGGCGACAAAGTAACAC
>NW_012115710.1:657758-660792 GCF_000951035.1 Colobus angolensis palliatus | reverse complement strand
AGGTTAGCTGGGCATGCTGGTACCCGCCTGTAATCCCAGCTACTCAAGTGGCTGAGGCAGGAGACTCGCTTGAACCCGGGAGACAGGCGTTGCCGTCAGCGGAGATCGCACCATTGCACTCCAGTGTGGGCAACAAGAGCAAAACTCTGTCTAGAGAAAAGCCTCAGGAGACAGAGAAAATGCACTTACAAATTTTCTAAATAAATGTCCTAGGAAAAGAGACGAAAAAAAAATATTTTTTTATTTTCAAAGGAGGAATAATACCTCTTATTTACTTCCTTGTTTTGTTTGTTTGAGACAGGGTCTCGCTCTGTCACCCAGGCTGGAGTGTGGTGGCGAGATTAGAGCTCACTGCAACCATAAAATCCCTGGCTCAAGTGATCCGACCTCAGTGCCCCAAGCAGGTGGGACCACAGGCGTGCACCACCACACCTGACTCGTTTTTTGATTTTTAGTAGAGACGACGTCTCGCTACGTTGCCCAGGCTGATCTCGAAATCCTGGGCTCAAGCGATCCTCCCGCCTCGGCCTCTCAAAGTGCTGGAATTACAGATGTGAGCCACCGCTCCAAGACCTGACTTTACTTCCGTGAAATATGAAATTATCCTCCACCTCCTGTGTGTAATAGGCAGTTTTGCATGTCACCTTTCAGTTTCCATTATCCACTCAAACAACCCAGGACCTTGCTTAGTTTAATAAGACTTTCTAATTGTCAGTCCCCGCTGCAACCAGCGCCCCACTCCACCCCTTTACCGAGGTCCCCGCCCCTCTCCCCCGCCCTGCCCCAGACCGAGGGGAGCTCGTCCCGCCTGCAGGACGCACGACTCTACCTGCTCAAAAAAGGCCCTTTGCATTAAAGCCATTTTCAATTTAAGAGGAAAAACTATTCAGCGTTCAGCACAGTGGTCCACTACAGTAAGTTGTTTTACCTTCGATTGCTTGAAAAATTAACTTAAAACGGGCAGGAAGCATCCATGTGATATTAGGGGTAACATCACGGCACATGAACATCAATCCACCAATCGGAACCCGGAGGATCCAGTCCTAGAGGGAGAGGATGACAGCCGGCGACATCCGTGGCCCAGCTGAGGAGAGAGCCCGGACCCGCCCCCTCCAGGCCTGGCTCTTTGGAATCACACACCTTCGGGAGCCCGCCCCCTAGACTACCATAACCCTCTGGCACCGCTCCTGCCGGCTGTCCGACCCGGCCCCAGGCAGCCTCCTCCCTCTTGCCCAGCCCCAGTCCCCTTCCAGGCCCCGCACCCACAGCTGTCTCCAAGCTCTAGTCCCGACCCTGCGCCTGTTCAGGCCCCGCCCCCTCTTTGTGCTGTTAATCTGTAACCCTGGCCCCAACCCTGTGCTCACAAAAACATACTGTATTGACTCAAGGTTTAATGGATGTAGGGCTGTGCAGGATGTGCTTTGTTAAAAATGTGTTTGCAGTCATCATTCTTGGTAAAAGTCATCGCCATTCTCCAGTCTCAAGTACCCAGGGACACAATGCACTACAGAAGGCTGCAGGGACCTCTGCCCAAAAAAGTTTGGGTATTGTCCAAGGTTTCTCCACACTGAGACAGCCTGAGATATGGCCTCATGGGAAGGGAAAGACCTGACGGTCCCCCAGCCCGACACCCATAAACGGTCTGTGCTGAGGAGGATGAGTGAAAGAGGAAGGCCTCTGCAGTGGAGATAAGAGAAAGGCGTCTGTCTCCTGCTCCTTCCTGGGAATGGAATGTCTCAGTGTAAAACCTGATCATACGTTCTATTTACTGAGATAGGATAAAACCTCCTTATGGCTGGAGGTGAGACATGCTGGCAGCAATACTGCTCTTTACTGCACTGAGATGTTTGTGTAAAGTCAAACATAAATCTGGCCTACGTGCACATCGAGGCACAGCACCTTTCCTGAAACTTATTTCTGACGCAGAGTGCTTTGTTCACGTTTTCCTGCTGACCCTCTCCCCACCATTACCCTATAGTCCTGCCACACCCCCCTCACCGAGATGGTAGAGGATAGTGATCAATAAATACTGAAGAAACTCAGAGACTGGTGCCAGCACGGGTCCTCCATATACTGAGCGCCAGTCCCCTGGGCCCACTTTTCTTCCTCTATACTTTGTCTCTGTGTCTTATTTTTCTCAGTCTCTAGTCCCACCTGACAAGAAACACCTACAGGTGTGGAACGGGTGGCCCCCTTCACAATATCTCTCTTCCTTATGGATTATCTAATGATTTGCAATGGTTGTAGCATTATTGAGGACTTTGTGAGAATCATTACATTTGTAAAGTTTCCCTACACCATGGATGGCTTGATGGTGAATGAGTGTTGACTTCCCACTAAAGGCTTTGCCACACTCATTACACTTGTAAGGTTTCTCTCCAGTATGAAGTCTATGATGATGTGCAAAGTTTTGTCTTCTACTAAAAACCTTGCCACATTCATTACATGTGTAAAGTTTCTCTCCAGTATGAAGTCTATGATGACATTGAAGGTATGACTTCTGACGGAAGGTCTTGCCACACTCGTTACACTTGTAAGGTTTCTCTTCACTATGAATTGCCTTATGAATTACAAGGCATGAATTTCGATGGAAAGTCTTGCCACATTCATTACACTTGTAAGGTTTCTCTCCAGTATGAACTCTAAAATGGCATCTAAGGGATGACTTCTCACTGAACGTCTTGCCACACTCATTACACTTGTACGGTTTCTCTCCAGTATGAAGTCTAAGATGGCGTGTAAGGGTTGTCTTCTGACTGAAGGTCTTGCCACACTCATTACACTTGTAAGGTTTCTCTCCAGTATGAAGTCTAAGATGGCATGTAAGGTTTGTCTTCTGACTGAAGGTCTTGCCACACTCATTACACTTGTAAGGTTTCTCTCCAGTATGGAGTCTACAATGGCACATAAGGGATGACTTACGAATGAAGGTCTTCCCACACTCATTACACTTGTAAGGTTTCTCTCCAGTATGAAGTCTACAATGGTACATAAGGGATGACTTCCGACTGAAGGTCTTGCCGCACTCATTACA
>NW_012115710.1:654297-657708 GCF_000951035.1 Colobus angolensis palliatus | reverse complement strand
ATAAGGGATGACTTCCGACTGAAGGTCTTGCCGCACTCATTACACTTGTAAGGTTTCTCTCCAGTATGAAGTCTACAATGGCATATAAGGGCTGACTTCCGACTGAAGGTCTTGCCACACTCATTACACTTGTAAGCTTTCTGTCCAGTGTGAACTCTACGATGGCATTGAAGGGATGTCTTCTGATGGAAGGTCTTGCCACACTCATTACACTTGTAAGTTTTCTCACCAGTGTGACATCTACGATGACATGCAAGATATCGCTTCTGATTAAAGATCTTGCCACATACATCACATTTATATTGTTTCTCTCTTGAATGGGTTATGTGATGGCTCCTTAAGAGTGAGCCATAATTAAACACTTTGCCACACTCATTATATTGGCAAGGTTTTTCTCTCATATGTACTTCCTGTATTTGTGTGGATAATGAAGAATGGAGGAAATTCTTCCTATACTTATTAGAAATATGGGTTTTGAGTCTACAAGAAATTCTTTGGGATGCTGAAGCTGAGGAAGCACCACTGACAGACTTGTCCACTTGGTTACTAATTTTCCCTTCGGTCGGAAATATGTGCAGTTCAGGCAGATGCGAATGAAAGCTTGATCCAAGCTGATCTTTAATAGGCTTGTTTCCAGCATGCCTTTGATCATGTCGATCTGTACTACCAGCCAACTCTTTGGTTTCTGTCATAGGTGCTTCATGGCCATTTCTTTCAACTTCTTGCCACTGAAACTCAAAGTGATGAATATCTTTTTTGATTTCTGGGAAGCAAAAATCTCCAACGGGATGACTTTTATGTCTTTCCAATGTCCCTGTGTGGAACCCTTCTCTGGTATTACTGTGCCCAGTTGATGAGAACTCCATTACGAAATTTAAAAAGCTATCTGAAAAACATAAAGACCAACAGGTTTCCAATTAAGTACAGATGGTAAATAATAGTTAATATTGAAGTGTGTAAATATTACACAAAAAGCAATACTTAAACTAACCAAATGTGATCTTCAAAGTTTAGAAACACCCTGTCTCTACTAAAAATACAAAAATTAGTCAGGCGTGGTGGTGGGTGCCTGTAATTCCAGCTACTCGGGAGGCTGAGGCAGCAGAATTGCTTGAACCCAGGAGGCAGAGGTGGCAGTGAGTGGAGATCATGACATTGCACTGCAGCCTGGACAACAAGACCAAAATTCTGTGTCAAAAAAAAAAAGAGTTCAGTCACGAGCCTCATACGTATGAGGCAGTAAGCCTGAATGATGTCCTCCCTAGGAGGAATTGTCTATAGCAGTGACTTCTGCTTAGAGAAAATGACCATTAGTTTATGTGATGAACACTGTCACAGTGCCAGCGAGAGACGCTCCTGTGATGGTTCTCAACAACCACAACGAAAGGCCAAGTGTGGGGCCTCACGCCTGTAATCCCAACACTTGGAGGCTGAGGCAGGCAAATTGCTTGAGGCCAGGAGTTCAAGACCAGCATGGCCAACTTGGTGATACCCTATGTCTACTAAAAATACAAAAATCGGCCAGGTATGGAGGCAGGTGCCTGTAATTCTAGTTAGGTTGAGAGACTGAGGTACAAGAATTGCTTGAACGCAGGAGGCAGAGGTTGCAATAAGCTGAGATCATGACACTGCACTCCAGCCTGTTCAACAGAGGGAGACTCTGTCTACAAACAAACAAAGAAAAAGAAAACAAAACCAGAACCACAGCTGGAAACACTTGTCAGTCAGTGTCAGTGTCATGCTTTCTATCTCGTATCCTGGGCCACGCTGACAATTCTGCTTAGGGCTTCCAGGGACATCTCTGCCTACAGCAGGATGATGTTCAATTGTATTAGTCAAAGTGTTCATGAATTTTCTGTTTTTACGTACAAACAGACAGCTCTAAGAAGCTATCCATGACAGATAGGAGGGTCATCACTGCAGAAAACCATGACATGTACATCAAAAGCATGGACGGGGCAACATCACAAGAGAATACAAAACCAAGAAGAGCCAAGATAGACAAGGACAGATTCCTCCTGTCTAGAGGGACATTTTCCTCACCCACAAACTCCAGGTTCCTGTAGTTCTCCAACATCACGGCCGTGTATAAAGCCCTCTGCACAGGGTCCAGGCATTTCCACTCTGCCAATGAGAATTCTATAGCCACATCCCTGAAGGTCAATCGTCCCTAAAATGAAAAACACATTTCAACAAAACATGGAGGACTGAGTTATCACCTTCACATGAAATGAGAAAAGAGAAAATAAGTATTGATTTGATCCAAGACTGTGTTCTGACAAATCCACATTAAGGTATTTAAAAAAAATTTTTCTGTATAGTTGCGTTTTATTGTACTTTTCCATGATAGATTTTAAAATCCCCTAAGTCACTGTGGAAGTCTCAGTTTTATGGACAATATAAAAAATATATGGCCTGGCACAGTGGGTCACACATAAAATCCCCGCACTTTGGGAGGCCGAGGCAGGTGGATCGTCTGAGCTCAGGAGTTTGAGACCACCCAGGACAACATGGGGAAACTCCGTCTCTACTAAAAATATAAAAAATAAAAATAAAAACCCCAGGTGTGGTGGTGCACACCTCTAGTCCCAGTTACTTGGGAGGCTCAGGCAGGAGAATAACTTGATAACCAGAGGCAAAGTTTGCAGTGAGCCAAGATCATGCCACTGCACTTCAGCTTGGGCTGCAGAGTAAGACTCCATCTCAAAAAAAAAAACATATATAGATAGATAGATAGATAGATACACACACACATCTATATATACACATATAGATATGTGTGTGTGTGTATCTATCTATATATATAATAAATCCAGGCATGTTGGCTCACACCTGTAATCGCATCACTTTGGGATGTTTGAGACCAACCTCTCCGACACTTTGGGAGTTTGAGACCAACCTCTCCAACACGACGAAACTCTGTATCTACTAAAAATTTAAAAACTGGCTGGGAATGGTGGGGGGGGGAGGTGCCTGTAATCCCAGCAATTCAGGAAGCTGAGGAAAGAAAATTGCTTGAACTCTGGAAGCGGAGGTTGCCCTAAGCCAAGATCACACCACTGCAATGCCGCCGGGGCAACAGTGTGACACTCTTTCTAAACAAACAAAAAAAAGTATATAAATAGCAAATGATGTCTTTTCTACATAAACCCTGGGCTTGGCCGCACGTGGTAGGTCACGCCTGTAATCCCAGCACTTTGGAAGGCAGGCAGATCATAAGATCAAGAAATAGAGACCATTCTGGCCAACATGGTGAAATCTCGTCTCTACCAAAAATACAAAAATTAGCCAGGCATGGTCGTGTGCCTGTAGTCCCAGCTATTCGGGAGGCTGAGACAGGAGAATCGCTTGAACTCGGGAGGTGGAGGTTGTAATGAGCTGAGATGGTGCCACAGCGCTCTACCCTGCTGA
>NW_012115710.1:650431-653500 GCF_000951035.1 Colobus angolensis palliatus | reverse complement strand
AAAAAAAAAAAAAAAAAAGGCTTATCCATTAATGCACTTCTGCACATAATTCAAATCACATCCACACACACTTAAATTAACTTCAGGTCAGAGATGATAAGCAAACACCTGGAGAGGACACATCCGCAGCGAGCCGCCAGGCTGAGGTGGGAGGATTGCTGGAGACTGATGTGAAGTGGTTGAAGTGAACCAAGATCGCACCACTGCACTCCAGCCTGGGGGACAGAGTGAGACCCCGTCACCTCCAACCCCCAAAAAGTTGGAAGCTCATTGAATTCAGATACAACTTCAAGAAATCACAAAAGCAATGCATGAAGAAAAGGAGAAGGTCAACCAACATACAGAAATCATGAAGAACTACACAGAGACTCTTAGGCTAAAAATACAGTAACTAAATGAAAAAACTCAATACATGCATTCAAAATCAGAAATCATTATGTAAATTAAAAGTTAGTGAAGAGGGGATGGGTGATGTGGCTCACACCTGTAGTCCCAGGACTTTGGGAGGTCAAGGTGGGTGGATCACTTGAGGTCAGGAGTTCGGAGACCAGCCTGGTCAACATGTTGAAACCTTGTCTCTAGTAAAAATATGAAGATTAGCCGGGTGTGGTGGGGGGCTGCTGTAGTCCCGGCTACTCTGGAGGCTGAGGCAGGAGAAGTGCTTGAACATGAAAGCAGAGGTTGCAGTAAGCCGAGATCATGCCACTGCACTCCAGCGTGGGCTGGACCATCTCAAAAAAATGAGAATGAGACCAACTCAAAAATAAATTTTTTTTTTTTAAAAAAAGGCCGAGTGCAGTGGCTCCTGGCTATAATCTCAGCACTTTGGAAGGCTGAAATGGGTGGATAACCTGAGGTCAGGAGTTCCAGACCAGCCTGATCAACAGGGACAAATCCTGTCTCTAGTAAAAATACAAAGTTAGCTGGGAATGGTGGCACATGCCTATAATCCCAGCTACTTGGGAGACTGAGGCAGGAAAATCACTTGAACCCGGGAGGCGGAAGTTGCAGTGAGCTGAAATCGTGCCACTGCACTCCAGCCTGGGCAACAAGAATGAAACTCCATCTAAAAAACAAACAAACAAACAACAAAAAGAAACGAAACAAAACTGTCAAGGGCTCACGTGTCTTCATTCAGAGAAAGTTCCAAGGAGGATTTAAAAGGCAAGCTATCTTGTTTTCTACCTTGGAAACATGAAAATTTTCAGAACTTGCTGGACAAAATATCGTAACAAAACATTCATCAGGCTGTGAGTGGGACTCACACCTGAAATCCCAGCACTTTGGGAGGCCGTGGCGGGAGGATCAGTTGAGGCCAAGAGTACGAGACCAGCCTGGCCAACACGGGGAAACCCCATCTGTACTAACAATACAGCAATTAGCCAGGAGTGTAGCACGCGTCTGTAACTGCAGCTACTCAGCTGGCTGAAGCCTAAGACTCATTTGAACCTGAGAGCCAGAGGTTGCAATGTGCCTCTACACTCCAGGCGGGTGACAGAGTGAGACCCTGTCTCAAAAAACATGCCAAACAAACAAACAAAAAAAAAACCATTCATCAAATAATTTTTTCTGAAGTCTCATAACGACGTATGAATACACTAAAGGATTGCACTGACTTGCCACGGAACCCTCAACAGTGATTCCCCATTGAGCCATGGGGACGGGTGGAAGGTTGGACAGGATAGGGGATGCGTAAGTGCACTTTTCTTTGGATTTTTACTACACAACACATATATACAGTGTGTGGTGTTTAAAATAAAAGAATCATTTAATAATAATGGGTAGAAAAAGAATGGCTCCATCCTCTCTTATGACATAAGTTGTGCTCTTATGTCACAGCAAACTTATAATCATTTTTACCTCAAATGCTTACTTCATCAGAGTCCGTGCAAAACAAAAAACAAAAAACAAAACAAAACAAAAAACCGTCTCTGTGGGGTCAAAGTGCTGAGAATGATTGAAAGAATCCCCTGCGTTTAGATATTTACATTGATTTTATAATTTGAAGTCAGTGATGGAATAAAGCTAACTCTGTCACTGACATCTATCTCCGCTTTCGATTCTATTCCAAGCCATTGACAGTGCAGGGTCCTGCTGGGCTTTCTCACACCTATAATCCCAGCAATTTGGGAGGCTCAGGTGGGAGGATCACTTGAGGCCAGGAGTTCAAGGCTATAGTGAGCTACGACTGTGCCACTGCACTCCAGCCTGGACAACGTAGCAAGTCCCTAACTCTAAATAATAAGAAATAAAAGAATTAGCCATGTGTGGTGGCACATGCCTGTCATCCTAGCTCCTTGGGAGTCTAATGTGAGGATCACTTGAGCCCAGGAATTCGAGGCTGCTGTGAACTAGAATTGTGCCATTGCACTCTAGACTGGGCCCGAGAGTGACACCCTGTCTCCTAAAACAAAAAGTGTGGAGTCAGAGACATATTGACTCACTAGTGTAGCTTCAAATGCATTACAAAATCAGACACAAAATATCTCCCTTAGTTTGTCTCCTTTTCCAGAATTTACCAGATACCAGCGCACATTAATGTATGACTTTCATATACAGTTTCTCTTATCTGGTCCAGAAAGAGCTAAATGTGCACCCAGGTGTGGCCCCTGAACAATCCCTGCTGCCCAACATCACTGACAGCACGGGACCCTCACCCCGTCTCCATCCATGTCTGGTGTGAGCCCTTCCCAGGCCCATGCCCAGGGGAGCCTCTTCCCAAGCTCATTCACTAGGTTATAGGAGATGGAATTTAAGTGAAGATGACAAGGACTGAGAAGAGTCTTGGGTGAGTGCGAGCAAATGTGAGGCAGGATGCTTCAGACTCACAGAAGACTGGCTACTACAATGCCTGGCATTTCAGAAAGGAAAGAGACAGTGGAATCCACCGAGGAATCTCACTCACCTGAGGAAGAGCCATCCCTGGATCCTTTTCTTTGCTCTTCTTGGTGGCTTCCTCATGTAACATGAGTCCTTGGAAATCCTGTGTGTGAAAAACATCAGAGATTTAATGTTTAGAAACCACTCACTCCTTTCCTGTGACAAAACACACACACGGGGGAGACCTCA
>NW_012115710.1:646824-648337 GCF_000951035.1 Colobus angolensis palliatus | reverse complement strand
GGCCTCCCAAAGTGCTGGGATTACAGGCTTGGGCCACTGCGCCCGGCCAAGTGAGTGATCTTTTACCCTTTCCTTCTTGTAGTGTGAGTGTTGTTTTGTCTTGAGGAAAAATGGGTCAGACACAAAGTAAGCCCACTCCACGAGGAACTACGTTGAAAAATTTCAAGAAAGGATTTAACAGAGACCATGGAGTTACTATGACACCAGGGAAACTTAGAACTTTGTGTGAGATAGATTGGCCAGCAATAGAAGTAGGTTGCCCATCAGAGAAGCCAGGACAGATCTCTTATTTCAAAGGTATGCACAAGGTAACTGGAAAGCCAGGACACCTAGACCAGTTCCCGTACACAGACACTTGGTTACAGCTGGTACTAGACCCCCCACAGTGGCTAAGAAGGTAGACACAGCAGTGCCAGCAGCAAAGGGACAGATAGCCAAGGAAAGATCCCGCTCCATCCGCTGAAGGAAATCAATTCCTAAAGTTCTGTCCGACCCAACACCAGAAGACCCATTGCAGGAGATGGCACCAGTGATCCCGGTGGTGCCTTCCCCTTACCAGGGAGAGAGGCTCCCCACTCCTGAGCCCACAGAACTTGTGCCTCCACAAGACACACACACCTCTAGGTCACCCAGAGTAGACAAGAGGGGATGTGAAGCCTCGGGAGAAACCCCTCCCTTGGCAGCTCCTTTACGACCCAAAACTGGGATACAAATGCCCCTGAGAGAGCAGCGGTGTACTGCTCAGAGCAGAAGGCCCCAGACAAAGAGGAACGGGCCATGCTCAATCTGGCAGAAGAGTTATAGGACTGACAACGACCAGGTTCAAGGGCCCCCAAAGAGCCCATGGTCAAGATGACAGTTAGGGGCAAAGACATTGATTTTCTTATCGATACCGACGCTCAACATTCAGTAGTAACCGCCCCAGTTGCCCCCTTATCCAAAAAGACTGTTGATGTAATCGGAGCCATGGGAGTTTCAGCAAAGCAAGCTTTCTGCTTGCCCCAGACTTGTACTGTAGGAAAACATAAAGTGATCCACCAGTTCTTGTACATGCCTGACTACCCCTTGCCCTTGCTAGGAAAGGACTTGCTTAGCAAGCTGAGAGCCACCATCTCTTCTACAGAGCACGGCTCTTTACAGCTGAGGTTACCCGGAACGGGAGTCAATATGGAACGGGAGTCAATATGGCCCTTACGGTCCCCCGGGAGGAGGAATGGAGACTTTTCTTAACTGAGCCAGGCCAAGAGATAAGACCAACTCTGGCTAAGCAGTGGCCAAGGGTGTAGACAGAAGACAACCCTCCAGGGTTGGCAGTTAACCAATCCCTCGTACTTATAAAAGTTCAGTGTAGGGCCAAGCCAGTCAGGCAAAAACAGTACCCGGTCTCGAGAGAAGCTCTTGAAAGTATCCAGGTCCATCTCAAGCACCTGAGAGCCTTTAGAATTATAGTCCCTTGTCAGTCTCCATGGAACCCTCCCCTCCTGCCTGTTCCCAAGCCAGGGACCAAGGACTA
>NW_012115710.1:643350-644899 GCF_000951035.1 Colobus angolensis palliatus | reverse complement strand
AACTCTTAGGCAAAACCTGAACATAAAGGCCCCCCATGCTGTGGTGACTTTAATGACTACCAAAGGGCATCATTGGCTAACGAATGCTAGACTAACCAAGTACCAAAGCCTGCTCTGTGATAAATCCCCACATAACCATTGAAGTTTGTAACACCCTGAACCCGCCACCTTGCTCCCAGTATCAGAGAGCCCTGTCGAGCATAACTGTGTAGAGGTGTTGGACTCAGTTTACTCTAGCAGGCCTGATCTCCGGGACCAGCCTTGGGCATCAGTAGACTGGCAGCAATACGTGGACAGGAGTAGGTTCATCAACCCACAAGGAGAGCGATGTGCAGGATATGCGGTGGTAACCCTGGACACTGCCATTGACGCCAGATCACTGTCCCACGGCACTTCAGCCCAGAAAGCCGAGCTCATTGCTTTAATTCAGGCCTTAGAACTCAGTGAAGGTAAGACTGAAAACATTACACTGACTCTCAGTATGCCTTTTTTTTTTTTTTCTTTTTTTGAGACAGAGTCTTGCTCCGTCGCCGAGGCTGGAGTGCACTACAGGTGCCCGTGACCACGCCCGGCTAATTTTTTCTATTTTTAGTAGAGACAGGGTTTCACCATGTTAGACAGGATGGTCTCGATCTCTTGACGTAGTAATCCGCCCGCTTCGGCCTCCCAAAGTGCTGGGATTACAGACGTGAGCCCCCGCGCCCGGCCTTCCGTATGCCTTTTTAACCCTCCAAGTGCATGGAGCATTATATAAAGAAAAGGGCCTGTTGAACTCTGGAGAAAAAGACATAAAATATCAGCAAGAAATCTTGCAATGAGCAGCAGTATAGAAACCCCACAAGGTGGCAGTCACGCACCGCAGAGGACACCAGCGAGCTTCCACCTCAGTTACCTTAGGGAACTCCAGAGCTGACTCAGAAGCTGGAAAAGCAACATCCCCCCCTACTGGGCATCAGTCACAGCGCCCCTGCTCCCTCAAGCACCTGACCTTGTACCTACTTATTCTAAAGAAGAAAAAGACTTTCTCCAGGCAGAGGAGGACAGGTGATGGAAGAAGGAAGGATCCGGTTACCAAATAGAAGAGTAGCTGTGCCACAGCTGCTGGGAGCCGCAGTGGTACTGGGGGTGCGTGAAACCCCCCATCTAGGTCAGGAGTCACTTGAAAAGTTGTTAGGCTGGTACTTCCCCGTCTCGCATTTGTCAGCCGTTGCCAAAACCGTGGCGCAGCGCTGTGTGTTACCTGCCGACAGCACAATGCAAGGCAGGGTTCAGCCGTTCCGCCAGCATGGAATGGAAAGCAGCCCCCTTTGAAGATCTCCAGGTGGACTTCCCAGAAATGCCAAAGTGTAGAAGTTACAAGTATTTACTAGTTCTCGGGTGCACCTACTCTAGGTAGGTGGAGGCTTTTCCCACACGAACTGAGAAAGCTCATGAAGTAACCCGTGTGCTTCTTCGAGATCTAATTCCTAGATTTGGACTGCCCTTATGGATCGGCTCAGATAACAGGCCGGCGTTAGTGGCTGACTTAGTACAGAAGATGGCAAAGGTA
>NW_012115710.1:638419-640315 GCF_000951035.1 Colobus angolensis palliatus | reverse complement strand
CAGATAAGGGGTAGCCCATAGGGACCTCAAAAGAAATATTTTAATCCCCCAACACGTTGTAAACGGTGCCCTGGAGACGCTCGCTGGGGCCCACTCCCACCGTGTGCAGTGCTTTCCCGACCCCCGGCACTGGGGCTGCAGCGCTCTCCAGGGGCCGACGAGCGAGACTGGGGGGCGCTCTGGAGCAGGGCGAGAATCCAGCTCGCCGGTGAGGACTCGAAACAGCGCCAGGCAGGAGGACGGTCAGGGACGGTTTTGCAAAGTAAAGTTTCGCGGCAGGAGGTGTCTGCACAGCCCCACTGCAGAAAGACCGAGGACAGGACTAGCCTCAGGGCGATTTTAAACTCAAAAGGAGGGGACTCACCGACTCTCACCCGGACGTCTCAATTTGCTCTGGGTCGAGAAAGAGGGGTCGGTCTGTGGGGACCCCACGTCGCGGGTATAGCAGCGCCAAGAGAACTGGGAAGCGCAGACGCGATGGTTCAGCCTTCAGACCACGCCATCCGCTTCCGGGTCTGTGCCAATCAGCGCAGGACCGAACCCAAACCTCTTCTGGGCTAGTCCCCGGAAGAGGTGAGCGGGCCCGGGCGAGGCCGAGAGGGGACGCGAGGAGGTAGGTGGGGCCTGAGCGAGGCTGGGGCAGGGCGCGAAGGGTAGGGGGCCGGGGGCGGGAGAGTAGAGCGCTGGGACTGTGAGGGGTCTGCAGGGGGCGGGGCTGAGCTTCCCCACCTCTCCCTCTCCCTGCCTCTGTTTTCCCGGTTTTGGAGGCGAAACCCGCCAGTGAGGCTGGAGCGGCTCAGCAGTCGGGGAGACAGTACCTCCCTGAGAAGTCGCCCTGTGGCGGAAATTGGATCCAGGAAAGTTCCTTGCTATTGAAATCAATTTTAGCAATTTAATTCCAAAGCCTGGAAATTGTCTAGGGCAGGAATGCAAACTAGAGCGTGAAATGCAAAGCCTTGCCTGAGCGACACATACAATTTCATGCTGACGGCCCGCAGAAGTCCACTCCCTTTCAATTGTTCACTGGGGTGGGAGAGTCCACCCTGTGCTCAGCTCCAGACTTCCCTAGGGCCACCGCCTGGGGTGCGGAGCGGAGGGCTCAGGCCAGGGAAGAGTGAGGTCACCACCTGCAGCTTAAACACAGCAGGGATGAGGGCGGGGTGGCAGGAATCTGGGGTCCCAGCTACTCAGGAAGCAGGGGCGAGAGGATCGCTGAGCTGGGAGGTAGTAAGACACTCTACCCCAAAGCTCCCTCTTCCGTCTCAATAAGCAAAAGAGTGATTTAAAAAAAAGCACTGACACTGTTAACAGTGCCTATAAATTGCCCAGTTGTTCCTTACATTTGTTATTTCATGCCGCACTTAAAATGAATTATTCTTGTCGTGGAAAAGAGTCAAACTCTGTAAAATATTTTAAGATACTTATTCTAAGCTAAATATGAAAGACCCTCAGGAGGTCCTGAGAACATGTGTCCAAGGTGATGAGTAACAGCTTGTTCTTAGACACTTTAGGGAGGCATTAGACATCAATCAAATACTTTTAAGAAATACATTGCTTTGATTCAGAAAGGCAGGACAACTCGAAGTGGAGGCTTCCGGGCTATAGGGAAATTGAAATATTTTCTGATTGACAGCTTCCCAAAGTGCTGGGATTACAGGTGAACCACCACACTCATCCAATTGTAATCTATTTTAGGTGTTTTCTTTGTTGTTCTTTCCTGAGTGTTCTATCAGGTTCGAATAACAAAGGCAGTAAAATAGGCAGTCTTCAAACATTGGGATTTATATTCATGTAGAGAATAATTATGAGATATTACTAAGGATACATTGCAGTCAGGTTATTCTGTTTTATGTGTGCCTGAAGAAAATATAACTAAATTATAAAATTGGCTGGGCA
>NW_012115710.1:635852-637229 GCF_000951035.1 Colobus angolensis palliatus | reverse complement strand
CAGGTTAGCCAGGATGGTCTCTATCTCCTGACCTCGTGATCCACCCGTCTCGGCCTCCCAAAGTGCTGGGATTACAGGCTTGAGCCACCGCGCCCGTCCTAGTTATATTTTCTTCAGGCATACATAAAACAGAATAACCGGACTGCAATGTATCCTTAGTAATATCTCATAATTATTCTCTATATGAAAATAAATCCCAGAGTACCTTAATTTCTGTGTTGCGTTTTTTGTTGTTTTTTTTTTGAGATGGAGACTCCACTGAGCTCAGCTGATCACACCTTTGGTCCTCGCACTTTGGGAGGCTGAGGTGGGAGGATTGCTTGAGACCAGGAGTCTCCCGAGAATCTTCTTGTCTCCCCTAACCCAGTTCATGACAGACTCTTGCACTTTACTGTTAGGGAAAAATCTGTATAAGGCTGTACTCAGCTATACTCGGCTGAGTATAAAACCATAATCAGCTCATTTTTGTATTTTTAGTAGAGACTTGGTTTCACCATGTTAACCAGGCTGGTCTTGAACTCCTGACTATTGTTTCTGCTGTTAGCTGTCAGTCCTCTTCATTGTGACACGAACAAGATTAATTTTTTTCTGTAGAACTCACGTGGATGGTCTGCGTGCCGCTCCATGCATCACCTTCAACACTATCTTGTCCCAACTCAGAATGAGCTGTTCATTTAGAGACTGTTGATTTTTGGGGGGCGACATCCCCATAACCTTTTCATGAACCATCAATAATTTCATTGTTCCTCTACCCAAACCTTATCATAAGTATTCTTTTTTTGAGACAGTATCTCGCTCTGTCACCCATGCTGGAGTACAGTGGCATGATCACAGCTCACTGCAGCCACGACCTCCCAGGCTCGAGCCATCTTTCCACCGCAGACTCTACAGTAGCTGACTCTGCAGGCATGTGCTACCATGCTCAGCTAATTTCTATATTTTCTGTAGAGAAGGGGGTTTCACCTGTGAAGGGGTGGCCTGCCCCTCCACACCTGTGGGTGCTTCTCGCTAGGTTGAATGAGAGACTTGAGAAAAGAAATAAAGACACAGAGACAAAGTATAGAGAAAGAAAAGCGGGCCCCAGGGGGCCAGTGCTGTGCTTACAGAGGACCCACACTGGCACCGGTCTCTGAGTTCCCTCCGTATTTACTGCCAAAAAGATAAGGGAGTAAATCAGCAGTAAGGCATACAGATACACGGAGATGTTCCATTTCCCAGGGATGGGCAGGAGACAGATGTTTTTCTTTTACTGAGATTTAAGGGAATGGTACTGACCTTCAACCACAAGCAGGCTTTAAACATTTGCCTAACAAAGCACATTCCTTACAGCCCAAAATCCTTTCAACCTTAATTAGCACAGCGATGTTTCTAGCAAGG
>NW_012115710.1:630639-630957 GCF_000951035.1 Colobus angolensis palliatus | reverse complement strand
TTTGTGCTTATGTTTGTCTAAATTTTCTGTTAAGTCACCATCAACAGTTGGACTCACTAGTGCACTGGGACAGGATTGAGTTTGTCCTGTGCAATCGTGGCAGAATTGACCTCGAGGTGCCCAATCCATAACAGTTCCAAATGTATTGTTTTGTGAAATCACGGCACTATCGGCCACACATTCTTACCAAACTAAATTTCTTGTTTCTATGAAAATCTCCTTGGGGCAAGGTTTCCCTTTTGGCCTAAATTTTAATGATCTCTGATAAGAGAAGTCTTGTAAATAGTTTATCTGTGGTTTGAGTGACATTCCGCTTAC
>NW_012115710.1:627639-628058 GCF_000951035.1 Colobus angolensis palliatus | reverse complement strand
TACAGGAGAATTCCAGGGTGAGAATGAAGGCTCAATGTGTCCCTTTTCTAATTGTTCCTTTGCTAATAAGTGTAAAGCCTCCAGTTTTTGCTTTGTTACCGGCCACTGATTTACCCATACCGGTTTTTCTGTTTTCCAAGTTAATGGAATGGGTTTAGGAGGCTCTACAGGGGCCGCCCCTAAAAAGGATACCCTATTCCTTTCTTGATTTTTCTCAGTCTCAATTGGAACTTTAATGCCATTTTCATTTTTTCCTAATCCCTTTCCTGGTATATATCCCATTTTAGTCATGATTTTTTGACTCGTGGGGCTGTATAATGGAGTAGGCATAATGATTTCTGTACCCCATTGTTGTAACAAATCTCGACCCCATAGATTAACAGGAATTGAAGTAATCATTGGCTGAACAGTACTTTCTT
>NW_012115710.1:621498-625247 GCF_000951035.1 Colobus angolensis palliatus | reverse complement strand
GATTAACAGCATCTCAAATACAGAGCCAAATGGAGTTTCTTAAACTTACTTCTATCTATAATAACACAGTAACAGGCTGACCTCTCTTTTCCCCACAACCTGTTGGGAACAAGGCCCCCAAAATCTGGCCATAAACTGGCCCCAAAACTAGCCATAAACAAAATTTCTGCAGCACTGTGACATGTTCATGATGGCCATAACGCCCACGCTGGAAGGTTGTGGGTTTACCAGAATGAGGGCAAGGAACACCTGGCCCGCCCAGGGCAGAAAACCGCTTAAAGGCATTCTTAAATCACAAACAGTAGCATGAGCGATCTGTGCCTTATGGACATGCTCCTGCTGCAGTTAACTAGCCCAACCTATTCCTTTAATTCAGCCCATCCCTTCGTTTCCCATAACGGATGCTTTTAGTTAATTTAATGTCTATAGAAACAATGCTAATGACTGGCTTGCTGTTAATAAATACGTGGGTAAATCTCTGTTCAGGGCTTTCAGGTCTGAAGGCTGTGAGACCCCTGATTTCCCACTTCACACCTCTATATTTCTGTGTGTGTGTCTTTAATTCCTCTAGCACCGCTGGGTTCGGGTCTCCCCAGCTGAGCTGGTCTTCGCATTCACCATGTTGCCCAAGTTGGTTTTGAATACCTGGGCTCCCGTGACCCACCTGTCTTGGCCTCTGAAAGTGCTGGGATTACAGGCCTGAGCCACTGCATGTGGTCTCATCATAAATTTGGTGTTTCTTCTTGTTTCAATTTTAGCAGAATTGATATTGCTTTCTTTTCAAACTCATGTATTATCCTTCTGAGTGCCTCAAATTAGAGCCTGTTCAGACATGTTTATAACAGATTTGTACCAGTTTATTTTCATGCAAAAAAAGTATGAAATTCATGCTCAATTTTCTCATAATACATATTTTTCCATGAACTTCTTGAAGACCCCTTGTACTAGAAAATTTTATTCAAGAGGGTATAAAAAGGATTGTAGACATTCAAGTGCCACTTATTTCTGGGATGCAAGGATGGTTCAACATATTTGAGCAAATCAATGTGATATACCACTTGAACGGAATGAAAGATGAAAACCACGTCATCTCAATAGATGGAGAAAAAGTGTTTCACAAAATTCAACATAGAAACCCTAAACAAAATAGAGAAGGAAATTTACCTCAACAATATAAAGATCATGAAATGACTACAGTGAAAATAACCAGTCAGTGAAAATGGAATGCTTTTCCTGTAGGATCTCACATGATGCAAGAATGCTCTCACCCCTTCTATTCAATCAATACTGGCTGTCCTAGCCAGAGCAATGAAATAGCAAAAGAAATGAAACTTATCCAAATGAGAAAGAAAGAAGTAAAATTCTATTTGTTTGTAGATGACATGATCTTTACAGAAAATCCAGAGTCAAAATACTACTGGAATTAATAAACATATTCAGTGGACTTGCAGAATACAATACCGGCACCAAAAATTAGTTGAATTTCCATACATTAACAAACAATTTTAAAAGAAAATTAAGAAAACACTTCCATTTGCTGGAGAACTTAAAGTAAGAAATACTTAGGAATAAACGTAGAAACATGAGAAGTCTGTACTTTGAAATCTACAAACTGATCAAAATGATTGAAAACATATATAAATAGAGATATAACCCATATTGATGAATTAGAAAAATTAATATTTTTAAATGATTATATAACCCAATGTGATTTAGATTCAACACAATACTCATAAAAATCACTATCACTTTTTGTTAAAGAAATAAAAATCAGGTTGGGAAGAGTGGCTGTTGGCCAGGCTGGTCTCAAACTCCTGACCTCAAGTGATCTACCTGCCTTGGCCTCCCATAATGCTGGGATTACAGTCGTGAACCACCACGCCCGGCCCAATCCTCTTAACATAAACACTTTAATGTCAATTAATGCTTGAACTCAGTGTTAAGTCAACTCACAGTCAAGTCAATGCTGAATTGACTCTAATGTCAATTCATGCTTGATGGTTTGCTATACTAATTGCATTTGGAACAGTTACCTCAAAAATGAAGTTGCAACGGAGACAATACTGTACAGACCTTTCTAGAACAACTCTTATCTTTTAACTTTCCTCGCATAATTCGGTTACAGTTTCACAGTTAACTATTCTTCGTCCAATCTAGTATACTGGTAACTGACTCAAACTGCTTTACAGAAAATAATTTTCTGTATTTATTTTTTAAATATTTAATTGTCGGCCGGGCGCGGTGGCTCAAGCCTGTAATCCCAGCACTTTGGGAGCCCGAGACAGGCGGATCACGAGGTCAGGAGATCGAGAGCATCCTGGCTAACATGGTGAAACCCCGTCTCTACTAAAAAAATACAAAAAAAAAACTAGCCGGGCGAGGTGGTGGGCGCCTGTAGTCCCAGCTACTCGGGAGGCTGAGGCAGGAGAATGGCGGAAACCCGGGAGGCGGAGCTTGCAGTGAGCTGAGATCCGGCCACTGCACTCCAGCCCGGGCAACAGAGCGAGACTCCATCTCAAAAAAAAAAAAAAAAAAATTTAATTGTCACTCTGGTTAAGTAAATAATTTATTATTGATGTGAGTGTTCTAAAAATTATGTAAAATTTATAGAAGTCTAATGGTGTTGGCATCAACTTATAATTCATGATTCTAGTGAGGGGATGAAGAGAGGTTGGTTAATGGGAACAACCACACCGCTAGATAGAAGGAATAAGTTCTAAGGTTTTGTAGCAGAGTATAGTGGCTATAGTTAACAACACTCTATTGTATATTTCAAAATAGCTAGAGGAGAAGACTTGAAATGTTCCCAACCCATAGAAATGATAAATACTCAGGTGATGGATACTCTAAATTTACTTGTTAGATCCTTCAAACCTGAGTCCAAATCCTAAGCAGGTCTTTCAGGCTGCCCCTTTTTACCAGAGATACCAAACCACAAAATCAGTCACAGAGATTTGGATTGTCTCCAATACCCCAGGAGTCCACTGAGGACCTCAGTCTCCTTTTTCATGATTGGGGGTGAAAGAGGTAATAGTTTTTGTTTGCTGCTGGTAGGACTCAGCATTGTACATAATCTCAAAACACTTTTATTGAAATAGAACTTTAAATTCTGTTGGGGTATGTCAACTACTCTTACTTCCACAGAGGTGATAACATCCTCGTCAAGGCTGTTGAGACAGGCGTTCCATTTGTTGGCAATAAATGGAGCATTATCTATATAGTGAAAACTTTGGGCATCAGAAGTCACTAGCACTTGTGCTACATCCAGACCCAGTCACTAGGGGCAAATGCACTTCTCTACCAGGAATCTACTCTGTTTGGGATAATCCCTTCTGGTCTTCATGGAATGGAGAAATATAGCATATAACACAGTAATTCCTACATAAATTCTGATGTAGGAATGACAACTGCATGGTGAATCCACTCAGAATGGTGGAGGGTTTCACCTATGTGGTCGCTTTGCCTTCCCTCCCCCAACTGTGACACCTCCCTAAATCGTACCAGTCATCTTGGCTCTGTCCACAGCACAATCAACACTGTCAAGAAATGTGAAGGGTGTAGATTTTGCAGGGCACCAAGGTTCATGGATGTGGCAGAAAATCCAAGACTCCAGGGACTGAGAAAAAGACATTACTATTCATGGCACAATAGGCACCAAGAGCTTCACGTTCACATCTGTTTCTCTTGCTCTGCCAAGCCCCATGGAGTTGATGCAAAGGCCCAGGTGGACGCCACACGCACAGTAGATG
>NW_012115710.1:618057-619458 GCF_000951035.1 Colobus angolensis palliatus | reverse complement strand
ACGCGCTTCCAGAGCAGGGCTGTCGGTGCTCTGCAGGGGGTAAGTGCAGAGGCCCTAAGTGGGGCTTTTGACGTCACCGACCCCGTGCGGTCCACGCCCACCACGCCCACGTGGCTCAGTCCTGCCAGGAGACGCCTCCAGAGCGCCCAGGCTGGGGAGCGCGCCCACGAGCCCACTGTGTTGTGCTCCACGGCACGGCAGGATGGCTACCGTTAACAATAATGCAGGGTTTCCAGTAGCTGGAGGGAGGAGAGTGAACGTCCCCAATGCACAGAGATGAGGCAGGCTTGAAATGACCGACATGCCAGTCACCCTAATCTAATCACCACGCATTAAACCTATCCCAAGGTCGCCACGTACCCCGTGAGTATGCATAAGAACTATTTGTCAATTAAAAGTAAATTATATATACTTATAAGAGACACCTTAGAAATCTTTTTGAAACTAGTAAATATTTGCAATAAAAAAGAATCCACTATAGTTGGAAACATCTTTGCTTAAAAAAAAATACTCTTGGCTGAGTGCGATGGCTCACGCCTGTAATTCCAGCACTTTGGTGGGCCAAGGCGGGGAGATGATGAGGTCAGGAGATTCAGACCACCCTGGCCAACACGTTGGAACCCCGTCTCCACGAAATAAAATAGAAAAAATTAGCCGGGCGTGGCGGCGGGCGCCTGTAGTCCCAGTTACTCGGGAGGCTGAGGCAGGAGAATGGCGGGAACCTTGGAGGCGGAGCTTACAGTGAGCCGAGGTTGCGCCACTGCACTCCAGCCTGGGCGACAGAGCGAGACTCCATATCAAAAAAAAAACCCGACTCTTTTTTCCCCGTAATTGATAGCGCTAAACGTGAGATTTTATTTTTGCATAGGGTCACACAGTACGTACTGTATGATTGAGGGTGAAAGAATTGGGTGCAGAAATCAGCTACTGGCCGTTTTTCGGTTTTCATTTGTGTGTGAATTTAAAAAAACAAATTTAATTGATAAATAATAATTGTCTATATTTATGGGGCGTATTGTGCTAATTTGAGAGATGTATATGCTGTGGAAATTGTAAGTCAATCAAATTAACATCTGAATTCCTGACATACTTAACACTTTTTTGGTGAAGATGATTGAAATTCACTCTTTTCAATTCTGCGTATTAATAATATACCTTATTGTTAACTGTAGTTACCATACTATACCATATCTCAAAAAATGATTCCTCCTGTCTAACTGAATCATTGTATGTGAATTTTTAGTATAAATGTGGGGGAGGTAAAATATTAATGCAAATGAAAATGTTTCTCTTGCTCTTCTTCATTCCCAGAGCGTCTTCCTCAGATGAGATTATCTTGGGAAATCCCATGTGAGTTTTGAAAATACGCCTTTTTCACTTCATATTCTCTACCCCACACCA
>NW_012115710.1:614587-617117 GCF_000951035.1 Colobus angolensis palliatus | reverse complement strand
GTCCACACCTGGAGCCGTGCTTGCCTTCCTGCTCCCATCAGAGATTAAAAGCAAGAGCCACTGACTCTTTCCAGGAGCTGTCCCTGGAACTGACACTTGGCTTCTTGCAGTTCTCCCCATCTGAGGTGGGCTTTTAAAAATTCCATGGATACATGGAGAGTTTGGGTGACCCATCCCCCATGGCCACACTGCATACTCTAGTCCATTCCCAGACTTACAGGGAGCCAGGCTGTTCTTAGACCTCACTTATCCTTGGCCCGACAAAGGCCAGAATTTCCAGTCCTGGTTTTCACTGAACTCCTTGCCATGGGAGACTGAGCTGCCCGTCCCCTTTAGAGACACAGAATGAGACAGCCTGGGCTTACGTATGAACATTTTAAACATGCAGAAAATAGTGTGTGTTGTTCCAAATATATAGTTCTAGGTTAAATTAAAAAATGATGGGAAGGGCAAACAGCAAATTATGTTATTTGTTTTGGATGTACACCTGTGTTATAAAATGAAAGTGCTAGGGACAGAATAACTAAGAAATGGAGAAAGAGGGAGAGGTAATTAGATGAGATGTGATTACATCACGATTAGGTTAGTCAGGGGGAGTGGCTGCGCGGCTCTGGGGCAGTATAAATGCCAGCAGGAGAACGGACCTTCCCCTCAGTGGTCTTTGCTCCCTTCATCGTGGAAGCCCCACTGTGAGGAGTAGCGTTCGCCGAGGGTCCTGCAGTGGCTGCTGGAGGGAAGGAAGACAACAGGTTGTCCACTACTACTTTGGGCCTTGGTTTATTCCAACAGGAGAAATAGAAGAGTGAGAAACCTCTGTAGTGGGTGGTTTTAGATGTTGAGGTAAAGATTACTTAATTGCTTCATAGTATTTCTTAAGACAGAGCCTGATTCAAAAAACGTTTCAGAAATTGTAATGATCGAAAAACATATATATATATGTATAAAAAAAGAAGAAAAACAAAAAACAAAATAAAAAAATTAAAAACAAAATTTTAATGATCACATGAAGGTCAACATTTGCAAGGAATACTCACCCAGCACCCTGAATTGTGTGGGTGCCAGATGAGCAGTTATGGAGACCTGGTGCCTTTGACGGAGAGTCTTTAAATAAGAGATTTCTTCACTTATCTTTTATAGTAGTATACTCATTGGCCTTTGCTAGGAGCTGGTAAAAATTCAGGGCCCTGAGCCTCTACCCATAGAGTAAGCCAAGCAGGAGTTAGGCTGGGAGCACCCAATCTATAATGGTGGAATAAAGAATGGTTCTACTTAAATATGTAGTTAAAAATGTTTCTTTACCTCTCAATTTTGGTGATTTGGATTTTGAAGAGGAAAGCACATTTTATTCTAGATTTTCGAATGTGTTTGCCCCCAATGTAGCATTCCCTGATCATTTTTTTTGTATTTTCATGGCAGTATTGTCTTCTCTTTTTCCTAATACGATCTATGAAGGTGAATTTTATTATCTTTCTGTGGTAACCCGTGGTAATGTATCCTACTGCTGCTTTCAAATAAAGAGCACGTTTTCCTGTCGTATTCTCTTTAGTTTTCATCTGCTCCAACTTATTGTTTGATTGACCATTTTCATCTTTTCATTTTTGTAATCTCATGTTGTTCTGTCTCTATAGACCTGAGTACTTCCCCCAAATTTTATCTTTTTTCAATCATGTTGTGGCAAAAAAAAAAAAAAAAAAAAAAAAAAAAAAAAAGAAGCCTGATTGAGACCCCACGAGATGGTTCTTTGTTCTCACACAGGAAGAAATTCCTTGCGAGTTGCAGAGAACAGTGAGAAGAGAGAGTTTACTGAAAGCTACTACATTACAGAGTAGGGCGACCTCAGAATGTGACCGGAAAATGCACCGTCTTTTTTTTTTTAAGTTGTTCTGATATAGAGGTCTTTTCCATGGGAAGATTTAACTAAGCCGTGTCTACATGCGGTGAGCTGACAGCGTGACAACATCTAGTATTCTGTTGATTTAAAGAAAACCCTTCTTGACATTCTAGTGTGTAGGTCAGGAAAGCATAGCTATCATCATCTTGAAGGCATCTGTTGCTTTGGATATGGGGCATCTGGACATTTTGCTTTCCTAGGAGTCTGTCTTGCAAGCATTGCTATGCTGCTTCCTCAGCTGCTAATGTCTTAGGACATGGCTGGTGACCGGCCAGGACTGTGCCTCGCTAGTTTTCAGATGGAGTTGATTTACAAATGGTGTCGCCCTCACTCTCCCCTGCTCCTGTCTCCCTAGCACTGTGGTCATTTAGACAAAGACATTTCTCCTGAACCTAAGTTTTCTACTGCTCATCAGTTTTGACATAAAACTGCTTTATTTTGTATTTTCCTGGCACTTGATGGTTTCCCTTGAATATCTTGCTTGATCTCAAGGAGTTTGATTTCAGAAATTTCAAAGAATGTGCTTCATAGTTTAAAACATCCTTAATATTAGAAAGAACTTGGCTGGGCGCAGTGGCTCAAGCCTGTAATCCCAGCACTTTGGGAGGCCGAGACGGGCGGATCACGAGGTCAGGAGAT
>NW_012115710.1:608149-609387 GCF_000951035.1 Colobus angolensis palliatus | reverse complement strand
GGAACAGCAGCTCTTCCCGATACCCTGGGCTGTCACTCTTGGGCCATTTGAAGGTCACCAGCAAACTCCTCACCAGCTCTGGAGTAAAGAACTGTGAGATTGCCTTTGCGCCCTCATAGCTTAGCTCCCGCGCATGCGTGAAGACTTAAGGTGTTTGGTTTTGCATTTCTGACTCATTCACAGAGAATATAGTCTCCAATCCCATCCAGGTGGCTGCGAAGGCCATTAATTTCTTCCTTTTATGGCTGAGTAGTATTCTATCAGGTAGATAGATAGATACATACATACATACATGCATACACACAGACACACACACACACACACCATAGTTCCTTTATCCACTCGTTGATTGTTGGACATTTGGACTGCTTCCATATTTTTGCAATTGCGAACTGTGCTACTGTAAACGTGTGTACAAGTATCTTTTTCATATAATGACTTCTTTGAAAAAAAGAAAGAAAAAACAATGAAATGTGAGATTGTTCAGCATTCCCTTTAAATCTGGGGAAGCTGGGAGTTCCTCCTCTCCTCTGCCAAGCCTTCCTCCTGCCTGCAGAACTCAGGTTGCCTCTCGATTCTCCTTTCCCTGCATTAGATTGACTTGATGACAGAGAAATGGGTTGTTCTTGCCTCTGTGGAGGTTCTTCTGCGATTTCCTCTGAAGCCAGGAGAGGATCTCACCGCCCGCTGTGTCTCGAATGAAAAATGTCAGGCTTTAGTGGACCGGCCCCCCACAATTTCACAAAGATGTGAATACCAAGAGGGGAGGTAAGACAAATATAGGGAGTAAGGATGGGATGGTCAAGCACAGTGTGGGCTCAAGGATTCTGCTGGACATACCTGGGGGCGTCCATCTTGCATGGCCCCCCACGACATGGGCTGTGATGTGTGCGATGCCTGGCGTGAACGTGTCAGCGTCGCAGGATCCTCAGACGGCTGGTCCTGGCTTGGCTTTGTGCCTGCCTCTGTGTGAAGTGTGGCATGTGGTCACAGGGGTCTCATGTGAAACGTCACAAGTGTCCATAGGTTGAGTATGAAAGCTTTGCAAAGCTTTGAGCTTCTGGTAGGTTTTCAGAGTGAGAAATCATTTTGTGAAAATGGTGGGTTTTCTGGAAAAAAAATCACTAGTTGTTAGCTATTTATCTCTTGGCTTTGATTAATATTGTCAGAGGGTTTCAGCTCTCAGGTACTGACTGCACACAAACTCAGAGCCCAGAAAACTTTTTTTTTTTTTTTTT
>NW_012115710.1:605423-606953 GCF_000951035.1 Colobus angolensis palliatus | reverse complement strand
AGTGGGGCCCTTCCTCTGCAGCCCCGGGGCTCACACAAGGAGAAGGAGAACCTACAACCAGCAAAGCCCCAGCTACCCCGGGCTCCAGGGCCCTTCATGAGGATTGACAGAGAAAAGGAGCAAGGTCCAAGGTAAGGATTTTGCAGGGTCAAGGACTATTCGTGAGGTCAGCGCCTCAGGAGCTGGTGTCTCCCCTACTCTTTCTGTGCAGCCTTCTCTAAGCACACACAGGAAAGCTCCACGTGCAGGTGGGCGGGGGCCGCTGCCTTCCAGGGTCCACTCTCCGAGCTTATTCCAGCGCTGAGAGTCTGTAGAGGGCAGGGGCTGTGGAGACCTGGGGATGTTGCCTGTGGTAGGCAGAGCAGCACCAGGGTCTGAATGAACTTAGGGGACCTGGGGCCGTGGCCGGGCAAGTGGGCGGAGCTTCCTGGAAGTAGGGCTACCTCTGAGATGAGAGAAGGGGCTGTCTTGGCAAAGTTCATAGAGGCCTGAATGTCTCCCTCACCCAAAGCAAGGGCTGGGCTGGGTTCCGGGAGGGTGCTTGGTTCCCATTCACTGGTGTGGGCAGGAGAACCGGGCGGGTCCGGACGGTGAACGTGATTTCTTCCACAGGCCCCAGCAGCAGCAGAGCAAAGCTCCGACGCAGACATTTCCCAGGAGTCCCCAAGAGAAAACACAGGGAACCTGGAAGGAGCCAGTGAAAGCCTGTTTCTTCCTGAGGGTGAGCATTCCCCGGCCCCTCCTCTGTTTCTCCTGTGGGTCCCCTGATTCCTTCACTTCTGTGCCCCTCATGGGTGGGGATCGTGTTTAGACCTTGGCTGCCCTGCAGGAGAACTGTGCTACCTGAGGACTTCGCATACTCCAGTTTCCTCCTCTTCCTCTTCCTCGTCCTCCTCTTCCTCCTTCTCCTCCTCCTTCTTCTTCCTCCTTCTCCTCCTCCCCCTCTTCCTCCTCCTCCTCCTCCTCCTTCTTCTTCTTCTTTTTCTTCTTTTTGAGACAGAGTCTCGCTCTGTTGCCCAGGCTGGAGTGCAGTGGTGCAATCTCGGCTCACTGTGAGCTCCAACTCCTGGGTTCACGCCATTCTCCTGCCTCAGTCTCCCAAGTAGCTGGGACTATAGGTATCCGCCACCACGCCTGGCTAATTTTTTTGTATTTTTAGTAGAGACGGGGTTTCACCGTGTTAGCCAGGATGATCTCGATCTCCTGACCTTGTGATCTGCCCGCCTCGGCCTCCCAAAGTGCAGGAATTACAGGCATGAGCCACCATGCCCAGCCTCAGCTTCTTTATTTGAAAGTTGGTTTCTGTGCCTTTATTTGCAAGTTGGCCTGCAAATGCTGCTGGGCGCATTTCAGTGCCCGTGGGGAGTGACTGATCAGATGCCTTTGGGATACTGGCTGCAGACAAGGCGTCTCCTTCATTCTTACACATGTTCTTACATCTGCTTTCAAAAGGAGCTGTGCCGTTTCCAGTCTCTACGTTGTGTGGGGAATTGATATTCCCTTGATATTAACAACAGACAGCATAAAGAC
>NW_012115710.1:592822-597793 GCF_000951035.1 Colobus angolensis palliatus | reverse complement strand
GAGCACCTGTGGACCCACCAAGGGACATGGCGGGGACACTGCTGCCTCCCTGCTCCCTGTTGTGAAGAGCTCCCACCAGAACCCCACTCTCAGTGCCAGGCCGCCAGCCAACAGGCCTGACGTGTCCTCCCACGGTGCTCCCCAGCCTGCCGTGAAGGCGTCTGTGCTGGGTCCCGGCCTGAAATCCCAGGCAGAAATCAAACCTCCCGATGCAGATGCAAAGCCCGGACCACAGCAAGTCAGACGAAAGTGTGGCCAGGACTCCAGAACCCAGACGCCAGGAAAGCAGCCTGTCCCTGTCCCCATCCAGACCGTCCAGAACCCCACAAAGAAAGCAAGACTCAGCTCCTTCCAGACCCCCACACTGAGAACTCAGTTCCCGGATGTGGGCACTGTGCGGACACTCCAGCCTCCCTTCATGGCAACCGGACTTGGATCCAAACAGGCACCCAAGGCGACCACAGAGACAGCAGCCACCAAGACAGCAACCCTGCAGCCCAGAGTCAGCCTCCAGCCCCTACCCAGCTCACCTTTCCTGGGCCCAGCCCAGGACTGCCCCGTCCTCCAGCATGGACCACCCATTCAGGTTCCAGGGAGGCCCGGCAGTGTCACCTTCATGAGAGGGGACAAGGGACAAGAGAGCCCCAGGTTCAGAACGCCTCCCACGTCCCGCCCTCCTGAGAACTCTGCTTCTGCTCAGAGCCCTCACGGCTCAAGGGAGCCTGAGGGCCGGTGTCCCCAGGTCTCAAGGAGTGTCCTCTATGAGGACCTTCGGGTCACTTCCTCCTCTGAGGACAGTGACAGTGACTGAGGTCCGCAAGGCAAGGAGACCCGGCTTCAAGCCCATGTGACTTGGAAGTGGCTGAAAGGCTGAGAAGCGGAGAGGCAGGAAGCAGCCCTGTGCGGGGTCAGCACTTCCCTGGCAGCGGTGCCTGTTCAAACGTGGACCCCAGATACTATCGGGGATCAAGGAACCCTGCCTATTTACATTATGTAAATTTAACCTGTATTAAAATGGGGCTTATGAAAGTGTCCTATACTTTTCTTTTTCAATTACATATAATTATGTGAGAAACTGAGTCAACATAAGCAAACAATGTTCCACTAGTGTCAATAGAAAGCTTTGAAACTCATGTGGGGGAGGGAGCCAATGACTGAGATTTGAGTAATTCTGGGCAAAGCGCCCTTCGATGGAAGTGGAAAACCTCAGTATCTACTGACTCCAGAATATTTGACTGTGAAGGAGAGTTGTAGTGAGAAATGCTTAGCCTTGGAAAAATGGGGATTTTTTTTTTGGAAGAATGTGTTTTTTTATCAGTGAATTCAAACATTTAAAAAACTGTTCTTTTTTTATACTGTATACATTTTTCCAGGATACCAAACAAAGGAAATAGTCCATTTATTTTACAAAGCTACCTAGACTCTGATTTCCACTGTGACAGAGAGGGCATCTCAGCTAGCACACGTGTAAAGTTGAGGTACCAATATTCTCAATGTTGGAGTGATTCAGTGGATTCAATAACTTATGCTAAGCACATCATGAATGGCACATGGTAAAATGTATCTTACTATTATTATTATCATACCACATGTAAACAATAGAGTAACTTTAAGTTTGTGAATGAATTTCATTTATAATGATGTACTCTATTAGCCTTGGAACCTTTGTTATTAAAAGTCATTGTAAAATTCTGTTTGGTTCATTTCTTTCCATATGAATAAAATTCTCTGAACCATGACACCTCTTAACAGGTGTTTTGAGTTTTGCTTTTCACCTCAGGCCAATTTCCTTACATTTCAATCATCGTGTTTCATTTACTTGAGCAAAGAGGACTGGGTGCCCAGAATGTCACCCGCGGACTTGTAGCTTCTGAGAAACACAGACCCTCAGGCACAGGCCGCCCCTGCTGAATCAGTATCTGCAGCTGAATAACAACCCCAGGTGTTTCACAGGTGGGTTGAAGTGGGATAAGCACGAAAATAAACTGACCCTCAATTTGGTTGCACATCGGAATCTCCTGGTGAGTTTCAACCACTACTCGTGGCTGGATCCCACCCTTGGAGAGAGTCATGCTGTAAGTCCCGTGTGAGGCTGGACATAGGGGTGGGTGGACCCTGTGTGGTTAAGTCAAACATGGTGTGAAGGTTAGGAAACACTGGAGGGAGAGGGCGAAGACAATGCTTCCCTAACCCGCCTCCTCCCCTTTTCACCTTGGGAGGAAACCCTCCTGAATATAGAAAGATCAGAAGGCTCTGAGAGTGGGATTCGAGCCTCAGGAGAACGTCCCTGTCTCCTAGGACTTGGTCCCTAAGAAGCAGTGGGTGGAAGCCTCCAGGCTGCCTCATGGATGGTCGCCAGAAACCATGAAAATATAAAGAGTGATCTGGAAACTCAGGTTGAACTCCTCCAGCGTGCTTCAGTCCGGTGATTTCTAAATATACGTTACGTGAGAGCCACCTCTTCAAGTCCGGCCACCCAGTTTCCTGTACAAACAGTTTCCCTGATACAGAAGTTACGCTCTAGCCGGCTGTACCACGTGATCCCAGGCAGCCTGAGGGAAATGCAGGGGTGTAGACCAGGCGAGCATGGGGGCTGCCAGGGTAGAGGAGGTTTGCTCTTTCGTTTCTTCACACTAAGTTCTGTGAAGCTTCCTTCTTCTGCTTGTACTTTCAGCAACCAGGGAGGGCCAGATACTGAGGCTTTTTCTGCCCACGCTTGCACCCATGACCCATGCTTATCCCCCGGGGGACTTTCAGCCTCTCCTGCACCTAGCTCACCCCGGCTGCCTTGCACCACAGAGGCCAGGATGGGAACAGGGGCACGTGTATCCAGCAGAGCTGTAGAAGTTTGAGTTCCCCACTTACAACAAATTCCAAGAATATTTAGTTTCTGGCCGGGCGCGGTGGCTCAAGCCTGTAATCCCAGCACTTTGGGAGGCCGAGACGGGCGGATCACGAGGTCAGGAGATCGAGACCATCCTGGCTAACACGGTGAAACCCCGTCTCTACTAAAAAATACAAAAAAACTAGCCGGGCGAGGTGGCGGGTGCCTGTAGTCCCAGCTACTTGGGAGGCTGAGGCAGGAGAATGGCATAAACCTGGGAGGCGGAGCTTGCAGTGAGCTGAGATCCGGCCACTGCACTCCAGCCCAGGCAACAGAGCCAGACTCCGTCTCAAAAAAAAAAAAAAGAATATTTAGTTTCTTCCTTAATGTTGATGAAGTCAGGATAGGGATAGAGAAGAAACTGGGGAGAAGAGCAAGAGAGCATCTGCACTGGTAAGGAAGGCATCAGCCAAGCTCAGCCCTCCCAATGCCACCTGCCTGCTGTCTGCGTAAGGCTCAAAGAAGGAAGCTAGAATGCTTTCAAGTCACCCAGAGCTCTCTATCAGTTTGGCCACCCTTGAATCTTCACCGTTCTGCCAGGGAAAGAATGAACACTAAGCAAAGCACATTCAGTTGCTTGTTTAAATCCTTCTTCCCTGACATGAGCTTCACTAGCATGCAGGACCAGGGAGAGGCTTCCTATTCCTCCTTGTTTCCAGCTTGATGAACACATTTACTCCATGACCACAGTGCCTTCTCTCATCCCTCAACCCATCCTTTCCTTTTCCAGAAAACCATTTCTCTCTCAGCATCCCACCATCATCAAGGCTGTCATGAAATATGTAGGGCCTTCAAGTGGGAGGCAGCATCTTTGTTACATGGTCATGTCTGTCTTTTACCCTCAGTGATGACAGCATTAACATCTCTTAGAATGATTTCTTTTTTTTTTTTTTTTTTTTTTGAGACGGAGTCTTGCTCTGTTGCCCAGGCTGGAGTGCAGTGGCTGGACCGCAGCTCACTATAAGCTCTGACTCCCAGGTTTATGCCGTTCTCCTGCCTCAGCCTCCCGAGTAGCTGGGACTACAGGCTCCCGCCACATCGCCCAGCTAGTTTTTTGTATTTTTTAGTAGAGACGGGGTTTTACCGTGTTAGCCAGGATGGTCTCGATCTCTGGACCTCGTGATCCGCCCATCTCGGCCTCCCAAAGTGCTGGGATTACAGGCTTGAGCCACCGCGCCCGGCCAAGAACAGTTTCTTAAATGTTTGAATTTACTGATTTAAAAAAATCACATTCAGCCGGGCGCGGTGGCTCAAGCCTGTAATCCCAGCACTTTGGGAGGCTGAGACGGGCGGATCACGAGGTCAGGAGATCGAAACCATCCTGGCTAACACGGTGAAACCCCGTCTCTACTAAAAATACAAAAAAAAAAATTAGCCGGGCGAGGTGGCGGGCGTCTGTAGTCCCAGCTACTCGGGAGGCTGAGGCAGGAGAATGGCGTGAACCCAGGAGATGGAGCTTGCAGTGAGCTGAGATCCGGCCACTGCACTCCAGGCTGGGGGCAGAGCGAGACTCCGTCTCAAAAAAAAAAAAAAAAAAAAAAAAAAAAAAAAAAAAAAAATTAGCCGGGCGAGGTGGCGGGCGTCTGTAGTCCCAGCTACTCGGGAGGCTGAGGCAGGAGAATGGCGTGAACCCAGGAGATGGAGCTTGCAGTGAGCTGAGATCCGGCCACTGCACTCCAGGCTGGGGGCAGAGCGAGACTCCGTCTCAAAAAAAAAAAAAAAAAAATCACATTCTTCCAAGAAAAAAAAAAAAAATTCCCCACTTTTCCAAGGCTAAGCATTTCTCACTACAACTCTCCTTTACAGTCAAATATTCTGGAGTCAGTAGATACTGAGGTTTTCCACTTCCATCGAAGGGCCCTTTGCCCAGAATTACTCAAATCTCAGTCATTGGCTCCCTCCCCCACATGAGTTTCAAAGCTTTCTATTAACACTAGTGGAACATTGTTTGCTTATGTTGACTCAGTTTCTCACATAATTATATGTAATTGGAAAAGAAAAGTATAGGACACTTTCATAAGCCCCATTTTAATACAGGTTAAATTTACATAATGTAAATAGGCAGGGTTCCTTGATCCCCGATAGTA
>NW_012115710.1:591096-592701 GCF_000951035.1 Colobus angolensis palliatus | reverse complement strand
TAGGGGCTGGAGGCTGACTCTGGGCTGCAGGGTTGCTGTCTTGGTGGCTGCTGTCTCTGTGGTCGCCTTGGGTGCCTGTTTGGATCCAAGTCCGGTTGCCATGAAGGGAGGCTGGAGTGTCCGCACAGTGCCCACATCCGGGAACTGAGTTCTCAGTGTGGGGGTCTGGAAGGAGCTGAGTCTTGCTTTCTTTGTGGGGTTCTGGACGGTCTGGATGGGGACAGGGACAGGCTGCTTTCCTGGCGTCTGGGTTCTGGAGTCCTGGCCACACTTTCGTCTGACTTGCTGTGGTCCGGGCTTTGCATCTGCATCGGGAGGTTTGATTTCTGCCTGGGATTTCAGGCCGGGACCCAGCACAGACGCCTTCACGGCAGGCTGGGGAGCACCGTGGGAGGACACGTCAGGCCTGTTGGCTGGCGGCCTGGCACTGAGAGTGGGGTTCTGGTGGGAGCTCTTCACAACACGGAGCAGGGAGGCAGCAGTGTCCCCGCCATGTCCCTTGGTGGGTCCACAGGTGCTCAGTTCAGCTCGATCATTGTGACGCGAAGGGCAGAGTAATCTCATCCCAGGTGTGTAGACAGGCGGTGGACCTGTGGACACAGGGCCCAGGACAGATCTCTTCTTGGTGCTGTGGACAGGCAGAGGCATAGTAGGATGCTGCAGGAGAAAACACCTCACATGAGACAGCTCCGCAGTAGAATTTCCAAACTCTACGAAGCAGGGAACTCACATGTAAAACCACATCACAACAGTAAGCTGTGTGAACACGAGAAGCAAGCTAGGCCAGGCTGACATGAGAAACAGAGGAGAATAACATGCACTGGGATTGCGTCTAAAGCAGGATCAAATATAGGGAAGACCCTACAAAAGAGATAGGACATAGGAAATTAAATGTCACAGAAAAGGATGTACACATGGTCACTGAATATATACAGAACTGTCACTTCAGGAATAGTGTTGGGGAAAGATGGCCTACCATTCTGTTTGCTGTGACTATCACATATGAAAATTAAAACTGTCTTTATGCTGTCTGTTGTTAATATCAAGGGAATATCAATTCCCCAGACAACGTGGAGACTGGAAACGGCACAGCTCCTTTTGAAAGCGGATGTAAGAACATGTATAAGAATGAAGGAGACGCCTTATCTGCAGCCAGTGTCTCGAAGGCATCTGATCAGTCACTCCCCACGGGCACTGAAATGCGCCCAGCAGCATCTGCTGGCCAACTTGTAAATAAAGGCACAGAAACCAACTTTCAAACAAAGAAGCTGAGGCCAGGTGCGGTGGCTCATGCCTGTAATCCCCGCACTTTGGGAGGCCGAGGTGGGCGGGTCACAAGGTCAGGAGATGGAGACCATCCTGGCTAACACGGTGAAACCCCGTCTCTACTAAAAATACAAAAAATTAGCCGGGGTGGTGGCTTGTGCCTGTAGTCCCAGCTACTTCGAAGACTGAGGCAGCAGAATGGTGTGAACCCGGGAGGTGGAGCTTGCAGTGAGCCGAGATGGTGCCACAGCACTCCAGCCTGGGCAACAGAGCGAGACTCCGTCTCAAAAAAAAAAAAAAGAAGAAGAAGCTGGAAACTGAAGTATGCGAAGTCCTCGG
>NW_012115710.1:584991-589846 GCF_000951035.1 Colobus angolensis palliatus | reverse complement strand
GACCTGGGGGTTGGAGATGGATTATTTTAGAAGGGGGACATAGGCCCATGGGCTGTGGGTTGCCAGGAAATTCAAGATATTATTGTCCTCCCCAGAGCCCATTTAAGAGGGATCCCAGGAGGAAGGAGGCGTGTGTCTGAGAGTGAAGATAATGAACCAGTGTTGAGGACTCGGCAAACACCAGGCTGGACATGACACTGGACAGAGAATGAGGCTGCGCCTCAGAGACTCCGAATGGGCCAATCTGCCAGGGAGGAGAGCACAGACCTGTCGGCCTGAGTCCAGTGGGAACCCCTAAGTCATAAACACGGTTCCCATGTTCAAGCCCGCTCTCTGGTGTCCATTGGTTACCAACATTTTCAAGCCCCCACTGACCCTGGATTCCTCCTCCTCTGCTGGGGGAGTCCTCTGCCCCATGGGTCTCCTCTGCTGCTTCTGTGGGTTCTTGGCTGTGGGGAGCCTCTGAGCCAGGTGATGGACAGGATGACCTGCCATCTGTGGCAGGTCCTTGAGCTTCTGATCAGTCCTCTTTCTTAATTGATTGTTGGATTTCCTAGTCATCAGAAAAAGAGTAAGCATTACACAGACACCAGACGAAAGTCCCTCCTACCCTTATTTACCGAAGTAGGGATGGAGGGACACACTGGCCACCGACTCACGCCCACTGTAACTTGGTCCTCTCTGAACCCAGGTCCCAGTTGTGCTATTTTGTGACTCTCTCCCAGCCTGGCCTACTCCCAGAACAGGACACAGATTTTGTAAAACAAACGCTGCTTGATTTCTAGAGGGAGAAGTGAGATTTGCAGCCTTGCATAAAAGTGTTCTGGGCTCTGAGTTTGTGTACAGTCAGTGCCTCAGAGCTGAAACCTTCTGACAATATTAATCAAAGCCAAGAGACGAATAGCTAACAACTAGTGATTTTTTTTCCAGCTAGTTCCAGAAAACCCACCATTTTCACAAAATGATTTCTCACTCTGAAAACCTCCCAGAAGCTCAAAGCTTTGCAAAGCTTTCTTACTTAACCTATGGACACTCGTGACGTTTCACAGGAGACCCCTGTGACCACATGCCACACTTCACACAGAGGCAGGCACAAAGCCAAGCCAGGACCAGCCCTCTGAGGATCCTGCGATGCTGACACGTATGTGCACATTCACACCAGGCATCGCACACATCACAGCCCATGTCATGGGGGGACATGCAAGATGAAAGGCCCCAGGTATGTTCAGCGGAAACCTTGAGCCCACACTGTGCTTGACTGTCCCATCCTTACTCCCTAATACTTGTCTTACCTCCCCTCTTGGGATCCACGTCTTTGTGAAATGGTGGGGGGCCGGTCCACCAAAGCCTGACATTTTACATTCGAGACACAGCGGGCAGTGAGATCCTCTCCTGGCTTCAGAGGAAATCGCAGAAGAACCTCCACAGAGGCAAGAACAACCCATTTCTCTGTCATCAAGTCAATCTAATGCAGGGAAAGGAGAATCGAGAGGCAGCCTGAGTTCTGCAGGCAGGAGGAAGGCTTGGCAGAGGAGAGGAGGAACTCCCAACTTCCTGAGATTTTAAAGGGAATGCTGGACAGTCTCACATTTCATTGTTTTTTCTTTCTTTTTTTCAAAGAAGTCATTATATGAAAAATATACTTGTACATACATGTTTACAGCAGCACAATTCGCAGTTGCAAAAATATGGAAGCAGTCCAAATGTCCAACAGTCAACGAGTGGATAAAGGAACCATGGTGTGTGTGTGTGTGTCTGTGTGTATGTATCTATCTATCTATCTATCTATCTACCTGATAGAATACTACTCAGCCATAAAGGGAAGAAATTAATGGCCTTCGCAGCCACCTGGATGGGATTGGAGACTATATTCTCTGTGAATGAGTCAGGAATGCAAAACCAAACACCTTAAGTCTTCACGCATGCGCGGGAGCTAAGCTATGAGGGCGCAAAGGCAATCTCAACAGTTCTTTACTCCAGAGCTGGTGAGGAGTTTGCTGGTGACCTTCAAATGGCCCAAGAGTGACAGCCCAGGGTATCGGGAAGAGCTGCTGTTCCCAGGTGGGAACTAAGGGGCGGTGGCATTGGCATTTTCCCGTGTCCCTGAGAGGAATTACAAATTGATTTTAACGGGTCAGTGTCCGTGTATGGAGGTTGTGACACCCTGACTATGACCCGATCCTGGGCGGGGAGCCTGCTTCAGCCGTCCCCCTAGGCTTGGACTCCCCGCCTTCCGCCTGCCTCCCAGGGGACCCCGCAGCTCCCGCACTCACATCTCTTTGTGGGATCCCGCACTGCTTTAAGAACTGCTTCCCCTGTTCCATGGAGAGAGTGTTGGGGTCCATCACTGCTGGTCCTGCCCAAGCGATTCTGTTTCCCTGTGGAGGGAAGAAAACGAGACGCCGATTCCTTCCTAGCCCTGGAATCTCCCAGGGGCAGGATGCAGTCAGCCCCGTCTCTCTGCTGTGCCCACGGCGTCCCTAGGAGGAAACGCACACGTCCTGTCTTTCAGCCCACACGGACGCAACCTTCTCTTTCTTTCATGTCTTTCTGCTGATGTGACACCAACGTGAATGAGAAAAGCAGGTGATCTATAAAAGCAATTGTTCACTGGACTTAGCATGTTTGATATGTATGCAATGCAGGTCCCCCCTCTAGAGACCCTCATGGTATACCCTCAGACATCTGGGTAATTTGATCATGGAACTGGCCTCAAAGAATATTCAGTATATTAGAAAACTGGATATTTTAACCATCCGTACACCCTCCTTGTCAATACTAGATATACCTACATTTTATATAAGTTCTTTCTAATATTAAGGATGTTTTAAACTATGAAGCACATTCTTTGAAATTTCTGAAATCAAACTCCTGGAGATCAAGCAAGATATTCAAGGGAAACCATCAAGTGCTAAGAAAATACAAAATAAAGCAGTTTTATGTCAAAACTGATGAGCAGTACAAAACTTAGGTTCAGGGGAAATGTCTTTGTCTAAATGACCACAGTGCTAGGGAGACAGGAGCAGGGGAGAGTGAGGGCGACACCATTTGTAAATCAAACTCCATCTGAAAACTAGCAAGGCACAGTCCTGGCCGGTCACCAGCCATGTCCTAAGACATTAGCAGCTGAGGAGGCAGCATAGCAATGCTTGCAAGACAGACTCCTGGGAAAGCAAAATGTCCAGATGCCCCATATCCAAAGCAATAGATGCCTTCAAGATGGTGATAGCTATGCTTTCCTGACCTACACACTAGAATGTCAAGAAGGGTTTTCTTTAAATCAACAGAATACTAGACGTTGTCACGCTGTCAGCCCACCGCATGTAGACACGGCTTAGTTAAATCTTCCCATGGAAAAGACCTCTATATCAGAACAACTTAAAGAAAAAAAGACGGTGCAATTTCCGGTCACATTCTGAGGTCGCCCTACTCTGTAATGTAGTAGCTTTCAGTAAACTCTCTCTTCTCACTGTTCTCTGCAACTCGCAAGGAATTTCTTCCTGTGTGAGAACAAAGAACCATCTCGTGGGGTCTCAATCAGGCTTCTTTTTTTTTTTTTTTTTTTTTTTTTTTTTTTTTGCCACAACATGATTGAAAAAAGATAAAATTTGGGGGAAGTACTCAGGTCTATAGAGACAGAACAACATGAGATTACAAAAATGAAAAGATGAAAATGGTCAATCAAACAATAAGTTGGAGCAGATGAAAACTAAAGAGAATACGACAGGAAAACGTGCTCTTTATTTGAAAGCAGCAGTAGGATACATTACCACGGGTTAGCACAGAAAGATAATAAAATTCACCTTCATAGATCGTATTAGGAAAAAGAGAAGACAATACTGCCATGAAAATACAAAAAAAATGATCAGGGAATGCTACATTGGGGGCAAACACATTCGAAAATCTAGAATAAAATGTGCTTTCCTCTTCAAAATCCAAGTCACCAAAATTGAGAGGTAAAGAAACATTTTTAACTACATATTTAAGTAGAACCATTCTTTATTCCACCATTATAGATTGGGTGCTCCCAGCCTAACTCCTGCTTGGCTTATTCTATGGGTAGAGGCTCAGGGCCCTGAATTTTTACCAGCTCCTAGCAAAGGCCAATGAGTATACTGCTATAAAAGATAAGTGAAGAAATCTCTTATTTAAAGACTCTCCGTCAAAGGCACCAGGTCTCCATAACTGCTCATCTGGCACCCACACAATTCAGGGTGCTGGGTGAGTATTCCTTGCAAATGTTGACCTTCATGTGATCATTAAAATTTTGTTTTTAATTTTGTTTTTTGTTTTTCTTCTTTTTTTATACATATACATATATTTTTCGATCATTACAATTTCTGAAACGTTTTTTGAATCAGGCTCCGTCGTAAGAAATACTATGAAGCAATTAAGTAATCTTTACCTCAACATCTAAAACCACCCACTACAGAGGTTTCTCACGCTTCTGTTTCTCCTGTTGGAATAAACCAAGGCCCAAAGTAGTAGTGGACAACCTGTTGTCTTCCTTCCCTCCAGCAGCCACTGGAGGACCCTCGGCGAACTCTACTCCTCACAGTGGGGCTTCCACGATGAAGGGAGCAAAGACCACTGAGGGAAAGGTCCATTCTCCTGCTGGCATTTATACTGCCCCAGAGCCCCGCAGCCACTCCCCCTGGCTAACCTAATCATGATGTAATCTCATCTCATCTAATTACCTCTCCCTCTTTCTCCATTTCTTAGTTATTCTGTTCCTAGCAGTTTCATTTTATCACACATGTGTACATCCAAAACAAATAACATAATTTGCTGTTTGCCCTTCCCATCATTTTTTAATTTAACCTAGAACTATATATTTGGAACAACACACACTATT
>NW_012115710.1:583893-584243 GCF_000951035.1 Colobus angolensis palliatus | reverse complement strand
ACATAATTTGCTGTTTGCCCTTCCCATCATTTTTTAATTTAACCTAGAACTATATATTTGGAACAACACACACTATTTTCTGCATGTTTAAAATGCTCATACATAAGCCCAGGCTGTCTCATTCTGTGTCTCTAAAGGGGATGGGCAGCTCAGCATCCCATGGCAGGGAGCTCAGTGGAAACCAGGACTGGAGATTCTGGCCTTTGTGGGGCCAAGGATAAGTGAGGTCTAAGAACAGCCTGGCTCCCTGTAAGTCAGGGAATGGACTAGAGTATGCAGTGTGGCCATGGGGGATGGGTCACCCAAACTCTCCATGTAGCCATGGAATTTTTTTTTTTTTTTTTTTTTTT
>NW_012115710.1:581928-582789 GCF_000951035.1 Colobus angolensis palliatus | reverse complement strand
TGGTGTGGGGTAGAGAATATGAAGTGAAAAAGGCGTATTTTCAAAACTCACATGGGATTTCCCAAGATAATCTCATCTGAGGAAGATGCTCTGGGAATGAAGAAGAGCAAGAGAAACATTTTCATTTGCATTAATATTTTACCTCCCCCACATTTATAGTAAAAATTCACATACAGTGATTCAGTTAGAGAGGAGGAATCATTTTTTGAGATATGGTATAGTATGGTAACTATGGTTAACAATAAGGTATATTATTAATACGCAGAATTGAAAAGAGTGAATTTCAATCATCTTCACCAAAAAAGTGTTAAGTATGTCAGGAATTCAGATGTTAATTTGACTGACTTACAATTTCCACAGCATATACATCTCTCAAATTAGCACAATACACCCCATAAATATAGACAATTATTATTTATCAATTAAATTTGTTTTTTTAAATTCACACACAAATGAAAACCGAAAAACGGCCAGTAGCTGATTTCTGCACCCAATTCTTTCACCCCCAATCATACAGTACGTACTGTGTGACCCTATGCAAAAATAAAATCTCACGTTTAGCGTTATCAATTACGGGAAAAAAGAGTCGGTTTTTTTTTTTTTGATTCGGAGTCTCGCTCTGTCGCCCAGGCTGGAGTGCAGTGGCGCAACCTCGGCTCACTGTAAGCTCCGCCTCCAAGGTTCCCGCCATTCTCTTGCCTCAGCCTCCCGAGTAACTGGGACTACAGGCGCCCGCCGCCACGCCCGGCTAATTTTTCATATTTTTAGTCGGGTTTTTTTTTTGATATGGAGTCTCGCTCTGTCGCCCAGGCTGGAGTGCAGTGGCGCAACCTCGGCTCACTGTAAGCTCCGCCTCCAAGG
>NW_012115710.1:575892-576543 GCF_000951035.1 Colobus angolensis palliatus | reverse complement strand
GTATCCTTAGTAATATCTCATAATTATTCTCTACATGAATATAAATCCCAATGTTTGAAGACTGCCTATTTTACTGCCTTTGTTATTCGAACCTGGTAGAACACTCAGGAAAGAACAACAAAGAAAACACCTAAAATAGATTACAATTGGATGAGTGTGGTGGTTCATCTGTAATCCCAGCACTTTGGGAAACTGTCAATCAGAAAATGTTTCAATTTCCCTATAGCCCGGAAGCCTCCACTTCGAGTTGTCCTGCCTTTCTGAACCAAAGCAATGTATTTCTTAAAAGTATTTGATTGATGTCTAATGCCTCCCTAAAGTGTCTAAGAACAAGCTGTTACCCATCACCTTGGACACATGTTCTCAGGACCTCCTGATTGCCATTCATATTTAGCTTAGAATAAATATCTTAAAATATTTTACAGAGTTTGACTCTTTTCCACGACAAGAATAATTCATTTTAAGTGCAGCATGAAACAACAAATGTAAGGAACAACTGGGCAATTTATAGGCACTGTTAACAATGTCAGTGCTTTTTTAAAAAATCACTCTTTTGGGCCGGGCGCGGTGGCTCAAGCCTGTAATCCCAGCGCTTTGGGTGGCCGAGACGGGCGGATCACGAGGTCAGGAGATCGAGACCATCCTGGCTAA
>NW_012115710.1:568279-569787 GCF_000951035.1 Colobus angolensis palliatus | reverse complement strand
TACAGTCCAGCGGGGGCCGTCCAGTCTCAGTGAAATTCTGGATGAGCCCAGGCAGTCTGTAATTTAGAAAATGTACTTAATGGGTCCTTTTCAGTACGGTTTAGGCCTCACCAAGTGGCTGTCCTTGTGCTGTTGTACAACTTCCGTCCTAGACAATTGAGCTTTCTTACGGGGATGGTGAAGTTTTTTCTTTCCTTAGCTACATAGTGCTGTCTAGTAATTGAGGTTTTCAAGACCCAGAAGTTGCTAGCTTGGGCTTTCTGAACTGGAATCGTGTCAGGAACTGGATCAGTGCGCACCAACTCTCGGCCTCCCTAAGGCCATCGGTCTCTGACAGTGGTTCCTCCACATACATAACAAGAAGTAACATTGAGGGAATGAGCTACATTTTCTGCTACCTGGAGAAACAAGTTCCTTGTCTTTTTTTGGAAGCTCTGGTGCTGGCAGATTTAGCTCGTTATAAAAGGCTTGAAACACTGGTTTGGGAGAGCGCATGTGGACCTCCCCTGGGACTAAAATGGCGACTTGAGGGTTTAACCTTGTCCTATTGATCCTCAGGGTTACACATTCTCTTGTTTTTCTAACGGGAGTGTAGGAGATTAGGGATTATTAGTTCTAGTGGGTTACAGTGACCGGTAGCACAGGAGGGGTTGGCTTTTTTTTGAAGGTAAACCTGGTCTTTTTTATCCTTTTCTAAGTAGCCTAAATAACACATGGCCAATAGGCACAATTTTCACACACCTCTGCATCATGACAAACGTATTTATTTCTACTGTGTAGCTCCTTTCTTAGTTAAGAGATGCACATCTTAATCTGAGCTTGTTACTATTAATGGCTGCACAAGCATCAGATTTAAAGTTTCTTGTTTGGGGATCCTTTTTCTTCTGTTCTAGTTATTATTTTACTTCTATCACCTAGGAAAAGACCAGTTCTTAATCTTATTTGAAAAATGGTGGTTGCAGCGGGCTTGATGGGTGATAACACATATATCAGGTTGGTCATTTCCTGGGCTACATACCTTGTACTGAGTGGCATTGTACAAATAAGTTCCTTTTAACATTCCTGTACATTCATAATAACTATAGAACAGAAAGATTGTTTTAATTTGCTGTCCTAGCTCAGTGACCTGATGAATACACTGGGAACAGTCCTTAGTTTGAGGAAGGTCAGGTGAAGCCTTTACTGTACAAGTCTAAAATTTAAGAAAAGTGAGTCCCACGATGAGCTTTCTCATGCTTCGGCCGTGTGTAGACCAGTCAGCTTCCGGGTGTGACTGGAGCAGGGCTTGTCATCTTCTTCAGGGTCACTTTCAGGGGTTATGTGGGCTTGGTCTTGCCTCCCCGGTTTCAGATGCAGGTTTTACACAGCAGTGGTGGATCCAAGCTGGGATTCCTTCTACCTTCACGGCGGTGGGTGTGGTCAGGATGACGGTCTGGGGTCTTTTCCACTGTGGGCGCAAAGGGTCTGCGTTCCAGTCCTTGATCCACACTCGATCACCTGCGGAAAAA
>NW_012115710.1:564624-567954 GCF_000951035.1 Colobus angolensis palliatus | reverse complement strand
AGCAGGGGGGCTGTGACTGATGCCCAGTAGGGGGGATGTTGCTTTTAGAGCTTCTGAGTCAGCTCTGGAGTTCCCTAAGGCAACCGAGGTGGAAGCTCGCTGGTGTCCTCTGCAGTGCGTGACTGCCACCTTGTGGGGTTTCTATACTGCTGCTCATTGCAAGATTTCTTGCTGATATTTTATATCTTTTTCTCCAGAGTTCAACAGGCCCTTTTCACAGAGCAAGCTTTGGTACTTGGTTAGTCTAGCATTCGTTAGCCAATGATGCCCTTTGGTAGTCATTAACGTCACCACAGCATGGGGGCCTTTATGTTCAGGTTTTGCCTAAGAGTTAGTTTATGTGCTTCTTGTGCTAGCAGGGCAGTTGCTGCCAAGGCCCTCAAACACGGGGGCTAACCTTTAGAAACCCCGTCTAGTTGTTTAGAGAAGTAGGCCACTGGCCTCGGCCAGGGCCCCACAGTTTGGGTCAAAACTTTACCTGCCATCTTTTCTCTCTCAGACACATATGGTGTAAAAGGCTTTGTCAGATCAGGTAATCCCAGGGCTGGGGCTTACGTAAGATTTTATTTTAACTCATGAAAGGCTTGCTTTTGTTGGGATCCCCATTCAGAAGGCTCCTGGTCCTCCCCGTTTGTGACTGTGTACAGAGGCTTGGCAAGTACTGCAAAGTGTGGGATCCGCAGTCTGCAGAACCTCACAGCTCCTAAGAATTCTTTCACCTGCTTTCTGGTTTTAGGCTTTGGTAGGTTGCAAAAGACTCGCTTTCCTTCTGATCCCAGGCTGTGCTCCCGCTGTTGGATGGTAAATCCTAGGTTATGTACCTGCTGTTAGCAGATCTGGACTTGCTTCTTGGACACCTTATACCTACAGCCCTCCAGGGGCCGGAGTAGGGCATCCGTTCCTTTGTTGCACCCGACTGCCATGGGGTGTCCGAGCAGAACGTCGTCAATGTGCTAGCAGCACACAGCCCAGGCCTCTGGCGGGAAACTTCTGGAGGTCCCGAGCCAGTGCTTCCCCGAAGATGGTGGGGGAGTTCTTGAACCCTTGCAGAAGCCGGGTCCGAGTGTACTGAGTGGTGACACCTGACCCCAGATCTTCCTACTGAAAGGCGAAGAGCTTCTGGCTCTCAGGGGCTGGTCTAATGTTAAAGAAAGCATCTTTCAGGTCTAAGCGGGAGAACCAGCTGTCCTCAGCCGGCAGCAACCTTAACAACGTGTAGGGGTTAGGTCCTGTTGGATGTAAAGTCACTGTAGCTTGACTCACTAAATGCAAGTCCTGTCCCTAGTCCTTGGTCCCTGGCTTGGGAACAGGCAGGAGGGGAGGGTTCCATGGAGACTGACAAGGGACTATAATTCTAAAGGCTCTCAGGCGCTTGAGATGGACCTGGATACTTTCAAGAGCTTCTCTGGAGACCGGGTACTGTTTTTGCCTGACTGGCTTGGCCCTACACTGAACTCTTATAAGTACGAGGGATTGGTTAACTGCCAACCCTGGAGGGTTGTCTTCTGTCTACACCCTTGGCCACTGCTTAGCCAGAGCTGGTCTTACCTCTTGGCCTGGCTCAATTAAGAAAAGTCTCCATTCCTCCTCCCGGGGGACCGTAAGGGCCATAATGACTCCCGTTCCGGGTAACCTCAGCTGTAAAGAGCCGTGCTCTGTAGAAGAGATGGTGGCTCTCAGCTTGCTAAGCAAGTCCTTTCCTAGCAAGGGCAAGGAGTAGTCAGGCATGTACAAGAACTGGTGGATCACTTTATGTTTTCCTACAGTACAAGTCTGGGGCAAGCAGAAAGCTTGCTTTGCTGAAACTCCCATGGCTCCGATTACATCAACAGTCTTTTTGGATAAGGGGGCAACCGGGGTGGTTACTACTGAATGTTGAGCGTCGGTATTGATAAGAAAATCAATGTCTTTGCCCCTAACTGTCATCTTGACCATGGGCTCTTTGGGGGCACTTGAACCCGGTCCTCGTCAGTCCTATAACTCTTCTGCCAGATTGAGCATGGCCCATTCCTCTTTGTCTGGGGCCTTCTGCTCTGAGCAGTACACCGCTGCTCTCTCAGGGGCATTTGTATCCCAGTTTTGGGTCGTAAAGGAGCTGCCAAGGGAGGAGTTTCTCCCGAGGCTTCACATCCTCTCTTGTCTACTCTGGGTGGTCTAGAGGTGTGTGTGTCTTGTGGAGGCACAAGTTCTGTGGGCTCACGAGTGGGGAGCCTCTCTCCCTGGTAAGGGGAAGGCACCACCGGGATCACTGGTGCCATCTCCTGCAATGGGTCTTCTGGTGTTGGGTCGGACAGAACTTTAGGAATTGATTTCCTTCAGTGGATGGAGCGGGATCTTTCCTTGGCTATCTGTCCCTTTGCTGCTGGCACTGCTGTGCCTACCTTCTTAGACACTGTGGGGGGTCTAGTACCAGCTGTAACCAAGTATCTGTGTACGGGAACTGGTCTAGGTGTCCTGGCTTTCCAGTTACCTTGTGCATACCTTTGAAATAAGAGACCTGTCCTGGCTTCTCTCTGATGGCCAACCCACTTCTATTGCTGGCCAGTCTATCTCACACAAAGTTCTAAGTTTCCCTGGTGTCATAGTAACTCCATGGTCTCTGTTAAATCCTTTCTTGAAATTTTTCAACGTAGTTCCTCATGGAGTGGGCTTACTTTGTGTCTCACCCATTTTTCCTCAAGACAAAACAACACTCACACTACAAGAAGGAAAGGATAAAAGATCACTCACTCATCTAATTCACACTAAATCAAGATCAAAACCAAAGCCAAAGGGTCGTTAAAGGCACGCCTGTTTGTCAGGCAATTCAAAACAAGTTAAAATCAAATCCAAAACCAAAGTGCCAATAAAGGCACGCCGTGGGTGATCAGGCCACGCTTCCACTCAAATGGAGTGGGCAAGTTCCCAAGACTGGTCTTACCGTGTTTCAGATGAGCAGGCTCCAAGTCCCAGTTCCTTTCCGGTGTTTGGCCAGTGTTGATCCTCCATGGGGGCCTGCCATGCACCACTCTGATGAGGCATTGCACTGGGGCAAATGCCTACCTGGGAGCGCTCTCAGGATCCACATCGCTCAAGCTGGTCAGAGTCCCCCGCAGGGATGCTCCACAGGGCAGGCCTAAGCCACCTAAGGGGCTGCCTCAACCATCCATTAATCACCTCACTTCCCAGTCATAGAACCAAGAATGTAGCAGGACGAGCTGCAGACAAAACCCCTCAGACACCGGGTTAAAGAAGGAAGTGGCTTTATTCAGAGCCAGGAGCATCGTTGGACTCCTGTCTCAAGAACCAAGCTCCCCGAAAAAGAAATTCCTGGCTTGTTTTTGTTTTTGT
>NW_012115710.1:559998-560369 GCF_000951035.1 Colobus angolensis palliatus | reverse complement strand
GTCATCTTCACTTAAATTCCATCTCCTATAACCTAGTGAATGAGCTTGGGAAGAGGCTCCACGGGGCATGGGCCTGGGAAGGGCTCACACCAGACATGGATGGAGATGGGGTGAGGGTCCCGTGCTGTCAGTGATGTTGGGCAGCAGGGATTGTTCAGCGGCCACATCTGGGTGCACATTTAGCTATTCCTGGACCAGATAAGAGAAACTGTATATGAAAGTTATACATTAATGTGCGCTGGTATCTGGTAAATTCTGGAAAAGGAGACAAACTAGGGGAGATATTTTGTGTCTGATTTTGTAATGCATTTGAAGCTACACTAGTGAGTCAATATGTCTCTGACTCCACACTTTTTGTTTTAGGAGACAGG
>NW_012115710.1:556772-558278 GCF_000951035.1 Colobus angolensis palliatus | reverse complement strand
TTGGTCTCCCTCTCATTTTTTTTGAGATGGTCCAGCCCAGGCTGGAGTGCAGTGGCATGATCTCGGCTTACTGCAACCTCTGCTTTCATGTTCAAGCGCTTCTCCTGTCTCAGCCTCTAGACTAGCTGGGACTACAGGAGCCCGCCACCACACCCGGCTAATCTTTATATTTTTACTAGAGACAAGGTTCCAACATATTGACCAGGCTGGTCTCCGAACTCCTGACCTCAAGTGATCCACCCACCTTGACCTCCCAAAGTCCTGGGACTGCAGGTGTGAGCCACTTCACCCATCCCCTCTTCACTAACTTTTAATTTACATAATGATTTCTGATTTTGATCCCATGTATTGAGTTTTTCCATTTAGTTACTGTATTTTTAGCCTAAGAGTCTCTGTGTAGTTCTTCATGATTTCTGTATGTTGGTTGACCTTCTTTTCATCATGCATTGCTTTTGTGATTTCTTGAAGTTGTGTGTTAATTCAATGAGCTTCCAACTTTTTGGGGGTTGGAGGTGACGGGGTCTCACTCTGTCCCTCAGGCTGGAGTGCAATGGTGTGATCTTGGTTCACTTCAACCACTTCACATCAGTCTCCAGCAATCCTCCCACCTCAGCCTGGCGGCTCGCTGCGGATGTGTCCTCTCCAGGTGTTTGCTTATCATCTCTGACCTGAAGTTAATTTAAGTGTGTGTGGATGTGATTTGAATTATGTGCAGAAGTGCATTAATGGATAAGCCTTTTTTTTTTTTTTTTTTAAGGCGGAATCTCTCTTTGTCGCCAGGCTGGAGTGCAGTGGAGCTGTCTCGGCTCACTGCAACCTCCTCCTCCTGGGTTCAAGCGATTCTCCTGCCTCAGCCTCCTGAGTAGCTGGGACTACAGGCGCGTGCCACCATATCCAGCTAATTTTTGTATTTTTAGTAGAGACGGTTTTCACCATGTTTGCCAGGATGGTCTCTATCTCCTGACCTCGTGATCCACCCGCCTCAGCCTCCCAAAGTGCTGGGATTACAGGCGTGAGCCACCCGCACCCAGATTTTTATATATTTTTTTATGTTTTATTTTTTGAGGCAGAGTCTCACACTGTTGTGAGGCTGGAGTGCTGTGGCACCATCTCAGATCACTGCAGCCTCCACCTCCCAGGTTCAAGCGATTCTCCTGCCTCAGCCTCCTGAGTAGCTGGGACTACAGGCATGTGCCACCACACTCTGCTAATTTTTGTGTATTTTATATTTTCTTATTTTTTTGAGACAAAGTCTCACTCTTGTCCCCCAGGCTGGAGTGTGATGGCGCAATCTCAGCTCACTGCAACCTCTGCCTCCCAGTTTCAAGCGATTCTCCTGCCTCAGCCCCCCGAGTTGCTGGGATTACAGGCACCCGACACCACGCTAATTTTTGTATTTTTAGTAGAGACGGGGTTTTACCATGTTGGCCAGGCTGGTCTGGAACTCCTGACTTCGGGTGATCCACCCACCTCAGCCTCCCAAAGTGAGCCACGGTGCCCGGCTTT
>NW_012115710.1:549102-550282 GCF_000951035.1 Colobus angolensis palliatus | reverse complement strand
ATTACAGGCACCCACCACCATGCCTGGCTAATTTTTGTATTTTTAGTAGAGACAGGGTGTTTCTAAACTTTGAAGATCACATTTGGGAAGTTTACATATTGCTTTTTGTGTAATATTTACACACTTCAATATTAACTATTATTTACCATCTGTACTTAATTGGAAACCTATTGGTCTTTATGTTTTTTAGATAGCTTTTTAAAATTCATGATGGAGTTCTCATCAACTGGGCACAGTAATACTAGAGAAGGGTTCCACACAGGGACATTGGAAACCCATAAAAGTCATCCCATTGGAGATTTTTGCTTCCCAGAAATCAAAAAAGATATTCATCACTTTGAGTTTCAGTGGCAAGAAGTTGAAAGAAATGGCCATGAAGCACCTATGGCAGAAACCAAAGAGTTGACTGGTAGTACAGATCGACATGATCAAAGGCATGCTGGAAACAAGCCTATTAAAGATCAGCTTGGATCAAGCTTTCATTCGCATCTGCCTGAACTGCACATATTTCCGACCGAAGGGAAAATTAGTAACCAAGTGGACAAGTCTGTCAGTGGTGCTTCCTCAGCTTCAGCATCCCAAAGAATTTCTTGTAGACTCAAAACCCATATTTCTAATAAGTATAGGAAGAATTTCCTCCATTCTTCGTTATCCACACAAATACAGGAAGTACGTATGAGAGAAAAACCTTGCCAATATAATGAGTGTGGCAAAGTGTTTAATTATAGCTCACTCTTAAGGAGCCATCACATAACCCATTCAAGAGAGAAACAATATAAATGTGATGTATGTGGCAAGATCTTTAATCAGAAGCGATATCTTGCAGGTCATCGTAGATGTCACACTGGTGAGAAAACTTACAAGTGTAATGAGTGTGGGAAGACCTTCAGTCAAACATCATCTTTTACACGCCATCGTAGACTTCATACTGGACAGAAACCTTACAAGTGTAATGAATGTGGCAAGACGTTCAGTGAGAAGTCATCCCTTAGATGCCATTTTAGAGTTCATACTGGAGAGAAACCTTACAAGTGTAATGAATGTGGCAAGACGTTCAGTGAGAAGTCATCCCTTAGATGCCATCGTAGACTTCATACTGGAGAGAAACCTTACAAGTGTAATGAGTGTGGCAAGACCTTCAGTCAGAAGACAAACCTTACATGCCATCTTAGACTTCATA
>NW_012115710.1:542498-543257 GCF_000951035.1 Colobus angolensis palliatus | reverse complement strand
GCCATCGTAGACTTCATACTGGAGAGAAACCTTACAAGTGTAATGAGTGTGGCAAGACCTTCCGTCAGAAGTCATACCTTCAGTGTCATCATAGACTTCATACTGGAGAGAAACTTTACACATGTAATGAATGTGGCAAGGTTTTTAGTAGAAGACAAAACTTTGCACATCATCATAGACTTCATACTGGAGAGAAACCTTACAAATGTGAGGAATGTGACAAAGTTTACATTCGCAGATCACAGCTTGAAACACATAGGATAATTCATACTGGAGAGAGATCATACAAATGTAAGGTTTGTGACAAGGCTTTCTGGAAAAAGTCATGCCTTGTACACCATAAGAGAGTTCATACTGGGGAGAAACCGTACAAGTGTAATAAATGTGGCAAGACCTTCAGTCAGAAGTCAAATCTTCAATGTCATCATACACTTCATACTGGACAGACACCTTACACATGTAATGAATGTGGCAAGGTTTTTGGTAGAAAAGCACACCTTGCGCGTCATCATAGAATTCATACTGGAGAGAAACCTTACAAATGTGAAGAATGTGACAAAGTTTTCAGTCGCAAATCACACCTTGAAAGACATAAGAGAATTCATACTGGAGAAAAACCATACAAATGTAAGGTTTGTGACAAGGCTTTCCAGAGTGATTCATGCCTTGCACAACATCAGAGAGTTCATACTGGAGAGAAACCTTACAAGTGTAATGAATGTGGCAAGGTTTTTAATCAAAAAGCACACCTTGCACAAC
>NW_012115710.1:541364-542448 GCF_000951035.1 Colobus angolensis palliatus | reverse complement strand
CCTTGCACAACATCAGAGAGTTCATACTGGAGAGAAACCTTACAAGTGTAATGAATGTGGCAAGGTTTTTAATCAAAAAGCACACCTTGCACAACATCAGAGAGTTCATACTGGAGAGAAACCTTACAAGTGTAATGAGTGTGGCAAAGCCTTTAGTAGGAAGTCAACACTCATTCACCATCAAGCCATCCATGGTGTAGGGAAACTTTACAAATGTAATGATTCTCACAAAGTCCTCAATAATGCTACGAGCATTGCAAATCATTAGAAAATCCATAAAGAAGAGAGATCTTGTGAAGGGGACCACCCGTTCCACACCTGTGGGTGTTTCTTGTCAGGTGGGACTAGAGACTGAGAAAAATAAGACACAGAGACAAAGTATAGAGGAAGAAAAGTGGGCCCAGGGGACTGGCGCTCAGTATATGGAGGACCCGTGCTGGCACCAGTCTCTGAGTTTCTTCAGTATTTATTGATCACTATCCTCTACCATCTCGGTGAGGGGCATGTGGCAGGACTATAGGGTAATGGTGGGGAGAGGGTCAGCAGGAAAACATGTGAGCAAAGCACTCTGCGTCATAAATAAGTTTAAGGAAAGGTGCTGTGCCTCAATGTGCGCGTAGGCCAGATTTATGTTTGACTTTACACAAACATCTCAGTGCAGTAAAGAGCAGTATTGCTGCCAGCATGTCTCACCTCCAGCCATAAGGAGGTTTTATCCTATCTCAGTAAATAAAATGTATGATTGAGTTTTACATTGAGACATTCCATTCCCAGGAAGGAGCAGGAGACAGAGGCCTTTCTCTTATCTCCACTGCAAAGAGGCCTTCCTCTTACACTCATCCTCCTCAGCACAGACCGTTTATGGGTGTCGGGCTGGGGGACGGTCAGGTTTTTCCCCTCCCATGAGGCCATATCTCAGGCTGTCTCAGTGTGGAGAAACCTTGGACAATACCCAAACTTTTTTGGGCAGAGATCCCTGCAGCCTTCTGTAGTGCATTGTGTCCCTGGGTACTTGAGACTGGAGAATGGCGATGACTTTTACCAAGCATGCTGCCTGCAAACACATTTTTTTTTTTTTTTTTTG
>NW_012115710.1:537423-541091 GCF_000951035.1 Colobus angolensis palliatus | reverse complement strand
CCAGGATGGTCTCGATCTCCTGACCTCGTGATCCGCCCGTCTCGGCCTCCCAAAGTGCTGGGATTACAGGCTTGAGCCACCGCGCCCGGCAAAATGAAGTTTCTTATGTCTTCCTTTTTCTACATAGACACAGTAACAGTCTGATGTATCTTTCACCCACAATCTGAAAAGTGTAATAAATGTGGCAAATTTTTCAGACATTGTTCATAATTTATAGTTCATCAGCGAACTCATACTGGAGAGAAACCTTACAAATGTCATGACTGGCAAGGTCTTCAGTCAAGCTTCATCCTATGCAAAACAGGAGAATTCATTCAGGAGGGAAACCTCACAAGTGTGATGATTGTGACAAAGCCTTTACTTCACATTCACAAATCATTAGGCATCAGAGAATCCATACTGGACAGAAAGCTTACAAATGTCATAAGGGCGGCAAGGTCTTCAGTCCGGGTACTCCATGCAGAACATCAGAAAATTCATTTTTGAGAGAATTGTTCCAAATGAATATAGAAAATCATAAAGCTTTAATTGACATTAGGGTCAACTCCGCATTGACTTGAGTTTGAGTTGACTTAACATTGAGTTCAAGCATTAATTGACATGAAAAGTGTTAATGTGAAGAAGAATGGGCCAGGTGCGGTGGCTCATGCCTGTAATCCCAGCACTTTGGGAGGCCAAGGCAGGTAAATCACTTGAGGTCAGCAGCCTGGCCAACAGCCTTGAGCCACTTTACCCAGCCTGGTTTCAATTTTTATTTTTTGAGATAGAGTCTTGCTCTTGTTGCCCAGGCTGTAGTGCAATGACATGATCTCAGCTCACTGGAACCTCTGCCTCCTGCATTCAAGCAATTATCCTGCCTCAGCCTCCTGAGTAGCTGGGATTAGTGGTGTGCACCAACACCATGCTAATTTTTGTATTTTTATTTAATTTATATTTAATTTTATCTTTGTTTTGAGATAGAGTCTCGCTCTTGTCACCCAGGCTGGAGTGTGGTGTGATCTCACTGCAACCTTTGCCTCCTGGGTTCAAGCAATTGTCCTGCCTCAGCCTCCTGAGTAGCTGGGATTACAGGCGCCTGCCACCATGCCTGGCTAATTTTTGTATTTTTAGTAGGGGGTTTCTCTATATTGGTCAGGCTGGTCTTAAACTCCTGACCCCAGCTGATCCACCCGCCTCGGCCTCCCAAAGTGGAAGGATTACAGGCATGAGCCACTGCGACTGACCTTTTTTTTTTGAGCCTATTCTGCAGCCTTTACAAAAATCAGGGTTTTCCCACGAGATCATGAAGATTTTCACATAAGGGACTTCTGACCATTTGTGTTGGTGTTGCTGTTGGCAGTAAAGGTCAAGCAGGAATATGGTAATAACATTCAAACTTCCCACCTTTGGCCACGATCCTACCTTTCTAGTTGATGTTTTGGCTAAACTCAGTTACTTGGGAGGCTGAGGCAGGAGAATCACTTTAACCCAAGAGGCAGAGGTTGCAGTGAGCCGAGATTGCACCATTGTACTCCAGCCTGGACAAAACAAAGTCTTGAAAAACAAAGTCATGCCTTTTCTCCTCCTCTTGTGGTGTGTGCTTGACTCGTCTTCTCGCCAGGTCTTCTCACAAGACTTTCAGGATTAAGTGAGTCCTGACCAAGAAACAAAAGCAAAATTGTCCCATTTCCTAGTGGATTCGCATGAAAACTGGTAATAAGGTCACAATTATGTTGCCATATCAAGCTGAAAATGTCACCACTATCTGGAGAGTTGGACATGTTTTATTGGGAATATATTTTTTATCTCTGAATCTGTTATGAATGCATTTGTTGGCTGGGTTCGGTAATATGTGAAACATTTCATTTCAAAAAACTGTCAAATAAAGTAATTCAATAGAGTACCTTACTCTTTGTTTGGTTTTTTTGAGATGGAGACTCCACTGTGTTCAGTGGATCACACCTGTGGTCCATGCACCTTGGGAGACTGAGGTGGGAGGATTGCTTGAGACCGAGTCTCCTGGGAATCTTCTCGTCTCTTCTAACCCATTTCATGACAGACCCTTGGACTCTACATTGTCATCTACCTGTGACCCGGAAGCCCCCCAATTCCAGTTATTCCACCTTTCCACACCGAACCAGTATATATCTTACATGTTTTGGTTGATGTATTATGTCTCCCTAAAATGTGTAAAAGCAAACTGCAGGCTGAACACCTGGAGCACACGTCGTCAGGAGCTCCTGATGCTGCACCACGGGGGCATTTTTAACCTTGGCAAAATAGATTTCTAAATTGATTGGGACCCAGTAGATACTTCACAAGCTCATGAACACAGAAAAAATCAAGAGAGAACAGGAAAAAAACTAGATGTAATGGAGAGCACAAAATCAGGTCCAAAATGTGAACTCCTTCATATTTATTCAACATAAGGAAATGCTCTTCAACTTTGTGTGGAAGATAGATTACTAACATTTGATTAAAATAAAAACCCATTCTATGTAATGTTAGCCAATTTAAACCGGCAAATAGTGATCAATTATATGCATGCATGAAACTTCCTAATATTTCACTTAGTATTGCTGTTACTGCGTTCTTGGAGTAGGAGCTCAGTCTGTCAGATACATTACAGGAGAGTGGTGTGTCTCCATAGTTGGGCTTAGGTCTCTGTGTTGCATGAGTGGATAAACTGTTAAGCAGGAACCTAGGAGAGCTAGGATGACAAAGTTCATGTCCATTAAAACTAGCAAGACATATCCCTTACTGCTCACGCATGAGTCACGGCTATAAGATGTTTACGGTTAAGGAAAGCAGCTTAATGATACCTGTAAGGACAAACTCCTACAGAAACACGATCTCCAGATGACCCAATAGCCCATGACAATGTTTGCTTTTAAGATAGCAGGCTGGTCTCAGACTCCTGACCTCCAGTGATCCGCCTGCCTCGGCCTTCCAAAGTGCTGGGATTACAGGCGTGAGCCACCACGCCCGGCCAAAGATAGCTTCAAACCAACAAAGTAATAAGTTTTGTCACACTGTCAGCCCAGAGGCAGGGAGACATAGCTTAGCTTTTACGTAGGCCCCTATGTAAGAAAAACTTCATGAGGAGGCGTTCCCCCTGCTTTCTAAGGACGCCCTGCTGTGTCACTGGTAGCTTTCAATCAACTCTCCTCACTGCAGTGGGACACTCGCCTTGAATTCTTTACTGCACAAGATCCAAGAACTCTAACGTGAGGTGTGGACTGTGACCCCATTTTAGGCAACAAAACGACTGAACGTTATACAAAAACAGACGGTTGATCTAATTCTTACAAAAATAGGAATTTCGTAGTCCTCATCCACCATGCCAGGAAGCGATCGACACTGGAGTCACCGTGCGTGATAACAAAGGGGCTGACAGCTGGGAAACATGGGTGGATAAGGATGAGGCGCTCAGCAGCCGCCAACTGGGATTAATGAAAAGGGCAAAGGATCCTGAAAGGGGGAGGACTTCGTGTAAAATGATGTAAAAGCTGCAGAGTCACCGGGCCTGCGAGCTTCCCATGGTGAACCTGGGACTCCCTGATAGCTGCACAAACCCGCGTGGGGATTTCAACATTCCGAAGCGCCCAGATTCCTGGTGTGGCTGGACTCGGGGCTAGGGTGCTGCGAAAGGCAGGTTTGAAGCAGACAGACAAAAAAAAAAAAAAAAA
>NW_012115710.1:536340-536962 GCF_000951035.1 Colobus angolensis palliatus | reverse complement strand
TTTCAAGCCATCGAAGGTAAAACAACTTACTGTAGTGGACCACTGTGCTGAACGCGGAATAGTTTTTCCTCTTAAATTGAAAATGGCTTTAATGCAAAGGGCCTTTTTTGAGCAGGTAGAGTCGCGCGTCCTGCAGGCGGGGCGAGCTCCCCTCCGTCTGGGGCAGGGCGAGGGAGAGGGGCAGGGTCCTCCCTAAAGGGATGGAGTGGGGCGCTGGTTGCAGCAGGGACTAACTTGCTTAGACCTTAAACTAAGCAAGGTCCTGGGTTGTTTGAGTGGATAATGGAAACTGAAAGGTGACATGCAAAACTGCCTATTACACGCAGGAGGTGGAGGATAGTTTCATGTTTCACGGAATTAAAGTCAGGTCTTGGAGTGGTGGCTCACATCTGTAATTCCAGCACTTTGAGAGGCCGAGGCGGGAGGATCGCTTGAGCCCAGGATTTCGAGATCAGCCTGAGCAACGTAGCGAGACGTCGTCTCTACTAAAAATCAAAAAATGAGTCAGGTGTGGTGGTGCACGCCTCTGGTCCCACCTGCTTGGGGCACTGAGGTCGGATCACTTGAGCCAGGGATTTTATGGTTGCAGTGAGCTCTAATCTCGCCACCACACTCCAGCCTG
>NW_012115710.1:530991-531730 GCF_000951035.1 Colobus angolensis palliatus | reverse complement strand
AGGAAGGGAGTGCTGCAGAAGGAGTGTTACTTTGTCGCCCAGGCTAACTTGAAGCCCCAGGTTCAGCGATCCTCCCGCCGCTGCTTTCTGAGTAGGTGGAACCTCAGGCTTTGGGCCCTGTGCCCGCATCTCTGCTGGGTTTAAGCAGCAGGTGGTGACCTCACTCCTTCCTGGCCTGAGCACTCGGTCCCGCATCCCAGGCGGTGGCCCTAGGAAAGTCTCTGAAGCTGAGCGTAGGGTGGACTTTCCCTTCCCAGTGAAGGAAGAACAGAAAGGGAGAGGATTTCTCTTCTATTATTTGGGCGGTCAGCCTGAAATCGTTAGGCTCCACCCAGGCAGGGCTTTGCATTTCGCATTCTAGTTTGCATCCCCGTTTCAGACAATTACAGGGCTTTTGAATCATGCCTCCGCCTTCCTGGCCGGTCCCGCCTCCAAAGCTCGAAAAACAGAGGCGCTGGGAGCAAGGTTGAGAGGCGCACAGGTCCCGCCCCGGCCCCGCCCTCTGCTAATTGTGAAGGGCAAGGTTTCTCCGTCTCGCGCCCCGCCCCTACCTCGCCCAGGCCCCGCCCACATTCTCGTGGGTCCCGCCCCGGTCTGGCTTCTGTCCTGAGCGCGCAGGTTCGCGCAAACCCGGAAGCGGATCGCGTGGAGTGACGGTCCCACAGCACCGGTGAGTTTTTCTGTGCTCTGTGTTAAGTCTGCGTTTCCTAGGTCCCCGGCGCTTCTGTACCTGGGACCT
>NW_012115710.1:524966-525561 GCF_000951035.1 Colobus angolensis palliatus | reverse complement strand
TTGTTTGTTTGTTTGTTTGAGATGGAATCTCACTCTTGTCCAGGATGGAGTGCAGTGGCACAATCTCGGCACACCGCAATTTCCGCTTCCCAGGTTCAGACGATTCTCCTGCCTCAGCCTCCCGAGTATCTGGGATTACAGGCATGAGCCACCACGTCCAGCAAATTTTGTGTTTTTAGTAGAGATGGGGTTTCTTCATATTGGTCATGCTGGTCTCAAACTCCCAACCTCAGATGATCCACCTGCGTTGGCCTCCCAAATGCTGGGATTACAGGCATGAGCCACCACGCCTAGCCCATAGTACTTTTTAAAAGAGCAGTGGCTCACGCCTGTAATCCCAGCACTTTGAGAGGCTGAGGCGGGTGGATCACAAGGATCACAAAGTCAGGAGTTTGAGACCAGCCTGACCAACATGGTGAAATCCCTTTGCTCCTAAAAATTTAAAAATTAGCTGGGTGTGGTGGCACGTGCCTGTAATTCCAGCTACTTAGGAGGCTGAGGCAGGAGAATCACTTAAACCTGGGAGGTGGAAGTTGCAGTGAGCCAAGATTGCGCCACTGTACTCCATCCTGGGTGAGAGTGAAACTCCATCTCA
>NW_012115710.1:518914-519871 GCF_000951035.1 Colobus angolensis palliatus | reverse complement strand
GAGACCCCAGAGAGGACATACTAGTATCACTCAGTCATTCTCATTCACTCACTCCCTCAGTAGCTCTGGAGCCAGGGGACACAAATCTAGGTGCTGTCTGTGCCAGGCATCAAAATGGCAAACCAACGGACTATAATTTCCTGCTTTCTCCAGGTTATTTTCCGTTTTTATTTATTTGAGGCGGAGTCTCACTCTGTCACCCAGGCTGAAGTGCAGTGGCACGATCTCGGCTCACGGCAACCTCCATCCTCTGGGTTCAAGCGATTCTCATGTGTCAGTCTCCCAGGTAGCTGGCACTACAGACGTGCACCACCATGCCTGGCTAATTTTTTATTTATTTATTTTGAGACAGAGTTTTGATATTGTGCCCCAGGCTGGAGTGCAGTGCCATGATCTCGGCTCACTGCAACCTCCGCCTCCCAGGTTCAAGCAATTCTCCTGTCTCAGCTTCCCAGGTAGCTGGCACTACAGACGTGCACCACCATGCCTGGCTAATTTTTTATTTATTTATTTTGAGACAGAGTTTTGATATTGTGCCCCAGGCTGGAGTGCAGTGCCATGATCTCGGCTCACTGCAACCTCCGCCTCCCAGGTTCAAGCAATTCTCCTGTCTCAGCTTCCCAGGTAGCTGGCACTACAGACGTGCACCACCATGCCTGGCTAATTTTTTATTTATTTATTTTGAGACAGAGTTTTGATATTGTGCCCCAGGCTGGAGTGCAGTGCCATGATCTCGGCTCACTGCAACCTCCGCCTCCCGAGTTTAAGTGATTCTCATGCCTCAGTCTCCTGAGCAGCAGGGATTACAGGCATGTGCCACCGCGCCCAGCTAATTTTTGTATTTTTGGTAGAGACAGGATATCACCATGTTGATCAGGCTGGTGTTGAACTCCTGACCTCATGATACCCCTGCCTCAGCCTCCCAAAGTGTTGGGATTACAGGCGTGAGTCACTGCA
>NW_012115710.1:518469-518864 GCF_000951035.1 Colobus angolensis palliatus | reverse complement strand
TAAGTTAAACAAAACTTGCTACTTTTTATATTTTTAAAACCTTTCTCTATATGCACACCCATGTACACAAGTATACACACACATATATATATATACACACAAAAATGTATATATTTTGAACATCTTTTATTTTTTCAAAATCTGGGGAAAATGGCAATCCTTTGTATTAACATCTAGTTTGTTGTGAGTCTGTGTAGGTTTTATTATTTTGTGGACATATATATATATATAATGCATTTTCATACTTTGAGTAATTTAGTTTTCATGTATTTTCTTTTATTTTGAGACTGGGTCTCACTGTTGCCCAGGCTGGAGCACAGTGGCACGATCTTAGCTCACTGCAACTTCCACTATCAGGCTCAAGCCATCCTTCTACCTCAGGCTCCCAAGTAGCT
>NW_012115710.1:515729-516220 GCF_000951035.1 Colobus angolensis palliatus | reverse complement strand
CTTTAGAAAAAATTCCGCGGTAAATTTTAAAAAATTATTTTTATATTTATGGTTTTACTTTAGGTTTGGGGCTACGTGTGAAGGTTTGTTACACAGGTAAACTAGTGTCATTGGGGTTTGTTGTACAGATTATTTCATCACCCTGGTGTTAAGCCCCGTATCCAAGTTATTTTTTATTTGTTTTTTTGAGACTGAGTTTTGCTCTTGTTGCCCAGGCTGGAGTATAATAGCATGATCTCAGCTCACTGCAACCTCTGCCTCCCAGGTTCAGGCAATTCTCCTGCCTCAGCCTCCTGAGTAGGTGAAATTACAGGTGTCTGCCACCACTCCTGGCTAGCTTTTGTATTTTTAGTAAAGACAGGGTTTCACCATGTTGGCCAGGCTGGTCTTGAACTCCTGACCTCAGGTTTTCCACCCGCCTCGGCCTCCCAAAGTGCTGGGATTACAAGTGTGATCCACCGCGCCCAGCCCCCAAGAGTTATTTTTTCTGC
>NW_012115710.1:510435-511984 GCF_000951035.1 Colobus angolensis palliatus | reverse complement strand
GTTAGCCAGGATGGTCTCGATCTCCTGACCTCGTGATCCGCCCGTCTCGGCCTCCCAACGTGCTGGGATTACAGGCTTGAGCCACCGCGCCCGGCCTGGTTTTTATTTTTTAAATTTTAGCGTATGTGTGTCCTTAGGGCTAATATGAGTCTTCTGTAGACAACATGTAGTTGGTTCCTGTTGATTGAGCCAGTCTTTGCATTCTGAGTGCAGTTAAATATTTACATTTGAAGTATTACTGATGGAGAAGACCTTACCGTTGCGTTTCTGTTACATATTATCTGTATTTCTTGTAGGTTTGTTTTTATTCTTCATTTCTCATTTATTACTTTTTCTGTTTAATTGCTTTTTTATGTAGACATGTTTGACTCCCTGCTTATTGACCTTTGTTTGTTTGTTTATGATGGAGTCTCACTCTGTCGCCAAAGCGTCACTGCTGTGTGTGATGTTGGCTCACTGCAACTGGCTTCACTTCTCAGGCTCAAAAAATTCTTGTGCCCTGGTGGCACAAGAGTGCCACTGTAGTCCCAGCACTCTGGGAGGCAGAGGTGGGCAAATCAGGAGTTCAAAACCAGTCTGGCTAGCATGGCGAAATTCCGCCTCTACTAAAAATACGAAAATTCATCAGACATGATGGTGGGTGCCTGTCATCTCAGTTACTCAGGAGGCTGATGCAGGAGAGTCACTGGAACCCGGGAGGTTGCAGTGACCCAAGATCATGCCACTGCACTTCTGCCTGAGCGACAGAGTGAGATCCTGTCTCAAAAAAAATTTTCATAAGCTGCGAAAACTACTCTTTCTCCTCTAGAACTCTTTATTTATGTTAGAATTATTTTCTATATGTTGCATTTTCAGTATCACATATGTACAGTGTTTTCTCATGCTGTTTGCTTCTAAATAATAGGAAAGAAAGTTGAATTATGAAGAAAAGGTACACTTATACAAGTTTCTGTATCTGTCCTTTTATTTGGTTATTTACTTATTTATTTATTTATGAGACGAAGTTTTGTTCTGTTGCCCAGGCTGGAGTGCAGTGGCACAATCTCGGGTCACTGCAACCTCTGACTTCCGGGTTTAAGTGATTCTCCTGCCTCAGTTTTCTGAGTACCTGGGATTACAGGCATGTGCCACCAAGCCCGGCTAATTTTGTATTTTTAGTAGAGACAAGATTTCTCCTTGTTGGTCAGACTGGTCTCGAACTTCTGCCCTCAGGTGTTGATCCACCTGCCTTGGCCTCCTAAAGTACTGGGATTACAGATGTGAACCACCGCATCCAGCCTATCTGTCTTTATTTACCTTTACTGGAGAACTTTATGTATATTTGTGGGTGGGAGTTACTCTTTAGACTTCTTTCATTTCTTTCTATTTTCTTTTCTTTTCTTTTTTTTTTTGAGACTCAGTCTCTGTCTGTTGCCCAGGCTGGAGTGCAGTGGCTCGATATTGGCTAACTCCACCCTCCATCTCACAGGTTCAAGTGATTCTCCTGCCTCAGTCTCCCAAGCAGCTGGGACTACAGGCATGTGCCACCACATCCGGCTAATTTTTTTTT
>NW_012115710.1:509879-510385 GCF_000951035.1 Colobus angolensis palliatus | reverse complement strand
TGGTCTCCCTGGGTGAGGACAACTTCCCTGCTGGGGATGTGCCCTTGAGAATCTTTGTATTTTCTCTTGTTTTAGATACAGTGTCTCCCTCTGTCCCCCAGGGCGGAGTGTAATGGTGTGATCAGGGCTCACTGCAATCTTGAATTCCTGGGCTCAAGTGATTGTCCCACCCCCGCCTCCCCTAGTAGCTGGTACAAGTGCATGCTGCCATGCCGGGCTACTTTTTTAGTTTTTTTTTGTTTTGTAGGTGTTGGTTTTGTTTTTGTTTACAGACATGGTCTTGCTGTGTTGTTGAAGTTGTTCTTGATCTCCTGGGCTCAACACATCCTCCTCGGCTTCCTGAGTAGCTGGGGTTACAGGCGCCAGCGCCCATACCTAATTATTGGTTTTTATTTTATTTTTTTTTGAGAAGGAGTCTTGCTCTGTCGCCCAGGCTGGAGTGCAGTGGCGTGATCTCGGCTCACTGCAAGCTCCACCTCCCGGGTTCACGCCATTCTCCTGGCTCA
>NW_012115710.1:506696-508958 GCF_000951035.1 Colobus angolensis palliatus | reverse complement strand
TTTCACATTGTTAGCTAGGATGGTCTCGATCTCCTGACCTCATAATCTGCCTGCCTCAGCCTCCCAAAGCGTTGGGATTACAGGTGTGAACCCGGCCGTGGTTTTTTTCTTAACAAAGAATTGTTTAGAATTCCGTAGGCTGTATAAATGTACTTATTATTTGCTTGCTGATTTTATGTGTTACGTTACTTTACTAATTAATTTTTATGACTGTACATAAGGCTTTTCGGTATGTGGTATGCAATAAAACTGACACACTCCACTCATTAGTGTCACAAAGTGCCGCCTGGTGCTGTGGCTCATGCCTGTAAAGGAGTTTGGGAGCCTCAGGTAGGTGAATTGCTTGAGTCTAAAGTTCGAGGCCAGCCTGTCCAACATGGTGAAACCCCATCTCTACTAAAAATACAAAAATGGGCCAAGTGTGGTGGCGCATGCCTTTAATCCCAGGTACTCAGGAGGCTGAGGCAGGAGAATGGCTTGAGCCCAGCAGGCAGAGGTTGCAGTGAGATGAGACTGGGCCATCGCACTCCAGCCTGTTGTGACAGACTGAGACTTCATCTCAAAAATATAAAAATACAAACAATTTTTTTAAATGTCACAACATGCCTTTTCTGCGTGAATAGAAGTGATTTTATAACAGTTGTTCAGAAAAATATTCTATTAGCTTTCTTTTTTTTTTTTTTTTTTTGAGGCGGACTCTCACTCTGTCGCCCAGGCTGGAGTGCAGTGGCACGATCTCGGCTCACTGCAAGCTCCGCCTCCCCGGTTCACGCCATTCTCCTGCCTCAGCCTCCCAAGCAGCTGGGACTACAGGCATGTGCCACCACATCCGGCTAATTTTTTTTTTTTTTTTTTTTTCTGTAGAGATGGGGTTTCACCGTGTTAGCCAGGAAGGTGCCGAAAGGATGCAGCTGATCTCCTGACCTCGTGATCCTCCTGCCTCAGCCTCCCAAAGTTCTGGGATTACAGGCGTGAGCCACCGTGCCCAGGCAGCCTCAAAGTTTTTAAAAAATGTTATTGTTTTTAGATTGGCTTCAAGTATTGCAAGATTTACAGTTCAGACGCTAAACTTCCTTTGTTTAATCAGATTTGCCAGTCTTCGGTGATGTTGATGATGAGATGCTCCTTTTCCTGTCTCAGTCATTTCACTGTCCTCTCAGAAATAGCTTAGACTGGCCAGCCGAGGTGGCTCACGCCTCTAATCCCAGCAGTTTGGGAGGCCTAGGTGAGTGGATCGCTTGAAGTCAGGAGTTTGAGACCAGTCTGACCAACATGGTGAAACATCAGCTCTACTAAATACAAAGTGGGGTGACTCACGCCTGTAATCCCAGCTCTTTGGGATGCTGAGATGGGTGGATCACCTGAGTTCAGGTGTTTGAGACCAGCCTGGCCACCATGGTGAAACCCTGTCTCCACTAAAACGACAAACATTTTCTGGGCATGGTGGCGGGCACCTGTTATCCCAAGTACTCGGGAGGCTGAGGTAGGAGAATCACTTGAACCCGGGAGGTGGAGGTTGCAGTGAGCTGACGGTGCCACTGTACGCCAGCCGGGGTGACACAGTGAGACTCCGGGCTGAGGTGGGAGAATCTCTTCAGGCAGGAGAATCGTGCCACTACACTCCAGCCTGGGTGATAGAGCGTGACTTGGTCTCAAAAACAAACAAAAAAGGAAATAGCTTAAACTGGGAGGTTTACGGCATAGACATTTATTTCTCATGAGTTTGGAAAGTGGGAAATCCAGGAGCAAGGTGCCAGCCAAGTTGGTTCCTGGTGACGGCCTTCTTCGTGATTGAGTCCAGCCACCTTCCTGCTATGTCCTGACATAGTGGAAAGAGGAACAGGCAGTGAGCTCTTTAATCTCTCTTTTTATTAAATCACTAGTCCTATTCATGAATAGTCAACACCCATGACCAAATTCTCTCAAAGGCCCCATCTGCAGGAACATCCTATTGGAGAATAAGAGCTCTGAATGTGGCTTTTGTTCAATAAGAACATTCAGACCAGGGAGCCTGCATCATATTGTTTATGGTTTTATCGTGCAATTTGTTTTATACAATGTTTTGTCTGATCCCAGTTTATAAATTTTCCCAGTACACAGTCTATGTTTTATATTTTGTGCATAGTGAACTAGATAACTAAGGTCAATGCATATATATAGAATTGCTATATGGCCTGTTTCATAAATGGTTGTGATATCATAGTTGCACCTTTTGACATTGTTAGTCAATTCTTTTTTTTTTTTTTTTTTTGAGATAAAGTC
>NW_012115710.1:490803-500488 GCF_000951035.1 Colobus angolensis palliatus | reverse complement strand
GCCTCCCAAAGTGCTGGGATTACAGGCTTGAGCCACCGCGCCCGGCCTATTGTGTGGTCCTTTAGCATTTATTTGTATATAGTAAATATGCTGTAAATATGAAGAATATATGCTTTTCTCTTCATTGATGTGACAGTGATACGTTTTTTGCAAACTCTTATAGAGTTTAGGGTCACAGTGGAAAAACACTCCTTACTTTAGGCTTATACACGCTTGTGCCCTGTCAGCATTTTGACATGATATTGGAAATAGACTTCCGTAGAAATGATTTCAAGCACATGTAATCGCCCTTTATTTATTGAAGAATCTTACTCTTTTGTGTTCCTAAACTTTCAAGATAATGTTTGGGAAGTTTAAAATAAGTATTGCTTTTTGTGTCCTAGTTACACATTTCAGTATTATATACCATCTGTACTTAAGTGGAAACCTATTGGTGTTTATATTTTGTAGATATCTCTTCCAAATGCATGATGAAGGAGTTCTCATCCACAGCACAAGGCAATACAGAGGTGATCCACAGAGGGACAATGCAAAGATATGAACGTCGTCACATTGGAGATTTTTGCTTCCAGGAAATGGAGAAAGATATGCGTGATTTTGAGTTTCAGTGGAAAGAAGATGAAATAAATAGCCATGAAGCACCTATGACAAAAATCAAAGAGTTGACGAGTAGTACAAACCGACAGGATCAAGTGTATGCTGGAAATAAACCTATGAAAGATCAGCTTGGAGTAAGCTTTCATTCGCAGCTGCCTGAACTGCATATATTTCAGCCCGAAGGGAAGATTGGTAATCAAGTTGAGAAGTCTATCAACGACGATTCCTCGGTTTCAACATCCCAAAGCATTGAGAAGTCTATCAACAATGCTGCTTCATTTTCAACAGCCCAAAGAATTTCTTGTAGGCCCAAAACCCATATATCTAATAACTATGGGAATAATTTCCTGAATTCTTCATTACTCACACAAAAGCAGGAAGTACACGTGAGAGAAAAATCTTTCCCATGTACTGAAAGTGGCAAAGCCTTTAATTATAGCTCACTCTTAAGGAAACAACAGATAATCCCTTTAGGAGCGAAACAGTATAAATGTGATGTGTGTGGCAAGGTCTTTAATCAAAAGCGATACCTTGCATGTCATCGTAGATGTCACACTGGCGAGAAACCTTACAAGTGTAATGATTGTGGCAAGACCTTCAGTCAGGAGTTAACCCTTACGTGCCATCGTAGACTTCATACTGGAGAGAAACATTACAAGTGCAGTGAGTGTGGCAAGACCTTCAGTCGAAATTCAGCCCTTGTAATTCATAAGGCAGTTCATACTGGAGAGAAATCTTACAGGTGTAATGAATGTGGCAAGACCTTCAGTCAAACGTCATACCTTGTATACCATCGTAGACTTCACACTGGAGAGAAACCTTACAAATGTGAAGAATGTGACAAAGCTTTCAGTTTCAAATCAAACCTTGAAAGACATAGGAAAATTCATACTGGAGAGAAACCGTACAAGTGTAATGAATGCAGCAGGACCTTTAGTCGGAAGTCATCCCTTACACGCCATCGTAGGCTCCATACTGGAGAGAAACCTTACAAGTGTAATGAGTGTGGTAAGACCTTCAGTCAGATGTCATCCCTTGTATACCACCGTAGACTTCATACTGGAGAGAAACCTTACAAATGTGAAGAATGTGATGAAGCTTTCAGTTTCAAATCAAACCTTGAAAGACATAAGAGAATTCATACTGGAGAGAAACCTTACAAGTGTAACGATTGTGGCAAGACCTTCAGTCAGACGTCATCCCTTGTATACCATCGTAGACTTCATACTGGAGAGAAACCTTACAAATGTGAAGAATGTGATGAAGCTTTCAGTTTCAAATCAAACCTTGAAAGACATAGGATAATTCATACTGGAGAGAAACTTTACAAGTGTAATGAATGCGGCAAGACCTTTAGTCGGAAGTCATCCCTTACACGCCATCGTAGACTTCATACTGGGGAAAAACCTTACAAGTGTAATGAGTGTGGCAAAGCCTTTCGTGGGCAGTCAGCACTTATTTACCATCAAGCAATCCATGGTATAGGGAAACTTTACAAATGTAATGATTGTCACCAGGTCTTTAGTAATGCTACAACTATTGCAAATCATTGGAGAATCCATAATGAAGAGAGATCTTACAAGTGTAATAGATGTGGCAAATTTTTCAGACATCGTTCATACCTTGCAGTTCATTGGCGAACTCATAGTGGAGAGAAACCTTACAAATGTGAAGAATGTGATGAAGCTTTCAGTTTCAAATCAAACCTTCAAAGACATAGGAGAATTCATACCGGAGAGAAACCTTACAGGTGTAATGAATGTGGCAAGACCTTTAGTCGGAAGTCCTACCTTACATGCCATCGTAGATTCCATACTGGAGAGAAACCTTACAAGTGTAATGAGTGTGGCAAGACCTTCAGTCGAACTTCAGCCCTTGTAATTCATAAGGCAATTCATACTGGAGAGAAACCTTACAAGTGTAATGAGTGTGGCAAGTCCTTCAGTCAGAAGTCATCCCTTACCTGCCATCGTAGACTTCATACTGGAGAGAAACCTTACAAATGTGAAGAATGTGATAAAGTTTTCAGTCGCAAATCAAGCCTTGAAAAACACAGGAGAATTCATACTGGAGAGAAACCATACAAATGTAAGGTTTGTGACAAAGCTTTTGGGCGTGATTCACACCTGGCACAACATACTAGAATTCACACTGGAGAGAAACCGTACAAGTGTAATGACTGTGGCAAGACCTTCCGTCACAATTCAGCCCTGGTAATTCATAAGGCAATTCACAGTGGAGAGAAACCTTACAAGTGTAATGAATGTGGTAAGACCTTCCGTCACAATTCAGCCCTTGAAATTCATAAAGCAATTCACACTGGAGAAAAACCTTACAAGTGTAGTGAATGTGGCAAGGTTTTTAATCGAAAAGCAAACCTTGCACGTCATCATAGACTTCATACTGGAGAGAAACCTTACAAGTGTAATAAATGTGGTAAGGTTTTTAATCAACAAGCACACCTTGCATGTCATCATAGAATTCATACTGGAGAGAAACCTTACAAGTGTAGTGAGTGTGGTAAAACCTTCCGTCACAATTCAGTCCTTGTAATTCATAAGACAATTCATACTGGAGAGAAACCTTACAAGTGTAATGAATGTGGCAAGGTTTTTAATCGAAAAGCAAAGCTTGCACGTCATCATAGAATTCATACTGGAGAGAAGCATTAGAAATGTGAAGCATGTGACAAAGTTTACAGTGCAAATCAAGTCTCAAAAGACAGAATTCATACTGGAGAGAAAGCTTACAAATGTAAGAGTTTGTGACAAGGATTTTGGGTGTGATTCACACCTGACACAACATACTAGAATTCACACTGGAGAGAAACCGTACAAGTGTAATGAGTGTGGCAAAGCTTTTGGTGGGTAGTCAACACTTACCATCAGGCAATCCATGGTGTAGGGAAACTTTACTAATGTAATGATGGCCACAAAGTCTTCAGTAATGCTACAACCATTGCAAATCATTGGAGAATCCATAATGAAGAGAGATTTTAAAAGTGTGATAAATGTGGCAAATTTTTCAGACATTGTTCATACCTTGCAGTTCATCGGCAAACTCCTACAGTAGAGAAACCTTACAAATGTCATGATTGTGGCAAGGTCTTCAGTCAAGCTTCATCTTATGCAAAACAAGAATTCATACAGGAGAGAAACCTCACAAGTGTGATGATTGTGGCAAAGCCTTTACTTCACGTTCACACCTCATTAGACATCAGAGAATCCACACGGGAGAGAAATCTTACAAATGTCATAAATGTGGCAAGGTCTTCAGTTCGAGGTCACTCCTTGAGGAACATCAGAAAATTCATTTTTGAGATGATTGTTCCAAATGCAATGAGTATAGCAAACCATCATGCATTAATTGGCATTAGAGTCAATTCAGTATTGACTTGAGTTTGAGTTGACTTAACATTGAGTTCAAGCATTAATTCACATTAAAGTGTTGATGTTTAGAAGATTGGGCCAGGCAGGGTGGCTCACGCCTGTAATCCCAGCACTTTGGGAGGCCAAGCCAGATAGATCACTTGAGGTCAGCAGTTTGAGACCAGACTGGCCAACAGATGTGAGTCACTTTTCCCAGCCTGTTTTTTTGTTTCTTTAAGAAAAACTGATAGGGACTTTTGTGGGTATATGTTGAATCTCAATCACATTTGTTTGAATAATCATTTAACAATATTAATACTTCCAATGCATCAATGTGGGTTATATGTCTATTTAGTTTATTTGATCAAGGTAGTTCAAGGTACAAGCTTCTCACCTCCTTAATTCAATTTATTTGTAAGTATTTCTTACTTTAAGGTTCATAGCAAATTGAAGTGTTTCATAAGTTTCTCAACATTATTTATTGTTAATGTAAGGAAATTCAACTAATTTTGGGTGATGTTTTTTGTATTCTGCAAATACACTGAATGGATTTATTAGTATCAGTAAAATCTTGGTTGATTCTTTGTGATTTCCTTTCTTTTTTTTTTTTTTTTTTTTTTTTTGAGACAGTCTTGCTCTGTTACCCAGGCTGGAGTGCGTTGGCGTGATCTCGGCTCACTGCTGTCGCTGCCTCCCTGAGTCAAGTGAATCTCCTACCTCAACCTCCTGAGTAGCTGGGACTACAGGCCCATGCCACCATGCCTGGCTAATTTTTGTATTTTTAGTAGAGATGCGGTTTCCCCATGTTGGCAAGGATGGTCTCAGTCTTCTAACCTCATGATCCACCCTCCTTGGCCTCCCAAATTGCTGAGATTACAGTCATGAGCCACTGTGCCCAGCATTTTTTTTTTTTCTTTTTTTTTTGAGAGGAATTGTCGCTCTTGTCACCCAGACTGGAGTGCAATGGCACGATCTTGGCTCACTGCAACCTCCACCTTTCAGGTTTAAGTGATTCTCCTGCCTCAGCCTACCGACTAACTGAGATTACAGGTGCCTGCCACCATGCCCGCATAATTTTTTTGTATTTTTAGTAGAGACAGGGTTTCACCATGTTGACCTGGTTTGTCTTGAACTCCTGACTTCAGGTGATCCACCCCCCTCAGCTTCCCAAAGTGCTGGTATTACAGGTGTGAGCCACTGCACCCAGCCAGTGACTTTCCATATGGAATGTCATATCACCTACAAAGAAATAATTTTTTTTTTTTTGAGACAGTGTCTTGCTCTGTCACCAGGCTAGAGTGCTGTGGCATGATCTTTACTCACTGCAACCTCTGCCTCCCGCATCCAAGCAATTGTCCTCCCGCATCCAAGCAATTCTCCTGTCTCAGCCTCCTGAGTAGCTGGGACTACAGGCAAATGTCGCCACACCTGGCTAATTTATTTATTTATGTATTTTTTTTAGTACAGACGGGGTTTCACCATGTTGGCCCAGATGGTGGGCCAATATGGTGAGAACTTTGAAGAGAATTTGAAGAGAATCTCCTGTGTTAGATCTCCTAACCTCATTATCCGCCCGCCTCGGACTCCCAAATTGCAGAGATTACAGGTGTGAGCCATGAGCCCCGCCCCAACAAATATAATTTTACTTCTTTCTTTCTGATTTGGATGAATTTTATTTCTTTTGCTCTGTCTGGGACAGCCAGTATTTATTGAATATAAGGGATGAGAGCATTCTTGCATCATGTGAGATCCTACAGGAAAAGCATTCCATTTTCCTTTATTGGTTATTTCAGCTGTGGTCATTTCAGGGATGGTCTTTATGTTTTTGAGGTAAAACTCTACCTATATTGTTTAGGATTTTTACGAAGAATGAATATTGAATTTTGTGAAATGCTTTTTATCTGTCATTCTGTGCAAGTGTGTATCCCATTGATTTGAGTATGTTGAACCATCCTTGCATCCCATGAGTAAGTAGCACTTGAATGTTTACAATCCCTTTTTATATCCTCTTGAATACAGTTTGCTAGTATAAGGGTCTTCAAGAAGTTCATGGAAAAATACATATGAAAAATTTATGCGTAAATTTCAGACTTTTTGCACCAAAATGAACTGATATAAACTTGTTATAACATGTCTGAACAGGCTCTAGTTTGAGGCACTCAGAAGGATAAGATGTGAGTTTGAAAAGAACCTCTATCAGAGCAATACAAATTGTGTTAAAATTAAGAAGAAACATCAAATTTACAATGAGACCAGATGCAGTGGCTCAGGCCTATAATCCCAGCGGTTTTAGAGGCCGAGGCAGGTGGTTCAAGACCAGCCTGGGTAACATAGGGGGACCTCCTCTCTGCTAAAAGTAAAAAAAGTCAGCCAGGTGTGGTGGTGCACCCCTGTGGTCCCAGCTACTCTGGGTGCTGAAGTGGGAGGATCACTTGAACTAGGGATTTTGAGGCTGAAGTGAGCCCTCATCTCCCCACTGCACTCCAGCCTGGGTGACACAGCTAGACCCTGTCTCAAGCAAATAAGCGAGAGGCATAATTCCTCCTTTGAGAATAAAGGAAAAGATTTTCCTTCCTTTTGTGTCTTTTTCTCAGGACATTTATTTAGAAAATTTGTAAACGTACTTTCTCTGTCTTCAGAAGTGGTATTTTTTAGAAACAATAAAACTTGTTTTCATCTTAGTGGTGATCCAGGGGTATCTTTCTAAAGGACTTGGGAATTCTGTCTTTGAAATGCAAACAACAAAAAAGATAGTACCTCTATCTCAGTAGTAAATGAAGTAATTCAAAATCAGGCTGGGTGCGGTGCCTCCCTCACTCTGGGAGGGTGAGGCAGGTGATTCACCTGAAGTCAGGAGTTCGAGACGAGTGTGAGCAACATGGTAAAACCCCATCTCTAAGAGATACAATGGACGTTGCAGTGAGCGGAGATCGTGCCACTGCACTCCAGCCTGGGCAACAAGAGTGAAACTCCATCTCAAAAAAGAAAGAAGAAATCAAGTAATTCCAATTTAAAAATTACTTTTTTTTTTGAGATGGAGTCTCCCTCTGTATTCCAGGCTGGAGTGTGGTGGCCGAATGTCAGCTCACTGCAACCTCCACCTCCCAGGTTCAAGTGAATCTCCTGCCTCAGCCTCCCGAGTAGCTGGTACTACTCCGGGCGCCACCACGCCCAACTAATTTTTGTATTTCTAGAAGAGACGGGATTTGCCAAGTTGGTCAGCTTGATCTCCAACTCCAGACCTCAAGAAAGTGATCCGCCCACCTCGGCCTCCCAAAGTGCTGGGATTACAGGCATGAGCCACTGCCTCCAGCCTCTTCTTTTTTTTTTTTTTTTTTTTTTTTGAGATGAAGTTTCTCTGATCGCCCAGGCTGAAGTGTAATGGCGCTATCTCACTTCACTGCAACTTTTGCTTCCCGGGTTCAAGCAATTACCCTACCTCAGCCTAAACCTACCAAAATCAAAATGGCTAGGAGAGTGACCTCTGGTCATCCTCACTGCTACACTCCCACCAGCTCCATTACAGTTTACAAATGCCATGGCAACGTCAGGAAGCTACCCTACAAGGTCTAAAAAGGGGAAGCATGAATAATCCACCCCTTGTTTAGCAGACTTGAAGAAATAACCATAAAAATGCGCAGCTAGCAGCCCTCGGGCCCCCTCTGTCTATGGAGTAGCCATTCTTTAATTTTTTTACTTTCTTAATAAACTTGCTTTCACTTTGCACTATGTGCTCGCCCTGAATTCTTTTTTGTGCGAGATCAAAGAACCCTCTCTTGCGATCTGGATCCAGACCCTTTCCTGTAACATATTTCTCTGTCCTGTAACATTAACATATTATGTTGTCAACAAAGTTTATCTTAGAAGTATTTGATTATGTAGCAGGGAAGGCTAAAAAAATGTATTTGAGAATAACTCATTTATATAGTGTGGCATAAAATTACTCATGTAAGGGACAACTGGTTTATTTATATCCACTGTTTTAAAGTTAGTGCTTTTCTTAATTCGCCCCCCTCCGCTTTTTTTTTCAACTGAGACCAGGAAGGGAGCCCTATGGGAGGGGGTCTTATTTTGCCGCCTATGCTGGCCTGGACCCGGGGTTCAGCGATCCTTCACCGCTGTTTCCTGAGTGACTGGGACCCCAGGCTCCCGCCCCCACACCCGCATCCCTGTTGTGTTTAAGCAGCAGATGGTGACCTCACTCATCCCAGGCCTGCGCACTCCATCCCGCATCCCAGGCAGTGGCCCTAGGGAAGTCTGGAGCTGAGCACAGGGTGGACTCTCCCTCCTGAATGAATGAGGAATAGAAAAGGAGAGGATTTCTACTCAGTTCTGTGGGCCGTCAGCATAAAATTGCTCTTTCCCCCGATCTGCTTTGCATTTTACATTCTAGTTTGCATCCCCGTTTCATACAATTCCAAGGCTTTTGAATTATGCTTCAGCATCCAAGGCGAGTCTCGCCTCCAAAACCTGGAAAACAGGCTGCGGAGGGAGGCGGAGCGAATTGTAGGCCCCGCCCTGCCCCACCCCGCCCCCGGGATCCCTGCCCCGCATGCCACTTATCCACTTCCGTGCCACGCCCCTTGCCCTTCCAGCCCCGCACTGACTCGCCCGGGCCCCGCCCACCTCATCGGGGTTCCTCCCAGGCCTGGCTTCTGTCCTGCGCAGATTCGCACAGACATAGAAGCGGGTCGCCTCAGTGAAGGTCACACTGCAGCGCCTGAGTTTCGCTCTGTCTCTAGTTAAGTCGGCCCTTCCCAGACCCCGGCTCTGCTATACTTGGGAGGTGGGATCCCCAGAGACCTGGACATTCCCGCCCCTCTCCATCCACATAGAGCATATAGAGACTTCCCTGTGAGAGTCCGTGGGTCCCTTCCTTTTGGGTTTTTATTGTTTGTTGAGACGGGGTCTCACTCTGTCGCCCAAGCTAGAGTGCAGTGGCCCGATCTCGGCTCACTATGACATCTGCCTCCCGGGTTCAGCCGATTCTCCTGCCTCAGCCTCCTGAGTAGCCAGGATTACACGCACCTGCCACCATGCCCAGATAATTTTTATAGTTTTTGGTATAGACAGGGTTTCACCATCTTGGCCAGGCAGGTCTTGAACTCCTTGTCAGACCTCTGGGCCCAAGCTAAGCCATCATATCACCTGTGACGTGCACGTATATACATCCAGATGGCCTGAAGCAACTGAAGAGCCACAAAAGACGTGAAAACAGCCAGTTCCTGCCTTAAGTGTTGACATTACCTTGTGACATTCCTTCTCCTGAACAATGAGTCTCAGAAGCTTCCCGCTGAGCACCTTGTGACCCCCGCTCCTGCCTGCCAGAGAACAATACCTTTAACAGAACAGTAATTTTCCGCTACCTACCCAAATCCTATAAGACTGCCCTACCCCTATCTCCCTTTGCTGACTCCTTTTTCAGACTCAGTCAGTCTGAACCCAGGTGATTAAAAAGCTTTATTGCTCACACAAAGCCTGTTTGGTGGTCTCTTCACGCGGACGTGCATGACACTCCTGATTTCTTGATCTGTCCGCCTAGGCCTCCCAAAGTGCTGGGATTCAGGCTAAGCCACCGCACCTGGCCTCCTTTTGGGTTTTTCTTTTTTTTTTTTGAGACGGGGTCTTGCTCTCTTGCCCAGGCTGGAGTGCAGTGGCGCGATCTCGGGTCACTGCAACCTCCGCCTCCCGGGTTCAAGCAATTACCCTACCTCAGCCTA
>NW_012115710.1:489331-490627 GCF_000951035.1 Colobus angolensis palliatus | reverse complement strand
TCGATCTCCTGACCTTGTGATCCATCCGCCTTGGCCTCCCAGAGTGCTGGGATTACAGGCGTGAGCCACCGCGCCCAGCCCTTTTGGGTTTAAGGTCAGTCTGAGGCTGGTCCTGTCCCCGGTCTTTCTGCCATAGGGTCGTGTAGATGCCTTCTATCACGTAGTTCCTGCTCAAAACCGTTTCCTGACCCTTCCTCCCGCGTGCACTTTCTAAAGTCCTCACCCCAGAGATGGATTCCCGCCCTTAGTGCCTCCAGCCTCTCCCTGGCTGGTCCCCGGAGTGCAGCCCCACAGCCCCAGTCCCCGGGACGCCGCGTCCCCTGCCTGGTCCTGGGAACCTGCAGACCCCACCCCTGCCCTAGGGCGCCTTGCCCCCCACCTCCCTCCTCCTCGTGCCGTGCTCTGCTGCTCCCCAGTTCAACCCCTGGAATACATACTCTACGGGGAGGCAGCCATCTTACTCCATCCTCTTCCAGTGAGTATGTGGGCCAAGGGGATCAGGAGAAAGAGCGAGCGAGCGGCTGAGAAAGGAGTAGAAAAACTGAGACAGTTCTGCTTGGTGCGGTGGCTCACGTCGGGAATCCTAGGACTTTGGGAGACAGGCGGTAGGGTCGTTTGAGCCCAGGAGTTTGAGACCAGCCTGGGCAACATGGCGAAACCTCATCTGTTGGTAGCAAGCCCTAAGCCTATCATAAACAGGCCTTAAAGAAACTGGCCATAAACAGGATTTCTGCAGCAATGTGACATGCTCATGATGGCTGTCACGCATACTGCTAAAAGTTGTGGGTTTGCTGGAGCAGGGCAAGGAACACCTGGCCCCGCCCAGAGCAGAAACTGCTCAAACCACAGAGGATAGCAGGAGCAGCCTCCGCCTTGACAGCATGTTTTTGCTGCAGATAATCAGCCAGAGCCTGTTTCTCTGCCCCTCGCTGAGAGTGCTTTGTTTCCCACAAGGAATGCTTTTAGCTAACGTATAATCTATAGAAGCAATGCTTATCTCCGGCTTTCTGTCAATACATGTGTGGGTCAAACTCTATTAGAGGTTCTCAGCTCTGAACACTGTGAGACCCCTGATTTCCCACTCCACACGCTATATTTCTGTGTGTGTGTCTTTAATTCCTCTAGTGTGGCTGGGTTAGGGTCTCCACGGCCGAGCTAGTTTGGCACTCGTCCTTACAAAAAGGTTTTTTTTTTTTAGAAGTTACCCAGGTTGGCCGGGCGCGGTGGCTCAAGCCTGTAATCCCAGCACTTTGGGAGGCCGAGACGGGCGGATCACGAGGTCAGGAGATCGAGACC
>NW_012115710.1:484287-487821 GCF_000951035.1 Colobus angolensis palliatus | reverse complement strand
ATTCTCCTGCCTCAGCCTCCCGAGTAGCTGGGACTACAGGCGCCCGCCACCTCGCCCGGCTAGGTTTTTGTATTTTTTAGTAGAGACGGGGTTTCACCTTGATAGCCAGGATGGTCTCGATCTCCTGACCTCGCGATCCCCCCGTCTTGGCCTCCCAAAGTGCTGGGATTACAGGCTTGAGCCACCGTGCCCGGCCCTCAAGGGCCTCTTTACAGAATTTTTGGAGTTTAAATATTGTCTGGAGGATTTCATTGGTTACTTGGGGGCAAGCCCTATGTAAATAAAGAAGTTAAAGTAAAATTACAAAGTCCTTTACTCAGCATAGGCCATCTGGAGAGGATTCTTTTTGTCTTCAATGAAGTGTGAATTGGCCTTATGGTCCCCGCCGCCAGGACCTATTTTCCTGTCTCGGGGACAAGGAGGAGATTGGGGACAATGAAAAGATTGGTCAGAAAGAGGAACAAGAGGTGAAACAAGTTTAAGAATGGGGCAGGAGAGCAGAGGGACACAAAATGAGCAGAAACCCAGAGGAAAATGCAGAGAAGAAACAGTAATGAAGACGAAGGGGGACCCTGGGTGCAGATGAGCGGTGAGTTGATTGGATGTGATGATGAAGTGATAACATGTTGCTTTCCCTCTTCATAATGTAATACACTTAAAATTTGTTTAAACTATACAGATGAGAATGAGAGGTGCCAAACTCCTGTGTCTACGTGTGGTGCATGTTATAATTATGATGTCAGATACCAGAGGACAGTGACTTAACTCATTAGTTGTGGATCACTTTCTTCTTTTTCATGGATGGGGTGGGGAATGGGGGAGTGAATTAGGATTAGAAGTGACTGAGTCTCTGTTACTATGTGGAACCTGATGAAAGGAATATTAAAAGTGTTTTTGTAATGGGTTTCCTTTTTTTCTAGTTCCTCTTCATTTCATTAGTTGCTTTTTATTTTTTTAATGTTAATTTTTATTTTTTTGAGACACTCTTACTGTTGCCCAGGCTGGAGTGCAGTGGCTGGATCACAGCTCACTGAAGCTGCAACCTCCTGGGCTCAAGTGATTTTCCCACCTCAGCCTCCGGAGTAGCTGGGACCACAGGCGTGCCCCACCAGGCTTGGCTAATGTTTGTATCTTTTTTTTTTTTTTGAGACTCTCTTTGTTGCCCAATCTCGTTTCAACGTAAACTCCATCTCCCGGGTTCAAGAGATTATCCTGCCTCAGCCACCCTATTAGCTGGGATTACAGGCATGCGCCACCACACCCAGTTAATTTTGTATTTTCACTAGAGACGGGGTTTCCCCATGTTGGTCAGGCTGGTCTCGAACTCCCAACCTCAGGCCATCCGCCAGCCTCGGCTTCCCAAAGTGCTGGGATTACAGGCATGAGACACCGCGCCTGGCCTGAAGTGATATTTTTTACAAACTAAACCTTTTTTCAGCATAATGACCCAGGGATATATTTCTGAAAAACTTGGGAGCTCTCTTTGAAAGGCAAACAAAAAGGGAGATGGTATCTGTATCTCAGTAGAACATTAAATAATTCAAACATGAAATAATTTAAATTTAAAGCTATGGACCTTTAAATAATTCTGACCCTGGAGAGGAATGTGGTCCTGCAACATGAGTCCAGTGGTATGCAGGTGCAATTTTTAAGAGTTTTCTCGTCAATAATTAGGAAGACTGGCCGGGCGCGGTGGGTCACGCCTGTCATCTCAGCACTTTGGGAGGCCAAGGGGGCCACATCACAAGGTCAGGAAATCGAGATTATCCTGGCCAACATGGTGAAACCTCGTCTATACTAAAAATACAAAAACTAGCTGGGCATGGAGGCACATGCCTTAGTACCAGCTACTCGGGAGGCTGAGGCACGAGAATCACTTGAACCAGGGAGTCTGAGGTTGCAGTGTGCCGAGATCGCGCCACTACACTCCTGCAAGACTTTGTCTCAAAATAAATAAATAAAATAAAATAAAATAAAAATAATTAGGAAGACAAGCAGCCCCAGATATAAGACCTCCCTGGATCATTGTCTTTTCTTATGGAGTGATAAAGTAACTTTTCTTGAAGTGTATCAATCCGTGACCAGTCAAGATGCTGAAACCTATTCCCTGGTCTTGAATGGAAAATGTGATTCTGCTAAAGCTTCTCTGTCCTTCCCTATGTCTGTGAAACCTTAACGTCTCTACTTTGAAACGCTGATCCCACTCATGTGGAGTTGATCTTTCCAGGTGGCTCTTTCCAAGCTTTGCATTTAAGTAAATTCTGTATTTAATCATATATTTGAAACTTTATTATTTACTGCTGACATCAATTTCTGTCGCATTGTAGGAGCCTCACTAGAGAGGGCACCTGTCGCCATGTTGTAAAACTCACACTTGTCAAAAAGACATGGGTTGCGGTTTCTCCCCCTCCCTCGCTCCAGATGAAGCTACTTACCTGACACAGATGGTCACCTCCATTATCAAGCAGAGCCAGGATGAACTATGCATGACCAAGGGTGTTGTCAAGTCCTCTTCCCTGAAGACTCATTAGTGTTTATCTTGAAAACATGTACTTAAGGGTGGTATAGAACAGTGAAGTTTTGGCCAGGCGCAGTGGCTCAAGCCTGTAATCCCAGCACTTTGGGAGGCCGAGACGGGTGGATCACGAGGTCAGGAGATTGAGACCATCCTGGCTAACACAGTGAACCCCGTCTCTACTAAAAAATACAAAAAACTAGCCGGGCGAGGTGGCGGGCGCCTGTAGTCCCAGCTACTCGGGAGGCTGAGGCAGGAGAATGGCGTAAACTCGGGAGGTGGAGCTTGCAGTGAGCTGAGATCTGGCCACTGCACTCCAGCCTGGGCGACAAAGCGAGACCCCATCCAAAAAAAAAAAAAAAAAGAAAACAATTTCAAAATAGTTTCTGTTTGAAACTAGTTGCGTCTGGTTCAGATCAAGATCTGCATGCTTTCTAGTCTTTATTATTTGTTGGAAAACTTTGGTACCTAATACAGAAGGTTGATTGTGTCAGTGTGTACCTGGTAAAGATATCAGTGACCTTTTACCTTAACGTCAAAATGTAGTTTAACCAGTTAGGCTATTTTTCAGTTTTCTTTTCTTCTGTCATCTGTGAAAATATCGAGCTGTGAGCTATTAAGTGCATGCTTCCCTCAATGCCCTCTAGTCCCTTCTGGACTAATGTTGAAATATGGGATGGATTGGCATGGAACTGTTGGGGTGGCCAGACCCAAAACCAAGCTGTCGGGGCTACAAAGTCCAGCGGAGTCAAAGGAATGAGAAAAGACAAGTTAAGGATGCATAAGGTGGGTCCAGGGGGCCAACGCCAGTATGGAGGCTACCAAAGACCCAAGCTCTGGAAGCCCACACTATTTATTGGTGGTCAAACAAAGAAGCAGGTGGTGCGACTGTGGGGGTTGAAAGGAGGTGGTGCATCAAGCACATGATCTACAGGTCTGTCAGTTTAGCATTTTATATGGAACATGTTCTGCTACTTGGGATCATGGGGAACATGTTCTTCTAGTTTAAGATACAATCG
>NW_012115710.1:481224-482304 GCF_000951035.1 Colobus angolensis palliatus | reverse complement strand
TGGACCTCTGCCCAAGAAAGTCTGGATATTGTCCCGGGTTTCTCCCCACTGAGGTAGCCTGAGATATGGCCTCATGGGAAGGGAAGACCTGACCATCCCCCAGCCCGACACCCATAAAGGGTCTGTGCTGAGGAGGATTCGTGAAAGAGGAAGGCCTCTTTGCAGTTGAGATACCCCAAAAATAAAATCAAATAAATTTTTTAAAAATGCAAAGGAATGGAAGAAACAGAGGTGTAGACTCAGACAGAGACAATCTTCAGGACCTTTCTCTGTATGAGGATATCACAGCTAAATCTAAACCAGGTCATGTCAGTCCCTGTCAGGGAACCCTCCACCGGCTTCCCGTGTTCCCCAGGACAAAAGCCCAACTCCTCACTGCAGCTCCACAGACCTGTGACCAGGGCCCCTGCCAGTGTCCAGCCTCCTCCTGGGAGCTTGCCCTCATCTCCTGATTCCCTCTGCCGCAGTCACATTTGCTTTTCTGTTTTCCCAGATATCAAAACCCTTCCTGTCTCAGGTCATTGTCTCTGCTCTTAAACCCTTTGTCCCTAAATGATCACGGCACTGTCCCTTTTCTCCTCCTTCAGGTCTAGGCTCAGAGCTGTCTCCCACGCCCTCCCACCACTATCTGAAGTTCCCTCTGCCCTTCATTTTCTATCATGTTACTTACGTTTTATTATCTCTGCATCAATCACATCAGAAATGCTTGCTTATTTTTTTCTTTTTTTTTTTTTTAAGATAGTCTCTATTAGGCTGTGAGTGCAGTCTCATGATCTTGGCTCACCGCAACCTCCGTTTCCTGGGTTCGAGTGATTCTTGTGCCTCAGCATCCCAAGTAGCTGAGATTACAAGTGTGTGCCAGCACACCCAGCTAATTATTATATTTCTATTTTATTTTATTTTTGAGTCTCACACTGTCACTCAGGCTGAAGTGCAGTGGCATGATCTTAGCTCAGTGCAACTACCACCTCCTGGGTTCAAGCAATTCTCTTACCTCTGCCTCTTGAGTAGCTGGGATTATAGACACCCATGAAACCCAGTTACTTTTTTTTTTTTTTTTTTTTTTTGAGGCGGAGTCTC